>NW_024351735.1:4257700-4297916 GCF_902729225.1 Pteropus medius
AGAGAGGGAGTGTGTGCGAGTGTGTGTGTGTGGTGGTTGTTGCTATCTGTAGCTATCTGGAAAAAGAGTTTTTCAGGGTGAGGGAACAGCAGTTGCCCAGGAACAGCAGAGAGGCTGGAGTGTGTGGCATAAAGTAAATTGTGGGAAGAATATAAGAAAGTGAAGTAGGAGAGGTGTCAAGCCCCAGGTCAGGTAAGGACTTCTTGGCCATAGAAGGGATTTTATTCTAAGTGGGAGGGAAAGACATCGAAGGGTTTTGAGTTGAAGAGTGACAGGACATGATTTATGTTTGAAAATATTACTCTGGTTGCCAAGTTTGGAATAAATTATAGGAGAGGGGCAAAGGTGGAAGTAGGGAGACCAGTTAAAAGGAGATTGTGAAAATACAGGTTTGAGATGATGGTGGCTTAGCCCAGAGTGGTAGCAGTGAGGGCGGTGACAAATGGTTGGATTCTAGATGCATTTTGCAGGTAGAGTTGATATAATTGGCTGATGGAAGGAATGTGGGGCATGAAAGAAGAGATGATTGCCATGAACTGAGATGTAAAAAACAAGTTTCGTAGGAAAGTGAAGGAGCTCAATTTTGGACATTTTAAGTGATTTTTGTCAAGTTACTTAACATCTCTGGACATGTTTCATTTATAAAACAAGGATAACAGAATTTACTTTATAGGGTTATGTAAACAGTAAATAACAATGCAGGAAAAGCTCTGAGCAAGAGGTTAGCGATGAATGTTAGGTGTCTATCTAGCTAAAAGTTAGATATCAGGAAGTGGAGGAAAAATTTCAATCTCACATTCTTTCTGAGTCTTAAAAAAAGGTTAAAAAAACCCTTGCTACAATTTCTTCTATGACCCATCTTTTGAAGTATGGATGCTACTGTTGTTATGGGAGAGAACATTAGTTCTAAACGTCAATTATGCTATATGTGCTACAAATAATTATAATTTTGACAGTGGTTGTGATTGAATAAATACAGAAATGATAGTAGAGAGAAATTCTAACTGAAATTAGGAGACTTCAAAGAAGAGATAGTTTATATTTTGAAGAAAAGTAAGAATCTAAATAATTACTTCAGGGCCACGTATTCCATAAGAAATGATAAAAAGCATCAAAATCAGGAGAAGAGTTGATAATCAAGTGATGATGAAGAAAATCACCATGTTTTACAAAGTATGATTTGTGTCGTTCTGGACTTTACATTCTAAAAAAATGACTTGTGGTCAACTTAATAAAATGAAGAGAGGTTGTTTAAGGAAATTGTAAATTCACCATTATTGCCAGGCACGTATGAGGAGCCGATTATGCCCCCATTTTTAAGATAACATCTAAGATCTTCACAACACAATGCAGTGCATTGCTCCCGACTTATCAATATAAAAAGAAGAAAGACTACTAGGTGGATGGATGAATATGAGTGCAGAAGCCATCATGTTCATACTCAGTGATCTGAACTTCAACACCAAATAACCATCATTAGTCAAATATCTCTCTGAGGGAAGGTTGAGTAAGGACACTGGTTTTCAACATGCATATAATTCTAAAATATATGCTTTGCTTATAAGAGACGATTTAAAGATAAAATGTTGCTACTTACTCATATAATAAAGTAGACCTAAATATAGGCCAAGATTAGGTATATAAATTTTAAAACAGTAATTTTAATGTTTTATTAATTAAGTTGATGGTTGATGTATGAGTTTTTTGTATGAATAAAATATAAATAAAGATATTCTTGCTTCTAATTAATTTATAACACATCTGAATCAACTTGATATTTACTATCAACTTTAGACAGATACTTAATCTTAGCTTGACCTATTTAAAAAAACACTAAAATGAGAGAAATAATATTGTATTTACAATCTTTATTCCAAAACCTTACTCATCTAGTATCTGGTTAATTTTATTAATAATTTAAAAATTCTTCATGACATAGTTATACATGGGGTGTGTATATATATATATATATATATATATATATACACACATATGTAAATATATGTGTATATGCATCTATATACATATATAAATTTGACTGTTAATATCTTATCTATATTATTTACATTTCCATGTTTTTTAAAGTAAATAGTCTATGACTTTTATAGCATTTGAAAATTTCTCTTTTCTATAATAGGTATTCTTATATACCATCATCAATGGGCATGTAATACATGTTGAACAATTTGGACATGTAAGATGTGCATATCTTAGACTATGAAATTCCACCCTTAGATTAATTATTCTACCATAGAGAAACTGCTACACATATGTATATAAAGCATTCCTAACAGCAAGTGCTTGTAATAATGCACAATTGGAAACAATCTAAATGTCTCTTAACAGAAGAATGAATAAGTAAATTATGGCATATTTATATGTATACTAGTAAGAATAAATGATCTTAATGTTTCAACATAAATAAATCTCAAAAATATAATTTTGAGCAAAGTGAGTTGCAGAAGGATATTTGCAGTATGGCACCACTTAAAGGTTTTAAATGTGCAAAACAATAATTAATATTGTTTTAAGTTACTTCTATATGTAATAAGAGTACATAACTGGTATGCAAATGAATCAACGCCAAGTTTAGGATTAGAGAATTTCAAGGGAGTTGGGGAGGAGGAGGAGGGAGGGAATGTAATCCAGAAGGGGCACACAGTAATTTTAAACTTTAAATTAGTAATTTTAATGTCTTATTACTTAAGCTAGTGGTTGATGTATGGGCTTCTTGTATGTCTAAAATAGTCATAAAGATAATCTTGCTATTAACTAATTGACAAGATATCTAAAGATATTTTTTGAGAAAGGGTTTTTGGAAAGCAAAGACACCAATTTTAAATGTTACCTGAACTGTATTGAATCAAAACCAATGAGTATGTTATGAAAACAGTAACTTAAGCCACACGAGACACTGGGATCAAATGTCCCAGGGTCTGACTGCATGGACCATTAGCTATAGCAACATCACCTTCATTTTACAAAAGCAATTAGTACATGCTTCAGTCTTCAAAGTGAGCAAGGATTACCTTCTCTTAAAAAGTTATTAAAAGTACTTGGCTTTTGACCCTCGGAACTCAATTCGCAGAAGGCATGGGTCAACTTTTTTCTATCTTAATAAAAGTTGTCAAATATCATTTTCCTAGACTCCATTTAAAAACCAGAGACATTACTTAAATTATTGTGGTTCAAAAACATGCATTTTTATGTAGCGACAGGTAGATAGCTCGAGTAATGATGTTTTATTAATCAGTTAAAATATTTTAGGAACAACTAGAGAGAAAAATATGGAACAAGGAAAAGAAAGCATACATACACAGGACAAATTATGCATTATGAACTTATCAAGAGCAGTTTCCAACTTTATGCACAAAATAGGTAAAGAAAAAAAGGAGTCATAAAAGAAGTCTGAGAGTCGGGGTATGTGTGGGATTAATGAGGAGGGAAGGCCATGAAGGTTCACTTGGGGAATACTTGATGCAACAAAGTGGGAGTCATGCTCAGGGTCACAGAAATAAAAACATTTTTCTGCAAAGTGGCCTCAGAAGAATGGGAGCTTGGAATGTGTGTGGTGTGGCTGAGAAGGTGCGTGCACAGTTCTGACCCACTTGCCCCAGTTTCTTAGAGGGCAGCATCAGCAGGCGCGGTTTACCCTCACCTCCCGGTTAATGCTCTTTCTTTCGTCTTCATTTTTTTTTTTTAAGCTAAATGTTTATTTTTTTCTTTTCCCCAGCCTATTAACATTTGGCTCTGATGTGCTGGCTAATCCTTGGGGTATGCACATAGTGGCTGGTCATAGACTGTTATTATTGTCTTAAATGGTACAAAGTGCATTTTGAATAGATTTTCAGGCTCTGCTTTGAAGTAATTTTTTTGGAGTTTACTCTCCATGTTTATCTTCAGTTGTGCAATGATTATGCTGTGCCAGAGAGCTCTGGCTGGAAACGCAGTCTTGGATTCTAAATCATCATCTTATACCAATGATCACTGAAAGATTGAAAAAAAACCTTTCTTTATTTTTCCTTCTTACTCTAGCCAGAAAAAAAGAGAGAAAAAAATGAAGCTTAACGTTATCTACAAATTGTTACACATAAATTGGAATTAGTTATTGAATGTATGTTTCATAAATTTAAAATATTTAAGTGTAAAACTTCCAGTGTTATTCTCATAGTATTGCTATGTGCCATATCTATACAAAAGATACAAGTAAGTCACACACTTTGAGTCATCTTGTCACCCCTGTGCATTCTCCACCCTGGTATTTGTGGCTGTGGACATCTTTGGTGTCTGGTTGGATGTGGTCTGTAGTGCCAGCATAAAGGCAAGAGCCTCAATTTCTCCTTGTGACTCAGTGGCACGATGCTCTACTCTGGTGGGTTCTAGTTCTTAAATAAGCTCTCTGCATAATTCCAGTATAATTATTAACTCTTAGGATATGAAAATCAATCCCTGTGAAGTAAAACTTGAGAAGGCCTGATATATTTATTCCCATGTTGCTGTGGGTTTGGTGCCATCACCTCCCTTCCCTGCCCCCACTGGTTTGTCATCTCATTTGTCCATTCATGAGCTAGCTACACATGAGTCAACATGCACGTGCTAATTTCATTTGGCTGGAATTCACTAACTGAAATTCTAGCCTCTTGTAATAGCACAAAGGAAAGATGTTTCTATTGCAGTATGAAATTACATGTTCAAACTTGTTTTCATCAGTAAAAAATTATAGTGCAAAGATTATCTTATCAGAGTTGAAAAACAATGTTTGATGGCATCTTTTTCAGCCTGGGAGGGCTTCATTTTAAAAAATTTTATTTTAAATATAGTATATTGTAAAGGTGGATTAGGAATTTTCTTACTCATCTAGGTTTTTTTTTTTTTTTTTTTTTCTTTTGCTAGATGTTTATGTTGGTGAGAAACCAATAACTCTGTCTAGACCTCTAGGATATAGTAATCAAGCATGAATGGAAAACATTCAGAGGTCACACTTCAACCTGGACCTACAACATCCTGCTATTCAAAACCAGATTAGAGATGATAGATCATGATAAACTGAACCGCACTAATGCTGAGTCAGTGAATTCAGAATTGTCTGCAAAAAGCTAAATATGTCACAAAAAACCTGGAAGATAAAACAAAGTCTAGACATCATTAAATGTACTGTTCCTCCACCCCACCCCAGGTGGTCAACAACTAAATGCTACATTGTGGCTTTTACATCAGCATCCTGTAAATCAGGAATCCTCAATTTTGTATGAAGAGAGGTTCCTTGAAGTCATGGCTTTCTGAGGCATGTGTGCATGTGCGTGTGCACATGTGTACGCACTTGCCTGAATGTGCTCATGCCAATAATAAAGAGACAGAGAAAGGAGAGAGAAAAAAGTGATATGTGGTGTCAGGATGTTCAGAGATCACCAAGCAATAATATGCCATGTTTTTCTCTATGTCTTGGTGATTTTCGTTGCCTGGAAGTTGTTAATTTGTTTTTATTAAGAGTGTTTCAGTTCTTGACTAAAATAATTTACTGTTTGGAGATTACTACTATAGAGGATCAAAACTGACACCCCTCATGACAGTGAATTCAGCACAAAGATATTTTTACTGTCAAATAATAAGGAGTTGGGGGTCAGTATCTTGGCAAATCATAAAAATGTCCTTCTTCTTGCTCAGAACTTCTGGCTGTCACTCTCAGGACTTTATGGAACTTTCCATCTGGAACACAGTTGAGTTCTACTGAGTGCAAGATGTGGATCAACCACTGTCTCTGAAAAACGCAAACCCTTCTACTTTCCGGGATTACTGGAGTAAAATCGCAGCGGAGTGTTTTGTTTTTATTTTTATTTAGTGGAGGGAGCAACCGGGTGAGTCAATCCAGTTACCAGTGTGAGAATTTCTTCAAATGTTGAATAATGTCCGAATTACTTACCTGGCTGAACATACCAATGTTAGTGTGAAAAAATTTCAATCTAAAATACCTATATTTACCTTCACACCACCTTCTGGTCATGTACACACACCACTAATGTCATATTCTCATAGTGGCATAGAAGATTTTTACAATGATTCAAATGTTTTGATTTCCATAGTCGAAGTGAAAAAGAGATAATTACGACTTTAAAAATTAGTTGTGTCAAGAAAATTTTCACTTATAAATAAGGTTTATTAGCGGACAAATAAACATGACCCTGACAAAGTACAGAAACACTAGTAATGATGAAACTGTGTGGATATCCTTTTGTTACAATGCATTTGGACCAGTGGTAAATTCATGATGCAGAAAGGAGAGAGGAAGGGAGAAAGGGAAGGAAAAAAAGTGAGTGAGGGAGCAACAAATATTGATTAGCACAGCAAGTACCTTATGGTACCTGTTAAATCATGCCTTGAAGTCTTATTTTCTCTGTAGGTTACTTTTTCTTTTCAAATAGAATCTAGACTACTAAAGTTCAGAGACCATTTTTAATTTATCTCTGTATCTTTTTGATCACCTAGTGATCGTGTCTTTCACATAGTCAGTGGCAGTCAACATTAGTAAATTTGTAATTAATAAAAGATTATGCCTTTTTTAGTATAAAATCCCTCTTTGCGTCAGTGGATGTTCTGTCTGCCTTATTGACTGTACAGTGTCTGAGCTATGTCCCATACTTTCTCTGTTCTAAGTTCCTTATTTGAAGATGAAATGTCCATCCTTCAGCCTCTCTACCTGGTAACAATAAGAAGCCATAATTAACTAGGTTTTTTGGTATATACTAGTAAAATCACCTCTAGATAAAAATGAGGCCATGATATTGATATTCAAAATATGCTTAATTAAAAATGTAAAAATTGATCAAAACAGTATTAATGCAAATTCATATCCTTTTTGGTAATTTTCTCTTTGATTTCATTAACCTCTGCATTGGGTAGATAATAATTAATTTTCAAACTATTGAAAGTAATCCAACGGTGGTACTACCATCATGTATTTGATTATTAAGGGGATTCATAACTTTGTTATTTGATTAACTCTGGTTAAGTCTTTACCAGTAATTCCAAGCAAATACTTCAAAAATATCAGTGGTGTTCACAAGTAATGGGGGAGAAGCACAGAAGGATCAGTGCAAACTCATTATCATAATCATATACAAACAACTCCAGCACATGTCCTCTAAATGGCACATCCTCTTTCTTCAAGAATGACAGCTTATAGAAGACATGCAGATGGCCCATAGGTACATGACAAAATGTTCGACATCACTAATTGTCAGGGAAATGCAAATCAAAACCACAATGAGAAATTCTCATGCCTGTCAGAGTGGCTATTATCAAAAAGACAAGAAATAACAAGTGTTGGCAAAGATGTGGAGAAAAGAGAACACTTTTGCACTGTTGGTGGGAATGTAAATTGATACAGCCACTATGAAAAACAGTATGGAGGTTTCTCAAAAAATTAAAAATAAAACTACCAGGTGAATCAGCAATCCCACTTTTGGGTATTTATCTGAAGAAAATAAAAACATTAATTTGAAAGATATATACATCCCATGTTCACTGTAGTATATTTACAATAGCCAAGATATGGAAACAACCTAGATGTCCATCAACGGATGAATGGATAAAGAAAATGTGGTACATATATACAATGGAATATTATTCAGCCATAAATAAAGAATAAAATCTTTCCATTTATGACAACAGCAATGGACCTTGAGGGCATTATGCTAAATGAAATAAGTAAGACAGAGAAAGCCAAATATCATATGAACTCTCTTACATGTGGAGTCTAAAAAGCAAAACAAAACAAAACAAGCTCATAGATACAGAGATTGGTAGTTGCCAGAGGTGGGGGGTAGGGGTGAGCCAAATGAGTAAAGAGAGGTACAAATTTCCAGTTATAAAATAAATAAGTCATGAGGATATAATGTATAGAATGGTGACTATGGTTAATAATACTTTCATATATTTGAAAGTTGCTAAGATAGTAAATCTTAAAATTTCTCATCACAAGAAAAATAATTCTGTAACTATATATGGTGATGGACATTGACTGCACTTTATTGTAGCGATCATTTTGCAATACATACAAATAGCGAATCATGTTGTACACCTGAAGCTAATATAATGTTGTATGTCAATTATGTCTCAATTAAAAAAAAAGAATGACAGATTATTATTAAAAGTAAATAACTAGAACCAGAAATTGAAAAACACAAGTTTAACTTCAATCTATACCTTAATAATTTCTCTGGAATAGACAACTTCCAGTGAAATGTTTTCCTAAATTCAGTTTCAGCTTTATGATATAGCTTCAGATCCTTAAGAAGATCTATGATTAACTAATATACCCCTTTCTACCACGCCTTTGACTTTGGACACAGCTCATTATTTGTGTGTCATAATCTTTGGCAAAATCTGCAGACTGCTCTTACAAACTGTTTTAAATGAAGAAAGCTATAGAAGTTTTGCTCCAGAAAGGGAGGTGTGCAAAATATCCTTTTCAAGTGGCAACCCTGACATCTAGCACACTTTTTCCCATACCAGAGCTGGGTCACATGCTGGAAGCCCCAGCTTGCCGGTGTTGCTGCACTTTTCCATGTTTGGCTCCATCCATACAGCAATTTTCAAAGCAGGTTCCAACTCGCTTGGGAAGACTTTTAGATATTGTAGATCTAGCCTGACAAACTCATATGCAAGGACTGAGTCTCTCATCAATGTGCAAAAATAGTTATTCTCAAGTCACGTCATTGTGGGGTCAAGATCTGCCCCCAAATCGCCTGAATTATATCCTTCTTTGTTTTTCTGCAGAGGCACAGAAATAAATTCCATTTATCATTGAAATTTTACCTTTTTTTTCTATTTTTTGGTGTGGTTGAACTAGTTTTGCCCAAAAAGGCTTAGGAAAATTATAGTAGTGTCATGCTAACAGGGTGACACTTCTACAGAAGCAGGTTATGAGGAAAAGGGAAGAGGGTTATAACAACCAAACCGATGGAATGCTTACTATATGCCAAAGACTTTCCTAAACACTCTCTATAGTCGCTCATTTAATCCTTAAAACAATTTTATGACATGGTACTATTATCCTCTTTATATTGGGGAGGAATAGACTGACTTGTTCAAAGTTATCCAGTGTAAGAGCCAGGATTCAAACCCAGGCAGTCTGATGTCAAGGCCAGCTCTCATAACCATTTATGATGTTTTCACTCAACAAAGTTGGCTTCAACATCAACATGCTCCTCTATTTGTTTTTTATGTTTGAAATAGTAGTATCTAATTTAATAGATTCATGCTCATGTCTGCCCTCCAGAAATGCGACAGTGTCTCCTGAAGCATCATTAGTGGTTGTCTCTCAGACCCTTTAACATGTTACATAGTGTTGCATGTGTCTAGGGAAGTCCTTGTTTGCTGGAGGAGCCTGCATATTTTGAAGCATACATCACTCCTGATTAAGAGGCATTATATATGCCCTTACTTGCTCTGCACTGTGAACCAATGAGCAGAAAACAGTTCACAGGAGTTAGTGTTTGTGGTTGTCTGCCATGGGAAGTGGGCCAGAGTTCTTGATGCTCCACAGGATTGAGAGCCAATGTATTGCACAGCATGCCAAGCATTCATTTTGCTAGTGAACTAGAGACCTGGTCAGCTGAAATGTAAAAATTTATGTCACAAAAGACAGGAGATATGCCGAATACTCAAGAAAAGACTCCAGGGGGATACAACCTGATGTAGATACTTGAAGAATTTATTTTATGTCCATTGAATCTCGCCTGGATTGAGATTTGTCTAAATTTCCCTGCCTTCTTCATAGGCAATTCAATTTTTCTTCCTTCTCTTAAATGTTTAGCTATGGAAGTAGTGCCACACGTCTCATAAAAGGTTGAGGTATTTCCCTTATATGTCATGTTTCCTTAATGTGAAGAATAGATTGATTTTTTTAAAATCAGTGTGTTTTACACTATATAAATTGTTCTAACCTTATTAGATGTTGTTAAATCAAGACTAACATTTTATTTATTTTATTCATTCCACTTTCGAAACCGATGACAGCTAGAATACATGTGTAGCCTGGGTTTTTTCTTACTTTTACTCGCTCTTTCTGAATTTTAGTTTCTTTTATTTTTCCTTAGAGGCAGTCTTACTGATGCATCAGTCCAAACTCCTTGGTGGAGCTTTGTCAAATATACATCAAGGAATTCCAGCCAACTCATGTTAGAGAGCCAGCATCTCAAGTCTGGGAATTTTTGATTAGAAGTATTTGAAAATCCTATAAGTATTAAAAAGGGATTCTTAATCTAGGGTTTACAGAATAGAATTCAGGGCGTCCATGAACTTGGATAAGGAAAAATTTTTTTTCTAGTTTCACTAAATTTTAACTGAAATATAGCATTTCTTCCAATGATGAATGTTGACAACCCCCTCCCCTCCATGCCAATGTATTAGCTGTCCCTGTGACTGTCAGCAACAGAAACCCGACTTTTCCATTCATTTACCGTTGCAGATATCACAAAATATCACACTCATCCCTATTCCACAGTTATGGTGTTATCGAACCCGCTCCAGATAACACACGATCGCAGTTTTTCTGTCCACAGATGTTCAAATGACATTGCTGGCCCCATTCAGCTACCAAACAGGAAAGTTGAAAGTTTTCACATTGGTGACCTAGACATGGACTTTGATCCCCGAAATTCCCTATCTGTAATGGTTGGTGACAAGGAGGTGAATTGAAGATTTCCATACAACTTAATGCTCTTACTCTAGTTAAGCAATAATAATCTGCACGTTGAGATCTTTAAAAAAAAATTAATTATATTAACTTCCTTATATTTTAAATACATTAGTCTATTATATAATTCATTAATGTTATATTACTATATCACAATTTCGTGTTTTAAATACCTTAATGACTATATTTCATCATTATTGGTTTCCTCAATAATTTCATATATTTTATTTATATATTAAAAAATATTCTAAGAAGTGATCCACAGGCTCTACCAGACTGCTAATGAAATCAACTGGCATAAAAAGGGCTAAGAAGCCCTATGTGAAGGATTAAGGAGCAAGAGGTTTTCAGGAGTGGCACGCACCCTGAAGACAAGATGTCCTTGACCTCAAAGGGAGGAAAGCGGCAGCAGAGGAGTGGTGAGGACATAGAGGATGTGTACAACCAAGAAGGGATATCTACTCCATATGTCACCTACTGTTAAACTCAAAATTTTAATTCCCTGAAAACTCAATGTCATCCTCTGCTCTAAAGAAAGAAGACAGCATACCTATGAGGTTGGGAACAATAGTCGTAGAGAGAATAGAAGTATGAAAAACGCCTGTGGGTTGTGGTTGAGCAGAGCAGGGCAATTACATATAAAGGAGCATGTAATTAAAACGGGTTGTTCTGTCATTCCTCACAACTTGAAGACTTTTTTCTAGCATCAATTCTGTATTCTGTTTATATAAGGCTGTGGATCCTTAAATGTACTGGATGAACTTCTTATTTTTTTTTAATATAATGAAATTTAAGGCAAGGAGAGGAAAATGATAGTTTTTGTACATGACATCGTTTGGGTAGAAGAACTAGGAACTGTTAAGTTATGTAGTGTGCGTGCATGTGTGCGTGCGTGCGTGCGTGTGTGTGTGTGTGTGTGTGAGAGAGAGAGAGGAACAGAGGAAGGAAGGAGGAGACCCGGCAGAGATAGATAGTGATAAACACACATAGACAGACAGATAGATAGATAGATAGATAGATAGATAGATAGATAGATAGATAGATATAGAGATAAAGATAGAGTTTGACTGATAGAGAAAATACCTAACAAGGAAACTTAAAACTTTGTCCTATGGTAGCATGTTTGTCAGGTTAAACCTCTGGAAGAAACAAATCCCAGATTAGTTTTTGAGAAACTTAATAAAAGTCATGTCATTAAGGTAATAATCATCATAGAAATAATGTTTCAGGTACTAGTAACAGAAATATTTTCCTATAGAGGCTTCAAAACAGTTTTTACCTCCCACCTCATTAATTTCACAACATAAAGTGCAGCAGGAGATTTGGACTTTCTATTGCCCTCCATTCTGCAAGAGAGAGCAAAGTGATGTGATATATAATAAAGATTATGTCTAGTGTTTATAGAAGTGACTTTTTGTGCATAATTAACAGCTATTATTTAGCCTTTGGTCAGTGGGAGGGTTGTGCGCAGAGGAGAAGTTTGAGAGAAAAGATAGAAGTAGGTGCTCTTGAGGTTTGGATGTGGACCAAACCGTCCCCATTTGACAAACATTGATTGAGCTATGAGCCACGTGCCAAGCACAAACATAAAAAGGGTCTGAGTCCCTAGTAATCAGAGTCAGTTGTGGTAGTCAAAGTCCTTTCTTTTCCAGTTAGTACCTGGACTCTTTACTGTGTGAATTACCCAAGAGGTCATACAGGTCTTAGAAAAACAGAGCAATATAAAGAATTTCTTCCTTCAGTGGACCTGGAGCAGCAACAATCCTATTTGCTGTTAGAGCTATGAAAATTTTTAATTTTTCATCACACACAAAAAGTAATTGTTTTGCTCTGTTTTTCATTGGATGCTGTATTTATGACTCAATATAGACCATTAATATATAACAGACAAATGACAAGACAGAGACAGCAACTTTTCAGGAATTATATCCTAATTCTAAGAAGTCAACATCTGTCAAAAGCTCTTCATTTATGAAAATATAAGGGTAAGTCTGGGAAGGAAGAATATTTGAATTACTCTCACTATCAAATTAAAATACCAAACCACAATAAGATATTTTTGTGTTATCTTTAATAAGGCACTACTTGTGGAATATTTTCATTTGTGACAATGAATTTGTCAAATAAGGCAAAAATAAAGGAATCATCTTATTTTTTTTTAAGGGCCAATTATAGCTGTGGATTTTATATTCCCATATCTTATTTTTTAAACTTCCTCTAGCCAATTGCAAATTGTTATTACTAGATATTACACTTAAAAAAAACCCCACCTTATTGGAAAGTTAGATTTCTTTAAGCAGGTATCACATTTTACTATGAAGCCGTACTAAGATGGTTAAATTTAAAATATTTTGTTCTATCACCCCTACCTTATGGTTAGATGACATTGTTTACTCTCTCTCAGTCTTGTGCAATATAGTTTAACAGAAAGATTTTTATGGGCATTTAGGACATATTTACAGCTTACTGTGGTATGTTATCTTCATAATCTGCTTTATCTTAATTACAAACCTTAAATTTCCCCTTTTCAAGTCATGGCAGGACATTTGTGTGAAAGTCAAATGACCTTTTATCAAGAACACACAGCGCAGAAATTTGGAATGACATTTGAAGGCCATTAGTAATATTTTTAACAATTCAGTTCTTCATTCACTATATGAAAAACAATTGGATTAACCAACAAGGTTAAGAAAACAAAATCTTTGACCCAACCCTGTGGATGACATAAGTATGTGACTTAGAAAGCAAACAAGAAAGAGCCATTAAACATCATTGGGACATCTTTTTTGGATTCAGAGAGTTGTGGATTTTTGTTCGTTTGTTTTGTGAGATGCTTTTCTGTACCAAGTTATGAATATTCTTAATAGCAGAATCAGGCAGAAGTTCCTGTTTCTCTGTTTTCTTAGTGTACCCCTTCAAACACAGCCTGCCATTTGGTCGCTGTCACATGAGCCCTAGAACGTTTGAATTGCACCACTGTAGTTATGTTTTATTATATTTCAAATGACTGCCTCTAGCATACCTGACACCCTCTTGGAATTCAGTGCAGCTCTACCCTGCCAGAGGAAATACCAGCAGGCTTTCACTGGCAGCACAGATTACTCCACTGACACACAGTCCGCCCAGGCCCCAGTCCTGCACACATGCCAGGTCACCTCAGGCAGACCAGCTCCACAGCTGACCCTCACCAGCCCAAGCGATCTCAGTGCTTCTGTCGCAGTTGCTCATCACCAGTGATTTCCTGACACTCAAAAGGCCCTTGCTTTTATCTTCAAGGTTAAAACAAACAAACAAACAAAACACTTCTCATAAAACCTTATCTAGAAATAATCAGACCAAGGCAATTGAAACACACACACACACACACACACACACCGCCCTAAAGCACTCCAAGAAACGTTAAGTACTAGAGGAAGGGAGACCAGAAATCATTGCCATGACAGTGATGAACTTTACATAGCTGATGAGATTATTAATTATCCGAGTTAATAACTGTGTGTATTTAATTGTTTTCCTCTTAATACCTTTAGTCTCCCTCCCCTCTTCGCCCCTCACCTGCTAGCCTTCTGTCTCTGGTGTTTTTCCAAATAACATCCAGGGCTCTGGCCGTGGAGTCTCGAATGTGATCACTAAAGGACCTCCGGAGAGGGGCTCTCAGAGGCCGCGTGGTCACGTGGGCCTCAGGGTCCCCCATCCCCGCAAAAAAAAAAAAAAAAAAAAAAAAAAAAAATCAGCGCAGCCCTGGCGCTGCGACCATTCTTCTCTCTTGCTGCAGATGTCCTCCGGCTGAGGGCTGTGGCTGTGCCAGGCGGCCAGGCTGCGTGCGCGCCGACCCGGGGACGAGCCGCCAGCGCCCTGCGCCTTCAGGAGCCCGGCATTGCGGCTCGCACTGCGTCCGGGAGTGCGCCGACTGCAGGCGGCCTCCTGGACAGCTGCCGAGCTCAAGCTCGCGCGGCTGCAACATCTGGAAAGGCTTACAAATGAGCCAACGACTCACTTGCGCAGCTCTCGAGCTGCCTTCGTGGGTATCTAGATGATTCTAGCTTCCTGTGCAATCCAATAACTTGACTTGGTCCTTGCTTGGCTGTTTGTCTGTTAAACAACATGTCTCTCCTTCCCTGGCAATCCAGGTAACCTTGCATTTTTGAAAGAAAGGCAGGGCAGGAGACGAAAAGTGAGGGAGGAAAAGAGGGGTGGCAGGTAAGGTGCTCTAAAATTTTCAAGGTTAATTCTCATTCACATTTGCATTTGATTAACTTATTAGTGTTATATTAACTCGTGGTTTTAGATTAGGCTGTTTATGAGATAAAAAGTTCAACCAGTAGTTGTGGTTGTGGGAAGGAAGATATGGCTGTCATCAAAATCCTATAGACCAGTCTGGATTCTCTCTAGGAAATGGATACCTGAGTTTTAAACAACTATTAATCAGCTCCTCGTATTTTTCCTCTAACTATGCTTCTACTTACATTTAGTGGTTTAATTAAATGATTCTAAGTTTTGCCTCTAAATAAAGTTCAGATGTTCCCTGGTTTTGTGAATCTTTTAGTTCTAAGTAAGCAAACTTCATCATTATAATTGTACATCAAAAATTCTCCTCAAAACAATTTTTAAAAAGTACCAACACTGTGAAATGTAAATATGGGCTAAATGCTTCTTTTATAAGATATATTGAGTTTCTAAAATGCCAAATAAATCTGTTTCTCTGCCAATGAATTTGGCTGATTTTCTGCCTTTTAATGCATTTTTAATCTACTCTTTTCTCCCTGTCCCCTAAATCCTATCTTATAACTTTCAAGGTTTGGCAGGAAGTATCTAAGGGCCAGTTCATAACATTTGTGAAATTATATAATGCTGTAAAAGCACTTTGTAAACTTTTGCAAGGTACCTAGCAAATGCTAATTATTACCATAATTATTTTTATGAAACTATTTTCAAAATACACGATCTTCCAAATCTCCAAGTTTCTACAGCATGCATCCTCTTTCCCATCAACTTCAACAATTTATTTATACAAAGGATGACAATTAAAATGGTAAAAATGTATTACACGTAATACTAGTACTACTGCTTATTAGTGACTCATGAGTCCTAGGTTGTGTCGTTTCCAAATTGTTAAAGCTTCTCCAATTTAGACTGTGCTTCTTGGTAGATATCTACTTCTTTGCCTTATTATTGGGCTGGGCATAGATCAGGAGGCAACAAGTACTAACTGTTGAGATATGTAGAGTCAATTCCAAGGGAAAATTCTCCATTAAAAACTCAAAAGTGTGATCACCTAATACCTGGTTCCACTGTAACACAAAATTCTCTCTCTCTCTCTCTCTCTCTCTCTCTCTGTGTGTGTGTGTATGTGTGTGTGTGCGTTTCTCCTTTAAAGAGATTGGAGCACCTGGAAGCAGGTTGACTCATTTCCTGGTTGGGTGGACCCCTTTTGTTGAGGAACTGCATGAAGTACACATAGTGAACCACACACTGTGCAAGGCATGGAGAAGTTGAGAATGAATAAGAGATCAACTCTGTCTTCGAGGAGGAGAAATCACATTGACCACAAAAGATTTCAAAATAGCATGATAAGTTCTGTAATAGAAGCATGAGCAAAGCGTTAACAGGAACACAAAGGAGGAAAACAGCCCAGATTCCTAACTCTTCCTAGTTGCTGACCTCACCTAAATTTCCACTCTATACCTATGACAATGTTAGGGACAGATAATCATTCCTAGCATGAATATCAACAGCTGATTGTATGAGTCTTGAAAAATGAAGAACTGCATGAAGCTTTTCTATATCTAAACATAGAAAAGAAAGAGGAGCAACAAAGAGAGACTAACATTTATTGAGTACCTACGATGTACCACAAACTCTACTAGCATTGTATATAGATATACAGTGTATATAGATATACCAATATAGATGTTATATCTCTTTGTTAGAGATTAATAAGCTGAAGCATAGAGAGAAGAAACTTTAGAAAGTTCAGATAGTAAAAGGCAGATTCAGGATTCACACCCAGAGCTGTCTGCATCCAAATCTCATTAAGCCTTCCAATAGTGATGATAGTGATGATAATGACCTATTAGTGTTATCTAAGTTCAGTTGATACTAAGCTATGGGCCAGTATTCCTTAACCAAGTTAAGTCACCATTGGACCCAAGATGTAGAAGCTTGAATCTCAGATGGATTTTGGGTGATCCCAGCTATGAAAATAGAAGGAAAATGAGCCAAGAGAACCAAGGCTTAGTCAACACATACGCTTTAATGATAGGGCACCCAGGTCTGTACTCTAAAGTGGTCCAAAATTACCCTCCTTCTACTCTGCAACACTCCCTTTCCATGACAATGTTGTTAGTTTTTTGTAGCTCATCTCAGCAGGTATTGAAAAATCTACTTATTCTAAAATAGGTTACATTGATAGAATTATCCACAGACCTAATCCATCAAAGAGGTTTTCAGGTTTTATTTTTTTTTTGAAGAAAATGTACCAACATAAATGTAACTTTTATCTGTAAGCTCTTAGAGAGGGGGAGCACAGCTAAATGTCAGTGAGCAAGGCGGGCTTTAATTATTGATTTACCATAGTTCAACAAAGGGCTAGCAACTTGGCCTCTCATGTCCGAAAACTCATTAAGTCCAAATTTCATTGTGAAGATATTTCAACTCCTTATGGATGAATCTCGGCCTCATATCAAGGAGATGGTAAAAAACCATTCTAATACACAGCCAATTTTAAATTATTCTTATTTTTTGCTTGTTTTCTGTATTTATTGGCCATTATAAATGTTCCAGAAAATGTGCTTTTTAGAATCCGCTGTTTATAGGATAATTCCTTAAGTTGTCTTTCCACAAATTTCAAATAATCCAAGTCTTTTAAAACTGTGAGAGGTGAAGAGAGTATGTGATAATTAGTGTTGTCTCAGCTTGGCAAATGGGGATAGTGGGAATATGAGAAGTCTGTTGGTTTTTAGGATGACACTGGGAATTATAAGACAAATGAGAATAGCAACATAACGCTTTGACAGCTTCTCACTTACTTATTTTTTTCATAAAGAGCTAGTTTCAGCCATTGGCGGGGCTGCTATTTGACCTGGGAAAGCTTTACAAACTTTTTTAGATCCCTGGAGAGCAGAGATTCTTATTGTATAGTAAGCTAGAGATTCTGGCTCAAGTCTGTCCTTAATATTTTCCATCTAAGAAAAACAGTTGGCAATGTATTATAGATTTTATCTAGTTTTATGTAACACATTTTGTCTTCTTACTGCAGACAAAAATTTTAATTTTACAGTGTTTCTAGGTCTCATTTGCTTTGATTTAATGTTAGGGACACCTTATTTTCCAAATCTGTGTGGCATACATAAAACCATTTAGGTCTTAGGGCCACTCTCATTTGCTGATGCAACTCATTTAAGCTTTCTTTGGAGCAATTAGAACATTTAGGACTACCCAAAGTACTGGTAGTTTGTTTGTTTTTTTTTAAAATAATATGAATAATGATGGGAGATAAAAAAATTTATTAAGTCAAAGCCATGCTTGGATTTGGGTCTTTGGCACCGAGAAGAAAATATTAAAACCTCATCGAGCTAAGCCCTATGAGCAACTCAGCTCCTGCAACAGGACATCAGGCTTAGTGAATGACAGTACCTACCCTGGCATAATAAGTCTGCCTAAAGGGTGGTAAGTCCACCAAAATAGACTTCTTCATTTATGTAGGTGTCCAAAAGCCTATGAAAAGGAGAATTGATAATACAAAGCCTCTGTAACTCTGAGGAATGTGTAAATGACTTTTGTTTACTCTGATTAATAACACCTAGCCTTGTAGGTTATATGCTGCTGATCTCTGTTTTCATTTTGGAAAGTTCTTTAAATATGACCCTCTTTAGCACATTTGCTCTGGTATAAGTAGTGCTTTTACTTCTTAATCTGCTTCTACATTTGGAATACTACGAATCACATTGAATTTGGTTGAGAATCTCCTTTGTGATAAACTCTGTTAAATTTTTTCAAAGGGCTTAGGTCAAGGTTGTTTATACTATCTGTTAGGTATTTATTAATGCTTAATAGACTAATAGACCACAATGATGATTTTCTTCAAATCTCTGATCTCTGACCTGGGAGCAGACAAGATTACCCTTAGAAAGCAGGAAGAAAAACCTTAGAATCTATATCAATGTGTATAGTTCTTTAAATATTATACACATTCTTTATATACTTGTCTAATGTACAAAGCTTACAAGTACAATAATCTATGGGTATGTTGTAAATAAATAAATGTATATATTGGGTTTCTATGCCCAGGTATTTTTACTGACAGGAGTTGGTGATCAAAGAAGTTCAGAATCTTTCTATACAACTACTGAATCACATTGTCTTTCGGAGTAAAATCAACATGGAGGAATACTGTTGAATAACCGCCTTAGAGGAAAAGGGTATAATAGAATAAGAAGTAAATATTAGGAAAGAGAGAAGAACTTCCTTTTTGACTGCTGAATCTCATTACTGTCTATGCTTTCTGAAACAAAGTTTCTACCTGGGCTGAGAAAAGTCACTTCTGAGAAAGGTAACTGCTACAGATTGAATGTGTCCCCTCTACCCCAAATTCCTATGTTGAAAACTAATCCCCAGTGTGATAATACTAGCAGCTGAGACCTTTGGGAAGTGATTAGGTCATGAAGATAGAGCTCTTTTAAATGGAATTAATACTCTTATAAAAAAGGCTCCAGAGAGCTCCCTTGCCCTTTCTTCTTGCCAGGAAGAAGACAGACATCTATGCACCAGGAAATGGGACCTCACCAGACACTGAATCTGCTGCCAGTGCCTTGACCTGGGACTTCCCGGTCTCCAGAATGTGAGAAATAAGTTTCTGTTGTTTATAATCCACCCAATTTATGGTATTCTGTTATAGCAGCCCAGGCAGAGACGGTTTCAGACCTGCCCCTTGACAGCTTCGTAATCTTGGAACAGCATTTTCACAATTACTGTAGAGAGGATGAACTAGATTGCTGATTCTGGTCCAGAGTGGTAGATGGGAGTGACGGGTATTAGAATTACACAAGGTGGGGCCTCACCTCGCCTATTGGAGTGGAACAAAAAGAGTAAATGACTCTATGGGGTAGATGGTCTTATTCTGCTTCTAAAAAATACCTCAATGAAATCTTAACTATTAGTAAATATAATTGGCCATTTTTATACTTTCTTCAAGCTATTTTCAAGTTGCTTTGAACATATTTTTTAAAGTTGTTCATTTGTTTATGTTTACTCCTCTCGATTATTTCTTTTCCATTTTCTGTAGTTGACTCTAGTTTTCTATACTGAAATTTTTGAGACAGATACTAGAGAATGGAAAGAGAAAGTAGTGATGCCCCCAGAAATTTTTTTCTATATAATGAATTAAGAATTTTTTCTATGTCTTGATTTTAGAAGGTTAAAATATTTTTAATTTCTATAGAAAAATCAACAAAGATACATCTCTAATACCAATGATAAAGAAATAATATATCTACAGTTTATATTGCCTTAACAAAGAACAGGATCTCTAATGGTAAAATAACTTTTTGATACAGTTAAAACCTTAGGAGGAAATAATTTCCTTTCTCTTATTCTTCATTTCCTTTTATTCTTTTAGTTTTCCTTTTATCCTTTTATTCTCTTATCCTTTATTCTTTACAGTGTAAAATTCCAGCATATTGCTAATTAAAGGAGTACAGCATTATGATGTAGAATTACAGTATTGTAATTTCTCTGCTCAGATTTAAAGTATATTATGACTACTTGAATTGCTTTTAAATTATGTTTATTTTAATTCATACTATCTACTTTATATATCTTTATATTGAGATTAGGACCCCCAAAATCAACCTCTTGCTAATTATAAAACTTCCTTCTGAGAAACAAACAAAAAATTCAAATATTTGATTTTAACTTCATGTAAACTCAGTGCCACAAATCTCCATAAATAATGCCAAATGTGATTATTCTTTGGAGTAGAACAATTATCAATAACTTCAAATAACATTCTATGCTAATAATAAAATCAAAAGCAATTTTAGATAATGGCTGAATGGTATACTGAAGCATATACATTCAGGAATAATTTAAAAGTCAGACCAAACAAGAACCCAAATATTTTCTATGTTAATATAACCTATTGATTATATTCTTTTAACCATATTACTAATAGCAGTCATATATTGTGACAAGACCCAAAAGATTATGAGTGCCTATAGGCTTGAATGTTTTTGTAAAAAGCTACTTTACAGGTTAATTTAGCTTTTGTCAGTGAAAGGATCCTGCTGATACATGCGCTCACATGCGCACACACGCACACAGACACACAAATACAAAAGAACGTTTTTTTAGAAATTGCACAATAGACAATACAGGACTGTGATCTCTGCAAAAATTTAAACAACGACAACAACAACAACAGATGAGGTCTACCGTTGCCCTAACTTACTGCCTGGGGGGTAGTTTCAGGGCCACAGAGTAGAGGGAGGAATACCAAACATAACCTGGCAGTCTTGAGCTCTGCATATCTGCAGGCGTCTCCCCAAGCCTTTGGTTGAATGCTGATTTGCACAGGTGTGAGAAGTAACTCTCCCAAGCTTGGGCAAGAAGTATTGCAAATCAGTAGGCAGATAACTTCTCGGAACTCACACAGTTCTGGGATCAGTTTCTGTTCCCATCAGCCAGTGTGAAGAGACCTCATGTAATTCAAGACATTGGGTGGAATTTCCAGAAGAGTCATGCCTTGGTAGTGGGGCAAAATTAGTCCTAGAATAAGGGCTATTCTAGGTCTGTCAGTAGAAAAAAGTAAATAATAAAGATAAGAGCAGAATTCATAAACTTGAAAACAGACAAACTAGAGAGAAGATCAAAACCTGGTTCTTTGAAAAGATCAATAAAATTGGTTAATCTCTAGTCAGATTAACTAGAAATAAAAAGAGTGTTTAACAAGGTCATAGAATCAAGGTCAATATACAAAAGTCAATTGTATTTCTATATACTGCAATGAACAATTAGTAACTAAAATAAGAAAGTACCATTTACAACATGATCGAAAACTATGAAATATTTAGAGATAGACTTAACATTATATGTACAAAACTTGTACAATGAATGCCATAAAAAATTGCCAAGAGAAATTAAAAACCTAAGCAAATAGAGGTATACCCTGCTTGTGGAGCTGAAGACCTATATTGTCATGATGTCACTTCTTTCCATTCTAATCTATAGATTCAACATAAAACCAATTGAAATTCCAGCAGGTTATTTTTTTTTGAAAACTGACAAGCTGATTTTAAAATTTATATGGATACACAAGGAACCTAAATTAACCAAGAATATTTTGAAAAGAAAAGCGATATTGGCGATTTACACTACCTAATTTCAAGACTTAACTATAAAAATACAGTAATTAAGATATTGATACTTATTTAAGGCTAGACATAGAGATCAATGGAACACAATAAAGATTTCAGAAATGGGTCCATGCTACCCGCTCAGTTGATTTTTGATAAAGATGCCAAGATAACTCAATGGGGTAGGATAATATTTTTCAATAAATGGTGCTGGATCACCATATAAAAAAATAATCCTCAACCCTTACCTTACAATTTACACATACATTAACAATGGATTTTATGAATAAACATTTTACAGAATATAATCAATGGATTTTATGAATAAACATTTTACAGAATATATGAAAGTGACAGAATTGGGAAACAGAAGCTCAGTGTTCAAATTTTAATATTACTGAAAATTCTCTTACAAAAGCAAATCATCAGAACTCTGAATCTCTGAAAATCAGACGTACGCCTTTGCAAAGAAGTGGAGAGGAAATTGCTGCTTAGAGAATAATCTCTGATTTAGAGTATATAGATATTAAAATGACATCTGGTACTGTGTTATTGGATCAAATTATATGAAAGAATTTTATAAGGTACTTCGGGTATTATCAATAATAAAATTTATTTGACTAGCATCATGAAAGATTCATTCTATATAGAATAATTATTAGTATCAATTCATGTAAAATTATTAGTATTAGCATGTTATTAACCAAAAGAAAACATTTAACTCAATACTAATAGGTTATTTTTGGATTGTATTATTACATTAGGGTATGTTATTTGTGAGGATTTCTTTTTCAGGGTACCTAATGGAACCTTAAAAAAATGTTTATTTATGCGAACAGGCATTTTGCTGACATTAGCAGCAAAAAAACATACAATTTTTACACTCTCTTCTTGATAAAAAGTAAGCTAAAAATCTCTTCCCAGATATTTTAAATAAGGAAAAAAATAGGAAAAACATGAAACACTCTTCTGACTGGTATATAAAAAGCTAAAGAAAGACAAATCAGGAGAATGTAAAAAATAAAAGTCCTGAGAAAAGGAAAAATAAATTATGGGAGGCAGAACATCAAGATTTGTTTGCATAAATTTAGCTGTACAGGAAATGATAGTCTGCAAAGTTGACCTGAAAGTGAAGGTCTAGCCTGTTTCTGCCTGAGAAAACAAAGCAGGTGGTGAAGGGCGCAGGAGATTATTAGCAAGTGCATCTTTTGGACAACTTCCATTTTGTGCGTGTGTGTGGGGGGGTGGGGAGGTGGGCGGGTGGGAATCCTCTCATTAATAGCTTATTAATAGATGTAGGAAACATGCTGGTGATTAAAGGAAGCCGGTGCCTGCCCTGCTTTCTTAATCTCGAATTGGAGACTTAGCGGGGCTCAGATCTTAGTTTTCCCTCACACTCGATGGAGTAGGATAATATTTTATTTGCTTGGGCTTCTTAGTCTCTCAGACTATTCGACATGTGGCCAATGGCTGGCCAGAGTCTGGACAGATGGTCAGAGCTAAGCACAGAAATAAAGAGGATGCATTTAGAAACTTATAGTAAATGGTTTGATGGGAGGAATTTTATGTCTGTTGAATCTAATGACAAAACACTTTGGCTTCTTCCTTCCCCCAGCTCCCTGCCAATTTGACTTTTCAAGTACTCTGTTTTCATTATATTTTAAAATGGTATGTGTCCAGGAGAGATTGTAGAAAAAAAATTGGCCACCATAAATAGTTTAGGAAACCCTGTTCTAAACAGATATATGAAATATCTAGAGACAGTAATGAATAGAGTATTTCGATGGGTGCTACTTTAGTTTCCTTGTGTTTAGATGGAGAGAAAGGTAGAACACTTGTGAAGTATTTAATCAGCCTCTGAATTAAACAACTGTTGATTTTCACATTTCTTGCTATTTATTATTTATGTGGAAGATCAACACAGCATGTATTGTTAACATCTCAAGTTGGAAATTGAAAGGAAAAAAAAACCTTTAAGAGAAATGGAAGTATTTTTGCTTTTGGAATTTTAAGCACAATGAATAGTTCATATCTGGCATGAAGACTATAGATCATCAATGATGCAAGAACATAGAAAACTGAAATATTAAAAAAATTCACAAAAGATGGATGGTAGCAGGAAACAGACTGTCAATTTTGTCATTTAAATGTAAAATATGGTTATTCTAAAGCAACCTTTTTATCGAGTTAGCTTTTAGGCAATGTTTAGCATTTCTTAGGAGGATGATTTTCTCTAAAATCAGAAAATTAAAGATATTTAGCAGCAGCGATTTTCTTTGGTTGTCTAAATTCATTTATTATCTCTATCTTAATGGTGTCACTTGTTATTTATTGTCACAACCAACGGTTGAATTATAATAAAGCAGAACTCAGTTTTTAAAACTCTCACCAAAAGCAAAAACATAACTCAAAATTAAAAAAACCTTTCACTAAATCCCCTATGATGTATACATGTTAAAAGTCCTTTATCAATTGTGATTACATTATCTAATGGGTTTCTGGTATTGTAGTACATATTAAAAAAAAAAAACCTATTTCTGCCTTTTTCTGTAGCTGGGATAATATCACTGATTAATTTAATAAGGTTTGCTATTCTTAGTAAAATTATAATCACTCTTCAGGCCTGCTGGAGTCTGAACCCATTCCATTTTCCCCATCTTCTTGCCTTCCAAACACAAGCTCTGTGGTCCAGATGGCTGGGCTGGCTGCACAATTGCATAACTGTGCCTTGCGCATTCCCACTGTCTTAACTTTGCCAACATCATTTTTCTTGCCTAGAAATGTCTCAGAGCTTCCTTTCCAGTTTTTCATGCCTTTCTTTTTCCCCAGATCCTCTCTGGACCACTCAGCTCAAGTGACCTCTCTCAGCTAAATGTCTAGAGTTACCTGTATCTTACAACTAAGCTATTACCACTAATCTTGCCCAGCAGGCTGGAAATATTCTTAAGGGATGTGTTCTCAAGGTCTAGAACAAGGAAATCCTGAGACGACTAAACAGGAGAGGCAGAAAAAGCAGCGCATATCAACATCACTTGTTCTCAGTCTTTTTCCCCTTTATCTCTGGCCTTCAACTTTTCAGTGGAGGGAAAAGAAAGTTGGAGAGAGGGTAGAGAAGAAAATTGGATGGGCTGACATTTGGTGGGACTTGAATTAACCTGGAGAAGGGATAATACATCTCACTGAGGGGGAGCTAAAGATGGTATCCTTACTAAAGAATTATAACGTTTATGTCCATTTCCAGCAGAATATGGGAGTGATTTTTCACTGTCACTTGGATTGTTTCTAGGATTACAAAATTGCAGATTAGGTGATGTTTGTAGCATTTTCCCATGTCCCTCTCTGAACAATTTCACTCCTGAGATCTCTTCCTTTTTCCTAAAGCTTTCCACCCTCTGCTATTCAACTGCCCTGAGTCATCACTGGATTGTGGTTTACTCCTGTGTCCCCAAATGCTTGCTAATACTTGCTGGGCTATTCCAGGATTAAGTTTAGCCCTGGGAGATGAGGGGAGGAAGTGTTGGACTGAAGAAAAATTTATATATAAAACAAGAACCTGGTCCAAATTAACATCTACTTATTAAATGTGAGTGGTGGGACATTCATCTTCTCATGGCCTCGTCTCTACTCTCTTTTTCTTGCCCTCCTTATGGAATTATTTTCACTTCTTTAACATGCTGTTGTCTTTAGTTGACTGAATAACGAGGGGGTTGGCTAATGGCAAATACATGAAACTATATGACATAGTAGGCCATACTTCATTACTTTGTTTGTTCAATAAACATTTCATATGTTTGTATCTTTTCTCTCACCTTGACTATAAACTATCCAAGGGCAGCAACTTAAGCAGTTTTATAAGCCCAGCATACTATTTGACAAAAATAGATATTCAGAAATATTTCTGGTTACATTTATAATAAAATATAACCTTTCGCTAGCCATCCAGTGTCATGATAATTTTACTTAAGCCTTAGGATTTTGTTACGCAGTATAAACTTTGAAGTTAAGTATGTATTGAAATTATATTCATGAAATTAAATGGCAAACTTTGACATTATCCAGTCATCCTCAAACTTGAGTATGGATAAGAACTCCCTAGAGAATATATTATATTTAAGATATTTTGGCCTAAAGATTCTGATTTAGGAGGCCCGGAAGCATCCAGGAATCTGAATTTTTAAACAAATATTCTAGAAAAGTATGAGGCATGTTTTAACAAACATTGTATTAAAATGGTGTTACTCTATTTTCAATTAAAATGGCCATTTTTCTTTCAATAAAGAAAATTATTGAGTGTCTTTTATGTGCAAGACATTCAAAGGAAAACTAGACATGGGTTTTATTATACAATAGGGGAAGTAAGCCTTGATGATCATAATAAAGGGCATGAAGGGATTAAAAACCTCATGAGAACTTCACATATAGTATTGAGAGTTCTGAGAAAAAGTGCTGATTTCAGTGTTGTGGAGATCATGGAAGGCTTCAAAGAGGGATAAATATGGAAATTTGAAGACAGTATAAAAGGAAATTTTAGAAAAAGGTAACCGTATTAGGAAATATGCTAAGGTAGAGAGTTCGGGATGTGGGCAGTGTGGGCATTCCTGTGGGGTGTCTCAGGGCAGTTGGAAATGAGGTGGGTAGCTTGCCTGAGTGGGTTGGGCTGGAGATTGTGTAGACATATCTTTAGTTGGGTGAGATTCCCAAAAGCAAGTATAAGGACAGACAAGAAAAGAAAGTCCAAACATCAATGCCATGTAACTTATTTAAGGCTTGGTAGAGAATTCAGTGAGATAAAGATTCAGTAGTAAATATTATTTCTTAATTATATTAAAAACAATATCAATGAGTACTCTGATACAAATATGTAACTTTATTTCTATTGCTCTCTGATATTAACTTCTATTATTTGAGACAAGGTAAACTTTTAAATTGGAAGATTAAGACCAATGTTAAATCCATTAAAATAAAAAACAAAGCACTTTGTCTACGTAAGATATTTCAAAAATATAATTTTATAGAATTAATCATATATTTATATTTGTACTATCTATATCGCTTATGTAGACACTCAAAAAAATATAAATAAAGCTAAATTCTAGAGACTTTCAAAACATTGGAAGGTATTCCCCTACTCTCTTTCCTCTTAAAAACAAAACAAAACAAAACAAAAAGCCGAATTCCCTAAGGGTTAAATAATTTCACTAAGGAAAATAAAAGGGAGGTAAGCTGAAGTCATGGGAAATGGTAGGGAATGAGCAAGAGGCCGAAAACCTACCACAGATGGAGCAAAGATTTTCCAGATGTGAAATTCTTTCTATGGATCAGTGCTGTTAGCTTGGCTCACTTAGGTTCTACCAGGAAAAAATAAAATGCAACTACGACTTCCTTATATCTGTAATCTAACTAAACCTACTTTGCTGAAAGTTTATATTTTTCTTTAGAAAAACGTCTTGATATCTGTGATTTGCAGTTATTTTTTAAAAGCTGGCTTACATTCTAGGAGGGAGTGCTTCTGGAATGCCTAAAGATATTTGTATGTGTGCTGGAATATCTCCATTTGGAAAAACATTTCTCACAACTCTTTGTCACAATACTCTTGTCCACATCACAGAAAGACCGGGATGCTCCCTGCATGTGAGGATGAGGGGGTTACTGCCCTGTTTATATTCTGCTGTCATGGACCATCTGGGAAATGACTCCTGATTAGCTGTGGAACGACAAGTGCCATCTCAGATTCAGGGTCACAAGTTAGAGTTAGACCTGGATGACTTGTTTTTTTCTTTTTAAAGGCCCCAAAATTTGGTGCTCAAAAAATATTGCAACATAATGAAAGTTTTTGTGATATAATAAATAAGCCAGCTTCCTGCTCTACTAGTCATAAAATAAGAAAAGCCTATGTCCCCCTTTGGTCACCAGACAGATCTTTGTTTTGCATAGATGAAAGCTGCTGTCTTTATCATTGCAGCTGGAATGCAGCCATTAGAGATCTTAGGGGGAAAAAATCATGAAAATGCCCCCATATCCAGATGCATGCGGTTTTTTTTTTTTAATTAAAAAACCAAACAAACTACTAAGTCATAGAGTACAGTAAGTCTAGTAGAATTCTGATTTTTTTTCACTTAAAGATACTTTATTTTTTAAAAAATGCATCTATTATCTCATCCTTTGATTATTTGTTTATATTCTTCCCCATTTTGGTTTTATAATGTTAGCTATTATTATTTAACATTTTACTAATGGTATTTAGTAGATTGAGGGAATGTGAATACAGGCTACTGAAAATATCAAATAGTTGAGGGCATCACACTTGACTCAAACAAATTATAATGCAAGTTAAAAATCAAATGGTATATTTGGGAAAAAGGTAAGTGATTTTTAAAAGGAGATAATGTATTTGGTCAAAAGGAAAAAGAAAATCCACGGATCCCATAAATACAAGAGATGATGGTGCTGATGTGGATGAGTGCAGCTGGAAGAGGTGGGACAGTGTTCTCTGGGCTGCAAAGTAAGTATGAAGTAGTGATATAGTTCTGCCACCAAAAAAGCAGTATAACTGTGGAAAATTATAATTTTATTAAACATTCACTATATTCTTAGTTCTTGCTAGGTCTTATGGAATAGAACAAGTTAACTAGTGAACAAAATATGGTTCTCCCACCTAGAATGTAAGCTTATAACATATTTTGGTAGACAGGACAGAAACAGAGAATGATGTAAGACATCAGGTAAAATTAAGTAACAGACTATTTTTGATACTAATTGTAAATTCAGTAGGAATTTGGAGATGTCTCATCATACGAATGTAAGGAACTCACTCATATTAGTTCCAACAAAAAGGTGTGAAGATACAGAGATATTTTGCAGATAGGAGATAGAAGCCTCCTGAGAGCTGAAGCTGACACCTAGGGAGTCATCAACTGACATCTGGGACAGGAACAGTTATGTCCTCTATCTCTTTCTCTAGTTGGCATTGTCTCTAATTTCTCTTTCTTGGCCTAACTGCTCCATTATCCTTCTCTTTGCAGAATGCTTCCTTCTGCTACTTCACCTCACAGTTTATGTGAACTTTCAGCTGGTATACCTGGTTCAGGTTTACTGAGTCTCTCTGGCTTGTAATTTAAGTGAGGGGTGGGGAGGGGGGCGGTGCTACTGGTCAACTAATGTATTCTCTAGCCTTGAGTCAAGTTGGTCCAATTGGCTCCAGCCATAGGTTAGGATACGGGGTCACAAGGCACATAGGCTTCTCTTTTCAGGGGCTGAAGATTAAATGAACAATGAAACCTGTCTGGTTCAAAAGGGGAGTTCATCGCAGAGCAGAGCAATTGGAGGAGGCTTTGTGCAAAAAGTGGCACTTAAGCTAATCCTTGAAGAAAGGGTGTGATTTAGAGAAAAAAGACAACAGAAGAGTCTTTTGGGGACAGTAAACTTCAAGAGCAAAGACATAAGGACAGAAATATATAGACATATAAATTATACAGTTTACTACTTTTAGTCATACTTTTATTAGAACACTTGGAGGTAGGAGAAAGGGTAATGTCAGGCATGGAGAGGTAGAAGAAACATCAGCTTTGGAGCAAGGGAGCCATGTACTGAGTAGCTCAGTGAGTATTAATGTAGAGGAAGCATCTAGTTCTCTTCTCAGAGACTACATGGTGCGTACACAGTAAACAACGGCTATTGATAATATATTTAGTAGTAGTATTTTCTTTTGAAAACTTGAAGAAATTCCAAAGGAGAGAAATGAAGTAATCAAAATCAATGGCTAAAGAAGAGAGGATAAAAGTTAACATAGTGGAGTATGTAGTATACACTATGATCAATTTTTTAAAAAAATTTTACATTAAAAATGTATTAAAAAGTTTTCTTTAACTGTGGTAATTCCATACAATTGAATATTATCCAATGCTAAAGAAAAAAAAAGAGCTCTTGAGTCATAAAAAGACATGGAGGAAATTTAAATGCATATTGGTAAGTGAAAAAAAAATTCTGAAAAGCCTACATGCTATTGCATTTTAGTATCATATAGATTAACTTCCTTGCCCTAAAAATCATCCGTGCCCCTTTGATTCATGAGTCCTTTTCCCCAACTCCTGGCAACACCTGATCCTCTTACTATAGCCATAGTTTTGCCTTTAAACAAATGTCATATAGTTTGAACTGTATTTTCCACTTAGTTTTTCTGTGAATATAAAATTTCTGTAAAAATAAAGTCTATTAATTAAGTAAATCCTTTTTAGATGCACAACACTGTGCTAAGTGACTTTTAAAAAGATGCTTACAAGACTATTGGGAGGCTGAGACAAATAAAACATTCAGTGGATAATGACAATCCACATATGATCAAAAATAAAAATGACCTGGACAGACTATATATGCTATAGATGTGTCATTTCAAAAAGTGTGAAATTAATATAAGCAGGAGTTATCATAGAATACTTCACAGTGAAGGTGAGATGCAAATGAGATCTTGAGGGTTGAGGCAGGTGGTTAATTTCTGGAAAGGAAACTGGAGGATCAAAGATCAAGTTATGCAGGAGCAAATTCAGGAAAAAAGTGAGGTTGCTACTATGGCTATAGCGGAAGACGCATGTTAGAGGAAGTTGGGAGATAAGGCTGGAAAGGAAGGGTAAGGTCAGATTATGGAAAAATTTCTTTGTCAGCTTTAGGAGTCTTGGCATGTAACCATCACATACAGCATAATTGGTTAAGAGCACGCATTCTAGCCTTCATTGCTTGTTTTGAATCCTGCTTTGGCCACACTGTGACCTTGGAAAGTTTAGGAAACCTCTCTGAATCTCAGGTTCTTCTTCTCTATAATGAAGAAAAAAGCCTTATAGGGTTGCTTGAGGACTAAATGAGTGATTATTTATAAAGTGCTTAGAAAAGTGCAGGCACAGACAAAATGCTTGTTATTATTTATTCAAACATTAATCAGGCAAACATTAAGTCAAAAATCTTCTAAGAGGCTGGCATTACATGGGTGCAGGGAGAATGTCTGCTTTTCAAGAAATCATTGCACAGCAGGAAAACATTTGGAGAAATATATTGAAGAAAACCACAGACTTAAAAAGATAGGTTAATTAAAGAAGTGAAGACCGTATGTTCATTCTTTATTTGTCTATTTTCTTAAATCCATAAGAAAGAATTGATTTAACATTTATATTAAGAAGTTTATAACATTAGCAGTTGGGAGTCACTGAAGTATGATTTCTGGGAAAGCTCAATGTCTAGGAAATTTTAGAAACAAAAAAACAAAACCCCATTGTGGTGGACAAGCGAAGGTTTTAGTGACCATTTTTCTTAAAAACATCAGTTGTAGACTGCTATGCAATTTTTTTTTTTTTTAACTGAGTAGTTCATTTCTCTCTTACAAAACAGTTTTGCCAGTCTTTTCTGGTGCCACAACTCTTCCAAGAGCTCATTCAAGATCTTTCCTACCTGAATACAGTAGTCAGGACACAATAGCTTCTTAAATCCATAATCCACTCTTCTGAAATAGCCAGACTGGTTTTCTGCACAGCCTGCACACAGGATGGCCACCAGCATTTTCTTGGGCATTGCTTAATTTGTTAGGGTTGTTAATAACTATTTTGGACTTCCTACTTAGCTAAAAAACATATCTCAAAGTTATATCTTAATTCTGCAACAAATGTTTATGGATCAATCTGTGAGAGATATACTTTTGCCTATAAAAAAACAAATAAAAGTGCTTCAAACCAATGGATGGTCTGAGTAGGTCATCCTATACTCAGACGGGTCAAAGTAATACCTTGTTATATGTACCTTTCCAAAATAAATACACCTTTTCAAAGAAATTAAAATCAACGTACAATTATCTTGTCGGTACATATATGTGTATATATATATATTCATTATTAATAAAAATGACTGAATTGCAGACTGTGCACTGAGAACTTTATAAAGATAAATATTTGAAGGCATCTAGGAAATGATCAGATATGATTTCAAACTAAATGAAAGTTCTTGTATTGCATTGTAAATGCAATTGATAGAAAGGAGCTTTTCATAAATTGTCTTTCTTCAGGAAAGACTGAAAATAACCAATGTATTTTTCTACTGATAAAAGGTCAGTGTTAATTAAAATACTGAAATGCAAAACTGCCTCATTAGCCTGTACTGGTAGTTCTTAGCCACCTCTTCATACTGTTGATAGCCATTCTTTCAAGGGCTAAAGAAGTGAGCAATATGTGTACAGAATTTTTTGGAGGAAGAAGTTTCTAGTTTGTCAAATATCATGAAAAGTTATGGTCATTGTAAGACTAAAGAGAAACTAAGTGCTTGCATGACTTGTTTGGTATGTTGAATAAATGAATTGATTCAAAACTGTTTCTTGAGCATCTGCTCTGTGCAAGATACTATGCTGGATATGGGCGACAAAGATGAAATGAGAGGTTTATGCTCTCAAGGAGCTTACAGCCTGATATGGAAGATGCTTCATGAACAGAAATAAATCATAGGAATTACTAAATGCCATAGAAAAACACAGCCACCATTGGCTATACTCTAGAGACCTGGGAAGATGACGTCAAGTGTAGGAAATAACATTTTTATTGAGACTTGTTAAAACAGAATTTATCATGTACCTGTGTAATATATTGAAATATAATTGAGAAGAAAAGGAAATATGTTTGATTGGTTCTGGCGATATAGTAGACTTGGTTTATGTACTTGGTAATAAATGAAATACCAATGGAACATTAAAAAACATATTTAGAAAATTATCTGTATTGAAAAATATACTATGAATTCAAGACTTTTACCATTTAAGAATACCTTACTTATATTCTTCATGAATTCCTTGATACCTGAAAGCTAATATGTTTCCTCTCAACAGGCCAGTCAACCACAGCCAACTTTTCATGGATAAGTTTACATTAGGTTTCAGAAAAAATGAGAGGTTATGTGCGGGCATATCCTAAATTCCTTCCTCATAAAAAAAGCAGGCAAGCAGAGCCATATACTAAGAAAGTGAAGCAAGTGAGTATTTATAAGCCATTAGTATAAAAATAATGAAATTTATTTTCTGAGAGGGAAAGAAAATAAAGAATCTGGAATGCTGGTCAAAGCCCAGCTTGGCCAGATACAGACAATTTTCAGATCCTGTCATACCCTATAAAATAGCTGGGGGTCTTTGCAGTTATAGACAGTGCTTAGAATAGAATAAAATTTTACATTCAGCTTTGGGAGAATTATGCATATAGAGTAAAGCATTTTCTGATTTTTAAATTTATTCATTCATTTACTAAACATCAAGCAACTACAATAATTCCAGGCAATAAGAGTACAGAGTTGAATGAAACAAAATTCTGTCTTTCAGGTGCTTACAGTCTAGTGGGTGAGACAGCACTAAAACCGATCTGATCTATACTAAAATGGAGACATGAAATAGGGCAGAGTCTTTCAGTGGAGAACTCTGAAATAAAGCAGTCCTATTTTTCTTTTTTTCATCAAATCCCTTTGGATCTGTAGATAATGGAACATGACTTAGAGTGGAATAGATTGCATGGGTAATTCTCTGAATAAAAGCAATGATGATCAGACTGGTAAAAGGGGAATATCTTTGCATTTCAGGTGTTTTTTTTTTTTAATCTGCATTTCCCTTCTCAGTGATCAAAGGCAGCCAAGAAAATTAATACCAAAAGGCACCACGTCTGGGCTTTGTTATTTAGTACTTTTACAAGGCGCTTGGAATGGAATTATGAAAACCCTGTTTTTTTCCCCTCACACACGTTTGTAACAAAGAAATGTATGATTTTTATGTTCTGCCTTACCAGTCACGAGACAGAGTTTGGAGAGACTACCAATGTGTTATATGCTTTTGAAAGCTATCTTTCACAAGTGTTTCAGGCTAAAGTCATCCACTATCTGGATTTTTAACATTTTCTGGCCAACCAAATAACCTTGAGTCAGGAGAACAAACATTCTAAGAAAAATGACCAAGAAATGCAACCAAAATCAGATTCCAAAGTCATCTTTCTCAATGGTGCCCTTTATACATTAGTATGGGATAGAACTCTGAAGAACACCATTAATTAATTAGCTGGTTGAGATATTTGGCAGCTGTGGAAGTAACAGGAGTAATGAAGGGAGGTGGAGTGGCGGTTTAAAGTTTTAGAACTCTACTACTTCTGAATCATTAAGATTGAAGGCAAAACGTCTTTGGAATTGCAATTTATTCACTACCACATATTTATAGAACACCTACAATGTGCTAATTATTTTAATTTAGGGCACTCAAAGACAATATTTTTGATGTAGAAAAGCTCGCAGCCCAGAAAAGAGGACACACAGTGAAGCAAAATAGTAGGAATGAAATAAAAAACACATAAAGTTTTCTAGGAGCACAGAATAATCAATGACTAAACCTGCTGGGAAATGATTCATTAAAAAGGCAGTATTGTTGGATCTAGTAAAACAAGTAGAATTTTGAAAACAGAGTGGGAAAAGCTGTCATTTTTTGGCTAATGATATGGTTTATTTTCCATGTAGCTTAACAAAATTTGCGAGATGTTCTGTAATTTAATTTTGGAATGAAAGATTTCATATTACTCCATACTACTACTTTTCAAATACGCTCAGAGTCCCATTTTAGTGACTAAAATGTAGTACTAATTTTCTGTTACATGCTTCTATGCAATAGAGAACATATTTTAAATCATAAAAGTAGACATTTTTCTCTCTCGTGTTATCAAATGCAATGAAACTGAATTCATATAGGATGAATAAAAATGTGGTCTATCTCACTCTTTTTCTTTCTTCTGAATAAGCCATCTGTCTCTCTCTCCATTTATCTTTATATCTATTATCTTTCTTTCTTTCTTTCTTTTTTTTTTTAAGGCAGTTGCATGATCTAGGCAAAAGTAAAAAAATATAGATTTAGGAGATGTTTTGTGGCTGGATGTGGTGGCTGAAGTATAACAAACAAACTAACAAACACACACAAATAGAAAGGAGAAAATATTGATAGGTATATCAGGGAGACTTCTAGCAGAAAAAAGATGTCACATTGGGTAAATTAAGGGAAGTTTACTCACAGAACTATTTACAAAGGTGTAGGAAAATAGAAAATAATGTTGAATGTCAAGTCTAATTAAAAAAAAAAAAAAAGATGTAGGGAAACCACCAGGGCGAGAGGAGAGAATGATTGTCAGAAGCTGGAAACTTGTGTGGAAAGGGCCATCTCAGAGAAGCCTGCAGTGACTCCTCAGGAAGCCCCACTGGCCCCCTATTCTCGGTCTCCTGCTGGGGCTCCTCATGATAGTGGAATGGTGAAGACAAAAAGGAGGGCAGCCCATTGATTTTGCTGACATCAGTCAGCCTCCAGGGTACAGAGCCAAGAGGAAGTAGGGTAGAGGGTAGATCTGGGGACCCGAACAGACATAGTACAATAAATAATACTGCATCCGGATTACAAATGGCTAGGTATGTCAAACAGAAAAGTTTGACTTTATCCTGTAGACAATAAGGAGACAGAGAAAATGTTGAAGCGGGAATTTATTTGATCAGTTCCTGCTTTTCAAGATAACTTTGGTGACAGTGTAGAGAGTGGACTGATCTAGTGATAGGTAAAGGTAGGGAAACAAGTCTGGACACTCTTGCGAAAGTCCAGTAGGAAGTGGAGGGCTGCATTAAAGCAGTGGCAGGGAGAGTGGACAAGAGATGATGAGAAGGCAGTGTTGACAGGATTGTGTGCAGGAGGTGATGGAGTCCAATTAATTTATAGACTTGGGACACAGGGAGTCATAAAAAAATAGGACACAGGGTATACTTTTCTCAGGGATTAATCTTGGTAAAAACCGGATTATCTATTCACAAGAGAGAATTTCAGTCTAATAGAGACAATAATTTCTAATGAAAGGTTAAATATGACCAACTCTGCCTATACTGTAATAACCTCCATCTGAACTAACTCACTGAGAAGTTTATGGAGAAAATGGTCTCTTTCTTCCACATGGACAGCTGCTTAGCTGGTAATTGGTGCCCCGAGGAAATGGTTAAGAACTTTTGGAGCTGACATGGGCAGCAGTAACACAGCTAGCTTCTCTTTGGCTTGTACACATGGTGGTTACAAGCACAATTAATTATCATGAAATACGGCTACTATTTTTTAGGACTTCTGTGTGCCAAGCATTGTTGCCTTACAACAACAGCATGACAACTTTTTATTTAGGCTGCAGACATGGGAAAATGAGGAGGTTAAGTAACTTGCTGAAGGCCACACAGATAGGAAGCAGATGCATTGGAGAATATGCCAATGACATTACATTGGGCCCAGTCTTTAGGTGCACATAGACTCTAGTGGCATAACAGAAGTTATATAAAAATATTATGTGTTGGATATGTTGATACTTGTGTGATTAATTCTAATTTTTCTAAAAACAAATTAAGTATACTCTATTTCAGATCCTGAGAATGTACATTCTGCTACAGAGTTTCCTGAAAATGGTATTTTTTATTTGATTCTTTTTCTGAGATGCTTTCTGAATAAGCTGGGCCAAGCAATTCTCATTGAGAAGAGGAAAAGGATGCTAGCCTAGTAGAATATTTTCAACAAGAGTTTGAGTTCATGCGAAGCAAAGACCATGCCTTATTTATAGTTGCTTCTTGGATAGAAACCTCATACGATGCCTAGTAATTGTTGCTGTTCAATAAGTATTTGTGGAATGAAGGAACCAATAGGAAGCTGTTTCAAAACTGTTTGACCTCGGAGTTTTTTTTTTGTCATCACAAGGTGGAAGAAAAGCAGCAGAACTGATTCCACGAGGCTGCATTTACATAGCAACATGGATTAGAATAAAAGATGGCCACTTAGAGGACACACAGGGACAACGCAAGTGCAATTCAAAAATTATTAATGGAACGTACCCAAAATGATTTTGTTTAGAGCTTCACAAAGCCTGGTGGGGTTGGTTCCAGTTGGCTGGGATGAGAGGTCACACAGATTAAAAATAGGCTTTCTTAATAAGGAACAATAGGCTACATTCATTTAGCAAGACAGAAAAAAATGGCAGGACTTAGGGGCTGGTATGAAGCTTAATCCTATTTAAGAGCTCAATTAACCCTCAGAAGATTGAGTAGGTCCTCTGCCTTCGTTGCCATTCCTCTGTCTAGTAGAGCTTAAAAATAGAGATTCATAAAGATAAGAATAAAGAGATTTACATTTGTATATAAACCACTCAAATATTTTTAATATTTTAAATAGGGCATCAGAAAGGTTAAAAATACAAGAATCAGATTGCTTAGACTGTTATGGTCCTTTAAAACTTTTGGGATAAATTATATTCTCTTTTGAATTGTCAAATCTGTTACCATTATTAATAAAATATTCAAATATAAGCCTTTATTGTGACATATAAATTCACTGACTTTTTAAAAATATCATTTCTTTCTTGTATTTATATCATCGAACGAAATTATATTTCCTCCTGAACAAATCACATTCTCAAGAAATCTAAATCAAAATTTATTCTGGAGTAAATTCCAATCATTTTAATGTTTTAGTATATAGAAGCCAGGTTCTGCTCAAATCGTCCATCCTGGGTTAAGCCATCTGACATGGGGCATCCAGGGCCCTGGGGCTGAAGTAGGTCATATATATCAAGTGGATTCTATGTATCAAAAATCGTCTTGCGGAACCTCTGCAAATAAAATTTATCGATACTTTCAATTTGTGCCCAGCAGTATAGAAATGACCCAAAGAGATCATTAAATAAAGAATGACAATTCTATGTGTGTTTTTCTTGTTGTTGTTCTTGAGGAGGAAAATTTTCGAGATTATAATAAACAATGGTGGTTGCATTATGTTTATACTATATGTTTAATTAATTCTTTGTTATAATAAAATATCTTTAAAATATTTGAGAAGCTTCTCCCTATCAAACTAAAGTCATTTAAGTGGCAGAGGGCAGACACAACTCTTTGCTTCTCCATTCCCTCAAGCGATGGCATTTTGTTCCCTTTTTCTCTTTCCCCATCAGCTGAGAATTCACATCCTAATTTTCTCTGGGGGATATGAAAGAATTTGCTGATATTCTCGAACAAGAGGACAGTTTAGCTCTGTTATATACTTTGCTTAAATTGCAGTTAATCTTGGGAATTACAGAGAATGTCACAACTCAAGATAAAGCATGACTTTGGCTAAATTCCTTTTCCTTTGTGATGCAAATAGTCACTTAACCATCTATTTCTTATCCTAACTAGATAGCTAACACAATCTATTTAAGATATTAGAGCCCAGGAACTGTATTTTAAATTAGTTTAATATTTGCTACTAATCCATGTAATACCACTGTATCGTTAATTGGAGTTTTCCTCTTGAACTGACACATGATGACAGTTTAATATTTTCTTTGTATTTTGAAAGGTTACTTTTCAACATATTAGAATAAAGAAATCAGGCACAGTCTAACATGAGAGAAAAATTTAGCCATGGATGAATATAAATCATAAAAACTTTTGTGTGAAAACTGTCTAGTGGCAAAAATAAGATCACTGAACTAGAAGGAGAATATCTCCTGTATAAAAATCATATCAGACAATTTCTAATGCTTTAGTCACTGGAAGTCATAATATCTTTTAGATACTATAAACTTTTAATATGGTTCTTAATAATCACAAATGTCTAAGAATTAAGTGGTGTGCTTCAAGTCTGGTAGCATACCTTTAGTCTGTTTTTTTAAAAAAACTATTGTTACTACACAGAAAACATGAGGTGATACTGAGGAAGATCAACAGATTTTTTAAAAAGCACATAATTCCACCAATTAAATCTAAATTTTCATATTTCCATGTTTCTCTTTAGTTCTTATCCATTTTTTCATAATACTGTTAAATAGTTATAATCATAGCACAGAGCATAGAAAAATATTATAACTTTTTCAATACCATTATTCATATAGCTTTACAATGATATTTTTGACGGTATAGCATCAGTTTTAAATAAGTACATCTTTTTTCATGACTACTAAATAAACTACTTAAAATTAAAAAGTAAATCTTGGTAATTGTTAATAACTGATTTTTAAAGACCATTCTCCAGTACACTGAACAACATCTTTCTTTTCTTCAAGACAAAAGTTTTGGTTGCAGTTACAACTTGTAGGAGGCTATAAGAAGCACAAACATCTTATTCTAACACAATATAATGCTATATTAGAAAACCCCATTTTTTTCTTACATTTTGAGCAACACAACTTATTTTTCTGTAATTCGACAATAATATTTTCCCAGAGATTGATGAAATTTATACATTTTAGATATTTAATAAAATATCTATATGAAGATGAAATTTTATTCTAAAATAGATAGAATGAAAAACACAACCAGATGTCAACTTACCAGCTTTTTCCTTCTCTGAAATACCTGGAATACCCTGAAAAAGAAAAATGAAAGTCATAAAATTGTGATATTATTAAAAAAGAAACATCAAATAACAGTATTAGGAATAAAATGAGGTACCATAATGGAGCAAAATTAAATAGAACTTGAATAGAAAAATGGGAGGGCAGAGGATCTGAATAGACATTTTTCCAAAGGAGATATTCAAATGCTCAATAGGTATATGAAAAGATGCTTAACATCGCTAATCATCAGGGTAACACAAATCAAAACCTCAATGAGATATTACCTCATGCTTGTTAGAAAGGCTATTATCAAAAAGACAAGAGATAGCATGTGTTGGTAAAGATGTGGACAAAGGGGAATTCTTGTACTCTTGGTGGGAATGTAAATTGGTATTGCCATTATGAAAAACAGTATGAAGGTTCTTCAAATTTTTTTTTAATTAAAAAAAATTTTTAACTAAAAAACTACTATATGATCCAGCAATCCTACTTCTGGGTATATATCCAAAGGAAATGAAAAGAGGATATCAAAGAGATAGTTGCACTTCCATCTTCACTGTAGTATTATTCACAATAGCCAAGATATGGGTGTGACATATATATCATATATATTAATATATAATGTATATCATATATACATGTGTGTATATATAAAATTCTATATAGGCATGAGAAAGAAGAAGGTCCTGCCATTTGCAATAACATGGACATTTAGGGCATTATGCTAAGTGAAATAAGCCAGACAGAGAAAGACAAACACTGCATGCTATTTATATATGGAATCTTAAAAAAAAAAGAAGGCAAGAAAG
>NW_024351735.1:4298882-4717623 GCF_902729225.1 Pteropus medius
CCTCCTCCTCCCTCTTCCTTCTCTCTCTCTCTCTCTTCCTCTCTCTCTCTTTCATTATGGTGACACTGGTAAATGAAATCTAGTAAGTTTCAGGTATACAATTTACCAGTAAGGTATATATATTGCATTGTGTGTTCACCAACCATTGTTAGATTTCTTTCTGTCACCACATATTTGATAGGGCTGAAAGGGGTCAAATATGTGGTGACTATCATATTTAAAACACAGTATTTAGATGAGATGTTTACATGTCTAGTTTACTCTTCGTGGATGTTCTAAAACAAATTTAAAAAATTGACTTTCTAGTTTCTATTTACTTTAGTTATTCGCATATAAAATGCAGTTAGTATGAGGATATTAACTTGTACTGGAAACCTCTTATAAGTCTATCTGACCCAAATCTCATCTGGGATTTGATGCCTTCTACCTTTTAGTGTCTGACCACACAAGACGTCCACAACTGATGTCTTCTCTCCTCCCTTCAGGGTACAAAGTCCTTAGAGTTGGGGTAAGAAGAGTAGGCTCAAATGGATAATTAATTTTGTTGAGAGAGAGAGAGAGAGAGAGAGAGATAGAGAAAGAGAGAGAGAGAGAGAGAGAGAGAGAGAGAGAGAAGGAGAGAGGGAGGCTTCAGTGCACTTCTGCTATAGGTCAATCTAAGGAAATATCATCAATCTTCACTTCCAGAAATGTCAAAAATCTTTGTGAGATATTTATGACTCAAGATCCTTGCCGTTGGAATTTACAGGATTTGGAGACTGACGCAGTTTTCAAATAAGAGAAAAGTCTTTCTATGGATAAAAAATAGAGGAGGGCTTTGTTTTGGCAAGATTGATTTACAGTGAAAAAGTATAGTTTTGACTTACTCTTGATCTCTGTTTAGTTGTTCACTTCTTGTTCTCTGGGTGTGAACACTGACCCTATACCCTGGAAAAGGTTCAGCTATGAAGAGACTATCAAGTGATTAAATGGCGGAGTGGAGGCTAACGCCCAGAGAGCAGGACATTGGAGGGACTGAGCAGGCTTTAAGGATCTTTTCAATATTCTTTCATTTATAGCAGAGTCATCTGATTTTTCCTTCCTTTCTAGAAGAACTTCTTTGACTCTGTATGCCAGGAAGGAAAGCTATTTTCTCCCTTTATAAGAAAGTTATCCTTCAGTTTTGGTGACATTTGTTTATTTTTTCATGTTTTTTAAAAGAATTTAAAAATTGATTAAAATCCATAACTTACATTATACTTTAAGCTTAGCTCCTGGATTTTTCTCCCTGACTGGAGGTCAGGGTTTTTAAATTAACTTTTCTATTTTGTGAGAAATAAATGAGCAAACAACAAAACAAAACAAAACAAAACAAAACAGAAACCTTTAACTGACAATATTGTACAGGCTGGAAATAGGCAATTAAAGGATGTTCATGGAGATAGCGTCTCAGTATACGAATAGCTAACATTTACTAGGTTCTTAGTATGTACAACATACAGTTTTAAGCTTTTTCCCTGTACTAATTGACTCAATCCTTAAACAACCCATGAAGTTCTGGAAAGTAAAGCAACTTTTATGAGATCACAGTTAGCAATGGAAGATAGGATACAACCACTGACACGCTGACTTCTGAACTCACTAACACTAATTTCGAAATATTAATCAGAGTATTCAGAAACAAAGGAGGAGAAAGGTTTGGAGAGGTCCCATAATAACATATTGACTTAGATCACAAAATATCTATGCAGGAATATCTGTATTAGACATTTGGAAATTGTCTCTCTTCTTATAGCTAAGGTATTTAAGACGAATGAATGTCTTGCCCCAAATCACAAGTTGACCAGTGACAGGGCTTTTCCATGTTTTATTCTATTTTATTACAAAATATTCAACTGAGCGCATATAAGTGAATATTTAATAAAAATATTAATCAATGAATAGTGCTATGAAGCAAAAATATTTTAGCCTCCATGTAGCCAATGCCAATTAGTTTAAATTTCTCCATATTCTGAATGATTCTTTCAGCTACCAAGGCTGACTTCCATTAAATAACTGCAATGACCATATTATGATGTGGAGCAAGGAAAGTCAAAGTTGAATTGATCCAGAATTTCATAACTTCTCTTTTAAAAGTGAAACCAGGTAGTAATTAAGAGCTGGATGTTCCTCAGCTGATTTATCTTTGAACGTGAGGAAGAACTGTCTCTTTGGAATATGGCTTATGAATAATTGATTAAATTCATGAGATTTCTCAGGGATGAAATTTAAAAACCGCTGACATGATTTTCCATTAATTAAAGCTAGTTGTTGATTCTTATTACATGCCTTCATATTACCCTACATACAAAAACCTTTAGTAAAGTTTTCTTCTTTGTGGAATTCACAATTCAAGTGAAGATAATACGTCGGAAAATAAAGAATAGGTGAATGCAGTGGATACTAAAGGCAATTATGAGCACCATCGCTGGTGTGACATTAAAAGGAGTAGGAAGACGATTTATAATTAAGACTACCCAGATGGAAATGAATGGTTTTCCTAGGCCTTGAACCTTTGAGAAGATGGTGTTGGTCAAGAAGATTCTTTTCTTGGCCTTTGACTTCTGAGAAGAGGCATGACTAGATTTGGGTCCATGTCCTGAGGTTCTATAGTGTTATGTCTGTTGCTTGGTAAGAAGTTTTCTATGCAAGCTGCCTGTATAGGCTGAATATATACATATTCATCGAACATTTGTGGAATTAAAATACCAAATTCATATTTGTATGTACAGTTTAAATAACATATATGACTGTTGCTTATGAGAAAGTGCCCATAAAAAGCATATTTTTGAATTCATTAGGGGCTTTCGTTAATAGCTGCCATATGTTTCATTTGAACTGTATCCTCAGGAAGTGATTTAACATTTCTGGCAATAAAGCAATTAAACAGGATTTTCCTGTTGGCCATATGGGTTCGCTGTAACTTCATATTTTCTTCTCTCATTTCTCAATGGAACAAAGGAGCGTCTACTAATAACTTCCAAATGAGAGAAAAAAGTAATTCACAGTCTTTTGCTATTCTTTTCTATGATATTCACATGATAGAATAACAACCTTTTGTACGCCTATGCTGACCCTTCAATAGTTCTCCACATGTAAACATTCTCATTTAAGTTAATCCGTTAAGGTGTTTTACAATTGATTTTTTAAAAAGCCACTAAAGAGAAAGCTTTTTAGTAAGAGGGGAGGAAACAATTTGCTTTCTCTTAATGAGGTCTTTAAAAGCTGTGTGTGGGAGTTTAAACTGTGTGTGAGTCTGTTTGTGTTTTTGGATGTAAAAACCAGTTGGGGAAATGCTGATTTTGACATGCCTTGCAGAAGTGTTGATTCTTTTGGTCTGCAGTTAGGATGGCTTTCTGCACTTCAGGAGGACCTCAGCTGGATACCTTTTAGGAACTTACACTAACTACATAGACTCTGCTATCATAAACAGTAATATAAGTAAAAGATGTCATGTCTGAATCCATTTTAATCCAATACTAATTGAAACATTCTAACTGATCCAATTTCTTCTTGATTTTAGGTAAAAATAGAGTATGACTTTATTAATATGCCATGTCCTTCACATATATAAATTATTTTCCTATTCGTTTGTTGGAAATGGTACCATGCAGTACCACTGTTCAGAAGGCACTTCGAAAGCCAACCCCTTCAAACAATGAGCAGCTATGACAGACTGAAAGAGTCTATTTGTAGGTTTCATGAAGGGACATTTTTTTTTGTCTTGCATTAAAAAACAGCATTACCATTCATTTTGTGTTTTCTCATTTTATAAGTAGTACTCATTTTTCATATTTTTAAAATATTAGAGATGCTCCTAAAGAAGTTTATGGAATATTCTATTCTGTTTTGTTCTATAGGAATTTCCTCCATTTGCCTTTTTAAAAATTGCAAGGATCAATGGCAGAGTAACTTGTTCCTTTCCCTTAAAAACAATCACTTTTGTTCCCACAAAAATATCTTACAGAGACATTTCAAAATGAGTAATTACATCCTTAGAAATTTCAGGAAAACCTCCCTCAGTGATGGAACAGCTTCTGTCTTAGAGGAGAGCACAAGAGCCTACTCTGGGCACAATGGACTACAAGAAGAGTTTGGGGATTTGCATTTTTTAAAAAAGATATGAAAGATAACATAAGAGTAAAAAAAAGGTGCATTGGAAAATGAGCTGTTTCCATCTCTGTTTAAAGACTTTTTGAAATCACTCCAGTCTGTCATATTGTTAGCCAGTACAATGATTTCTGTTTGCTTTCATCTGAACAAAGAAGTTCATTTAAAGGCTGTGTCTGATTGACAGTCTGGTATCTATTTTGGTTTACAGACTATCTCTCTAGCTTTGAGAGTCATCATTCTTTCATTGAAAATACAGGCTCTTTTTGGTGGAGGTGATTTAGATATCATTTAGTCTTGTTTCCCAAACTACAGCACTTCGAATACCACCTTTACAGCTTTTACTACATATATCACCTATAAATTATTTTAAAATATTTTAAATATTAAATTTAAATGAATTCCTTTTTTACTTGACTTTTTAAATAATAAAAATAAATTCATAAATTTATGAAGCACTGTGCATGGCACAATTATTCATAAGACTGATGGAGTCAAGAGGTCACCAAAACTTTATCCCTCCTAGTGTTCAAGATTCCAATTTAGCTTAGTTTCTCAACCATACAAGGGAAGACAATGGAAATTCAGTTACAGAGGACAAGATAATGTGCTGGTATGCGGACTGCCTTCAAAGTACACGTATATACAACCCAAGTGAAATAAATATACGCATAATTACCTGAGAAATGTAATTCATGTTGTGTGTCCTTTTTATTTCCAAAAGGAATTGGACATGTCTTATTTGATAAAATTGTCAGCCATACTAAGAAACTTTTTTTTTAGTCAAGATTGCTGACTGTAACAACTGCCTTTACAGTTTTGCACATCAAAATGATAGCTTCTTCTGTCTTCTACGACACAGAGAACTGGGGTCTCAGCTCAAAATAATTGTGTATGTATTTGAACAAAGACAAAATTGACTCTTAAGGGGTATCTTGGCGCTGAGCATAGGCTCATCTGTAGTCTACCTTTGAGCAGAGGTGGGATAACCCTCCTCTGGATAAGTATGTAAGTTGGGCTTCTGACCGTTAAAAATTTTTTCTTTTTTAAAACACTGGCATTTACTGTATTTAAAGTTAGTGACTCTCTCTTAAACAAACTTTACAGCCTATTTCATTCCATACTCACCTCACATAGTCAAATATTAAATTTAAGGCTGTTTAACTCCTGACAAAACTTTGGTTGAGAGCATTTTTATTTGGCATTATGGTTTCAGAGAAAAATTATTACACTAAATAAAAAAAAAATTAGCAATCTAAATCAACAGGAAAATCCATGAATGGACTCTTCTCATCATTTATTGAAATTCTTAATTATAATTCTTCTATATCTCCAATCAATCCACTTTTGAAGAAATTATTCATGACAGAATTTAATACCCTTTAAAGATATTTCCATGTTGCAAATTACTTCCAGAATTTAACAAATCATGTCACCTTCCCCAACTTCGTTATTATGAAAGTTTAGTGCTAAATGCAGTGTTTAATTATAGTAACCATAATTACCTACATTTTGGTATAATCATTTTACTCTTTATATAGCTTTATATAATTTTGAAAAATTTTTAATCCTCCTTTATTTGTGTCTTTTGCTGCAAGTTGCACTATTTTTGTAAATATGTAAGTTATATATTTTAAAACATTATCTGGTGTTATACTCAACCTTAGTAATTCTAGAAAAAGAATAATTGCTGAAGTTCTTGAATATGTTCATAAATTTTACAAGAAAAATTGCATTATTTCTTCTTTCTTAGATATTTGATATATATGTCCTTCAATATGCAAATTTGAAAAAGTATTCTTTGACTGTTTGGTACAGTGATTTGTATATGGTAGCCATTTAGAAATCCTGACTGGTTATTCAAGGTAGCTTTTTTTTTTTAAGTCTGGTTTACGAAAATTTACAATTAGAATGGCTCTTTATTTTTCTTGTTGGACTATGTTAACCAGAAATTCATTTGCTCCCCCAGAGTTAAATTTATGCTATTTTGTTCTTAGTAGCCCTCAAAATCAATTTTTTCATTTTGCCTATGTCCTTATTTGTCTAGCTTGATTCATACTTTTTGCTCTATTTGATTGACATTACAAAGCAACTGTTCCTGCTGCAGCTTATTACTATGCCACTGCTTTCCTTTCAAAGCTTTAATGATGCTCCTCTTGCTTCCTGGAATGCTCAGCTATGAATAATGTGCTCTGAGATCCTCATCTTCTTGTGCCTGATTCTAGTTAATCAGTTAACAGACACATGTTAAGTATCCACAAGCACAGTCTTTATAAAGTGCTGTGGTGGCACGAACAGAAAAGATATGCTGTAAATATAAGTAATCTAACTGTGAATTCAAGACCGAAGACTGAAATAGAACATCAGAGGTGGATGTGAAGAAGTACTAGTTTCCTTGCTGCCACTAATTAGTTCTATGACTTTTGGAAAGTTTCTAGAACTCTCTGTGTTCAGTTTCTTCATCTGTATAAAAGGGTAGAAATAATACCTACATCTCAGGATTATTTGTAAGGATTAAATGAAATGTTGCACAAAAGGGGATTATAATAGTACTTGTCCCAGAGCTCCTAAGTTTAAATTATTCCGATTGTTGGATTTGTTATTGTGTCATAAAAAAGTAACTACATATTTATTCCCAAATAATGCAAAGAAGCATCAAAGGTTGTCTGTCTCTTCCTCTTCCTCTTCCTTCTGTCAGATTAACTTGTTTCCTCATGTTCATTTCTCCTTTATTTATTTTGAACTATTTATAATAATTTTTTTGTTATTTAAAAAATATTTCTTTTCCTTGGTCGGTTATTTCCTTTAAGTCTTTTAAAGCCCAGTTTGGAGGTTACCATCTTTAGCCCTCACCTTTAATTTGAATCCTGTCAGTAACTGTTACTAGGTGGGTCTATTCTTTGCCCCATAAGGTAAAAATAAGAGACGCTATTCTTCTTGGGTCCTTACACAGAGGAACAGACTCCCTGTTCTGTGCATTTTGGAGCAGCAGGTCCTGAGTGCATATGTGGAATTGATCCCTGTACCAGAGATGCAGAAAACTTATTTTCTGTACTTGTGTGAACTTTGAACTATAGGGGGATATCTGGGGCCACTACTCACATTTAGTCAGAACCCTTAATGGGATTCATCACCTCCTGAATTTTCCCTAAGATAAATTTTGTACATGATTCAGAAATTATAATTACTTTAATCTTTATTATTTTTATTATTTATTATTATATTTACTTTATACTTTTATCCAAGTATATTGACTATTAGTTATGTAATTATAATGTATATACATTTATTTGTTTTGTGTATTTTCACTTAGTTTCTTAGAAGGTACAGAGATAAAGCATTTCACTCATATTCATCTTGAGCAATTTAATTGCTACCAGTTATATTCAAATATAAGCTTAGATTTATATCAATAATTCAAGGCCTGCATGTTCATCTATATACCAAAAAGTCACTAATATTCTCATAGTTTCATAACTTCCAACTTAAAAACCTTTGGCAGAATTAGGCTTCTGGTAGAAACTCAAAATATGTACCACTAAGTCAGAACTACTAAATGAGTATAGATTAAAACTACTTAATGATATACATAAATCTCTTTATGACATCCTATAGCCTTGTTCACTGAACTGGAATTTACTCTTATTGAATATTACTTTATGTAAGTGAGCTCTTGGTTAGGGCTCAGAAACACTTTTGTTACCTGGAGATAGTCATTGCAGTGGTATTCACTAACAAATTCGATTTAACATACGAATTTTACATAGGCTGTAAACCACGATGCCTTATTTACACCATGACACTAGACTCAGTTAAAACACAGATTCTATTCGATCTGTCAATGTTTTTGGGTGTTCTGCAGTGCTAATGAAGCTCATCACTTCAGACCTGAGAGTGAACAGAATTCATTATATGTGATTGAAAACTAAGAAAGAAATTTGCAATTGCAGAGGATGAATAGAAACTGATTTTTAAAAAAATCACGAGGGCTTTTAGAATGAGAATACTAATCAAATAATAAACAAATGTCTAATTCTTTTGAAGTTGTAAATTGTATGAACATTGAGATATTTTTAAATGTTCTGCTTTTTGAGGTTGGATGGATACATAGACAGAAGAGATGTCTGTTACCATTTCTGAGGCACACACCTGAATAAATCCATATAATGTAAGAGGTATCTACCATATGAGGAAGAAAGATGGATTCATTTAGAGGTGAACTTGATGCTTGGGCCTTCCAAATGCCCACTTTGATGGTGTGGTAAATATTTTGTCTCTCTAAATCAGAAGGTCAGGGAGCACAACTTAATTTCTTATACCACACTAGGGATTGGAATCGCTTCCTTGCTGGTTAGCTTCCATTCGCTCCTCCAGATTTCCATTCTATTCTGTTGTCTGTGCAGGAAGTCTGACCTGGATGGAAAGGGATGCCATATGCCCTGGTTTGCCTAGTCAGTTTAGCATGTTTCAGAATATTTATCTTTCTTTTTTTTTTTTTAGTAATAGACTTTATTTTTCTGGATCAGTTTTAGGTTTACAACAAAATTAAGCAGAAGGTACGGAGATTTCTTCCCCTGAACCCTTGCCCCCATGCAGAGCCTCCCCCATTCTCAACAGCCTCCACCAGAGTGGTACATTTGTCATAACTGACGAACCTATACTGACTCATCATTATCACTCAAAGTTCATAGTTTACATTAGGGTTCTCTCTGGCGTTGTGTATTCTATGGATTTGGACAAATGTATACTGTCGTGTATCTATTATTATGGTATTATACAGAATTGTTTCATAGCTCTAAAAATCCTCTGTGTTCTATTTATCCCTCTCTCATCCTAACCCCTGGCAACCACTGATCTTTTCATGGTCCTTTTTACAGTTTTGCTTTTTCCAAAATATCATATCTTTGGAATCATACAGTATGTAGCCTTTTCAGATTGGCTTTACTTACTTAGTAATATGTATCTAAGGTTCTTCCCTGCCTTTTCATGGCTTGATAGCTCATTTCTTCTTTGTGCTGAAAATATTCCATTGTCTGAAAGTACCAGTTTATTTATTTATTCATCTGCTAAAGGACATCTTAGTTGCTTCCAGGGTTTGGCAATTAATTATGAATAAAGCTACTACAAACATCTATGTGGAGGTTTTTATGTGCACATAAGTTTTCAACTCCTTTGGGTAAATACCAAAGAGTGTGATTGCTAGATCGTATGGTAAGAATGTGTTTAGTTTTGGAATGTTCATTTTTTGATGACATAAAATTATGAATAGTTGTATTAATGTAAGTCAGAGTGGGTTTGCCCTTCTAGTTCCTATCTCATCTAGTAGTGTGTGAGATGCATGTGCAGAGAACAATTCTCACTTTAATATATAGTCATATCTGAAAGACAACTAGTGATAAATAGCCTCTTTCCCTGACCTTTTCCTGAGGTAATCTAAAAACACCTTCCTTTCAAGAACAGCAAGCAGGTTGCTGGCTAGTTTAACCAAGTGCACTCAAACACAAGTGGTGAGGGACAGCTGACTCCTGATTTCTGGTGGTGATGACACTGCTGCCTTACTGGTGACTTGGTGTACCAGTCAGTTTTGCTCTGGTGTTTGCTGCAGCCTGCAAGATACACAGAGCCTGGCGATGTAGGAGGGAAATATAGGTTAGGCGTACGTGCAATATGCATATTGAAATATGTGGGGGAAACAGAGGTGGAGTAGTTCTGCCATATAGTGTATAGCACAGTGGTTTTATCAGTTATCTTATTGTATAAACATCTATAACAGTTATGTAATTGTTGGGTAGTATTTCTTTTTGCAGTAATTGCAATTAATATTAACAACTCCTTTAACACTCAAAAATTTCCCAGTTTGTAAGATAATTTATATGGAACACTTAGTATGGATTCTATCCCCAGCATCCCATGTCCCTAGCTTCCAGTAGGTTGGGTCTACGGGAAGCCCCAGTAGGGGATATAAGGGTATGATATTTTCATTTATAATAAGAAATACACACACACACACACACACACACACACACACACACACAAAATGAGTGATAAAAGTGTCTTTTGTTTTCTTAATGATACGACTTTTGGAAAGTGCCAAACCATGTGATTGGAGGGTTGAGACTTTCAGTCCCACCTCTTCCCTCACCCTCACCCCCACCTCTGGAAGGGGAGAAGGACTGCAAGTTGAGTCAGTTGCCAGTGGCCAATGATTTAATCAATCTGCCTATGTAATGAAGCCTCTATAAAAACTCAGAAGGAAGGAGTTAGGAAAGCTTGCGGGTTGGTGACTACATAGAGATGTGATGAGAGTGGCAAGCTTGGAGAAGGCGTGGAAGCTTCATGCCCTTTCTCCAAACCTTGCCTCAGCTCTTCCATCTAACTATTCCTCAGTTATACCCTTTCATGATAAACTGGTAATCAAGTAAGGAAAATGTTTCTCTGAGTTCTGTGAGCCACTCTAGCAAATTAATCAAACCCAAGGAGTAGGGTTATTGAACCCTCTAATCTATAGCTGGTCAGTCAGAAGCACAGATGTCACCTGGACTTTTATTTACATCTGAAGTGTATGTGTGCGGGGGGTGGGGAGGATGCAGTCTTGTAGGACTGAGCTCTTAACATGCGGGATGTGAGGCTGTCTGCAGGTGGATAGTGTCAGAATTGGATTGCATTGTAAGACACACAATTAATGTCCGGAGAATCACTTGGTGTTGTGGGGGAAACCCTCTCCTACATTGGAAATTGGTTCCAGACCCCCTTTAAAGAAGGAAAAAGGGTTTTTTCCCCTGGATCCTACCTGGGGATGTTGCCTTGAACTAGTGGTGTCTTTTCATCCAAAGTCATTGCTCTTCTCAAGGCAGCTGACTTTGCAGACTCTTCCTCTCTAGTTTCTGATAACTGTGTCTTCCGCTTTGGGTCCTTGCGGGTGATCATAGCTCAGCTATGACTAACTCCCCTGGTTACTACACTATCCCTTATGTTTCTCCTACCCCATACCTTTGTAAATAGTCCCTTTGTAGCTATTCTTTCCCCACATAATTGTGTTTCAAGTGTTCTTTCTATTTCCTCTTGGAGCCCTTATTGGTACACCTCTATTCTTTTCTTCTATGAATGAGCATGGAAATTCTGTTTCTCTTCTTGCATCTGTCTCTCTGTCTCTCTGTCTCTTTCTCTGAGGAGATTATGTTAGGCATGGCCTGTAATAAGCAAAAAAGTCTTAAGAACCACTGATGTATCATTATTAGTCTCAGTCTTAGAAAATTGCACTTTAAAATGGGTTAGTAAATTCTGAGCCTTCTGTGAGATGGAATTTGTGGCACAGACACAGTTTTAATTTATGTTAATGGTGAAAAGAGTAGAATCTTTGAGTATAAGGAAGACTAAGTAATAATATTAACAATTAGGCATATTTTGTTTGTAAACATATCTGGGAGGATAATTAACTGGCAAGTATGAAAACGTTAGTCCAGACTGAATTGCTTTAATACTCATTTTCTATAAAAAACTTAAATATTTTTGCATATTAGCCATGTAAGTAACAACTTTATAGCATGGCTAGCTGAAATTTACATATAACTTTAGAAGTTAAGTAAAATTTTGACTTTATCATTAATCATTAATTAAATGTTTTAAAAATATATTTTCAATGAATATTTATTAAAGGCCCAGAATATGATAAGAGAGGGAGATAGAAGGCAATAATTTAGAATTCAAGGAGAAAACACAGGGATGAAATGACCATGTTCAGCACTCTTTTGACCAATATCATTAAAGAACTAATGCTCACATCTATCTTCTGGGGCTGGGGGAGATACACGGGTGGGAGGATCTGAATTAAAGACACTAGAGGGGTCCAAACTGGGGGAGAGAGTAGAGAAGAAAGGGGAAAAGTTTGAATCAAGACCTTAAAGAGGCCTGCATTTACAAAGGCAGGCAGACATTGAGGAGTACGAAAAGAGGGTTGAGAAGGGAAAGTCAGAGAAATAAACTGCAGTTGAGAGAATTTAGGCTCCTCTTAGCGAAATTTTAACCTTTGTCTTGGGTGCAACATCATCCAATGATCTATTTTTCTGTAATTAACAAAAGAAAATATTTGGTAGAATGATTTAAAATAAAAATATGAAAACGATGTATTTTCTCCTTTTAAGGATTACAATATAGCAGAATCCCAAATCCACAAAACTAATATCGTCCCAATTACTCGAAATGCAAAATGTAGTACCAGAAGAGAATAATACATTTTTTGAATATTCAGGCTTATTAATCTGTATGCTTAACTGGGAAACAGTTGATAATGGAACTAGAGATCATAAAGCAATTCCAAAGATACCTAAGCAGTTAAGTGCATTTTAGAAACAAAGAGAATGTTCCCTCTGTAATAAGACCCTTTCCTCTTTCCAATTAATCACTACCTTTTAAAATTTTTTTACTCATTTTTATTTTTTAATTATTTTTTAATATTTATTATTATTTTTTATGCCTATAGCACCTGATCTTCCTAGGTGGTTTCCCATTCAAGTACTAAGTAGGCCCGACCCTACTTAGCTTCTGAAATCAGACATTGGGCTTGTTCAGGGTGGCATGGCCATGGACTTACTGCCTTTTTTTAAAAATAGGAAGTTAACATTATGTGAGCCCTGAGTCAGGAGGATAATTCATACAGTTTTCAGGGAAACTGAAGGATTTTCTGAAGTATCTATCTATCATCTATCATAAGAAAGAAACATACTTTTAAAATTATTTGTTATTTGCAGGCTCTCTTGATAATGTTTCACAACGAATTCACATGGCTTAGATGAAAGAGGTGAATCAATTTTAAGTATCTTTTATAGGAATTCAGTAAATGTGCTACATTCTCTGGTAAGCCTGTTTGGAATGTCCACAACTCTTTCCTTTAGTATTTGGGTCAAAAATTTCATTTACAAATGGTACTTTTCACATATTCTCCATTCTGGAAACACTGAATACTATAAAATTAAAGATTTATTGAAATAGGCCTGAAAAATGTTTTTATTCAAATCAATTATTTACATTGGCTTTTTGAACATGTACCTTTTTAAAGAACTACAGTAAATTTTCCTTTATAATAAGCACATTTGTGAATAGAAAATAAATCAAAATTGCTTTTATTACATGCTTAATTAGTTAATAAAACCATTTAGAATATTATCTACTGGTTATTTTAACTGGTACCCACTGCTGTTGATAATTTTGGTTTTGAAAGACAATCATATGTCATTTGATAAAATAAATAAATAATATAGTCTTAATTGTTATAGTTATATGTTTGGAAACTTTTTGTTCTACTTAGAGTGCAAGCACTTTATTATTTTTATCTACTTGTACTCCCTATAAAACTTTCTTTGTTGGATACCAACTGATACCTTGAATTTAGATTATTACCTTGGATTTTATACGGATCTGACATTCCAACGTATAATTAAACCCCAAAGGATTTAAGATGGGAATCTAGAAACCTGTGATCTAATCTAGTAGCCTTAAGATGGTTAAGCACTTTAGATCACAGTTTTCTTGTTATAAAGTTTTAGCTTATCTTTAAAATTCAAATTGAAATAATTCTTCATTTGTGCTGAAATGTCCTCATTTCTCTTGGAAATGTCTGTCAGAAGAAAATGTAGCCAATCTGAAACCAATGAGTTCTAGGAAGTAATATTTCTTTACTGCATAGAGCTGGCATTACTCATAGAGTTTAGTGTGATGGTTTTAATATATGTTCAAACATTCTTTGACACACATCCCTTTAAAAGGTGAAGCCTTGTTCCTCTCCCAAATAGAGTATGGCAGAAGTGTGTCTTCTGACTGGGTCTCATAAAAGTCACTGCAGCTTATTCCTTGCTCTCTCTTTTGGACAGTTTGCACTGGGATAAGCCAGCTTCCAGGTCAAGTCACCCTATGTGGTTCACAAGGCTATAACCATATGCATTAGTCATATTGAAAATGAATCCTCTAGTCCTATGCACTCCTTCAGAAATCTCAACAACAACCTCATGTGAGATGCTGAGTGAGAACCACCCAATGAAGCTGTTCCCGAATTTCTGACCCAAAGAATTTACAAACGGTCATTGTTATTGCTAAATTTTGGGGTCATTTTTATGCAGCAAAAAATAACAAATACATTTACCTATATATTTAAATGAGGAATTATACAACTATCTTTTGTATATATCTGCAAAACTATAAACTAAAATTCATTTTGTTGTCTAGGGAACTAGTTATTTTTTAGAGCTCCTTTAAAAGACTATTTTATGTTTAAAGACATTAATTTACTCCTTATATAAAAAACACAAATTTCCCCTGCTTTAATTAAACAGCATTTCCTTTTGTGGCAAACCTTATGGAAACAGTAAGCTGGCCTTTATTCTTTATTCTTCTCTTTCATCATTCTTCACAGATAAGAATTCTTCTTGGATTGATGATTGCCATTTATTAATTTATATTTATTGAACTCTCTTGTACATTTTAAGTCAAAATAGAAACTATGTACAGCATAATAAAAATTTATTTCTACCTTTAAAGAACTTAGATTTTTCAAAAAAAGCTATGAGAGCATACACAGTCAGGCATATTGACATACACACAGATATGTGTGTATGTCATACCATATTGATATATACATAGAGATAAGGTAATACAGCAAAATGAATACTTTATTGTTGAGTACTTATATGTAATGTCTTATTTAATCCTCATAGTAATCCTATGAGTCATAAAATAAGCATTTCACTAAATGGTGAATTATTTCTTTAAAAATTAATATTGTTCTGATTATAAATGTATTTTAGAGACTTTGAAAATACAGAAAGATACTCTAATGTGGTTCTAGTGTAAATCAATTCAGCAAGCTAATTTAAGAATTATGTGAGATAGCTAATATATCTCAATGTGTTCAATTTTGTGGCTAAATTAGAGCCTGTCTAGAGGTGCCACTGAGTACAGAGGGGGCAAGTCTGTTGCTTGAGAGGCTACAGAGGCTGATAAATCAGGCTTAATTTTTTTTTTTTTAATACTGTTGTTGTTCTCTCTCAAATGTGCTAAGAAGGAGACTCTCCAGAAGTACCACAGAAACAAACTAAAGATTTTTAGTAGCTTATATTTTTGAGGAACATGTAACAGACATGTACTTAAGGCGATTTCTGAGAAGTGACTTTAAAATAAGCTCTAATTTTAACAATAGGATAAAATTTCTTTTCTTTTTTATTTGCTGTGTTAATTTGAGTAAGCCACTAGTTTCCAAGTCAAATTCAAACCATGTACTTTTACTTATGAAATGAAAAAATGTAAGATGTATTTTTTTCAGATTAGAATCTTACTGCATATCAAGCTATTGCAGTCTTTACTAAACTTGAAAATTTGGAAATTAAACCAACCCAAATGCAATTGTGATGATGTTTTCCTTCATAAATCTCAAAGATGTTATGTTTGTTTTTGTGTTTTATATGTATACGCGTACTGTATCTATAGCTAAGGTGACTATGAAGGTATCAAGTAGTCTTTTGACAGTACTTTGTTGATGCCATATAAAAAGTATTTACCATAAGATATTCTAAGCGATTGATCTGTTTAAACTCTAAATGCTAAAAAATGTTCTGAGTTTCTTGAAATTACAAGCATATGAACGAACTATGCAGAAAACAGACACAAGAAAGGCTCTGGGGGTGAAGATCAGAACAGAGCATTTTTCTTTCTTGGTATCTTCTAACTTATGGCAATTATTTTATAAAATGACTGGAAAATAAACAATAAGAAAAGAGAAATCTCGGAAGCTGATGAATCTTGGTTTTTGCTTGTAGAGTTTGTTTAGAGCTCTGAAAGCCCTGACAGGAGGTAGGAGCGAGGCTAATCAGTCTTGGCTTTCAGACTAGAGCCAATCCCTTGAGAAGACTGTTGCGTTATTTCATGTACGGCAAGAAGGGATAATGTGATACAAAGAAAAAAAATTTTTATTGCTTCCAATAGTCATACTAAATTGCACAATACTTCTGCAACCCTTCTCAAACACTTAAACATGTTCTGGGACAATAATTTTGTACATACACAGAAAAAAACTTCAGAAGGTCATAAGTGTTGCTCTGCTGCATCAAAAGAGGCTGACGAGCGGGTGGTTTCTGAGGCCCAGTCATAAGGTAGAAACATAAATAAAGCAGGCTATCCGTGAACAAGTCTCAGTAAATAATTGATCTTTCATGTGGAGACAAACAGCTGCTGGAACTCTTTGGAAAATGCTCTACAGATTCAAAAATTCATAGAAAAAAATTTTGAAACTCTCACAGATGAAGATTAGGACTGAATATTCTCCAGGAATAGTGGACACTAAGGGAAGAGATTGTCTTCTTGTATCACATTTTTAAACACGCAGTGGTTTATATTTATTGAAAATTAAAGTAAGAAAATGGCTCAATCAACCACTCATTCCATATATACTGAAGACTTAGTATTGCAAGGCAATGAGGAGAATGTGAAAAATTATGAAGTACAATCTCTAGTCTCAGTGAACTTGAGATTTAAGAAAGAGAAAAAGACATTCAGTTCTTCAGGGACCTCCAGAAGACCACAGGCGCCGTGCCAGGGCAGGCTGCCCCCAGGATGTCTGGGGACGAGGCAGGCGGTGCTGCCGGCCTCTTCATGAGCAGGTGCAGAAGTTCAACAGGGCCCAGGAGAAGATACTGCGAAAGTTGGGGAAAGCTGTGGAAACCAAAGATGAACGGTTTGAACCAAGTGCCAACAACTTTTAACTCTAACAGGCAGAGGACCTCGAGCTATACAAGGATTTATTAGTACAGTCGAAGTGGTGAATGAAAGTTCAAAGAAAAGTGTCAGAAACCATGTAGGAGGTCTACAGCAGTGAGTGGGATGGTCATGAGCTCCAAAGGTCATTATAGAGAATAATGGTCTCCTTTGGGAAGACTATAAAGAGAAACTAGATGATCAGGCTTTGAGGGCCGTGGAAAACTACGTAGCCTAGTTCAGCGAGATTAAAGAGAATTGCAAAGTGGGGTCAGAAAGCCCTGGATTATGATAGTGCCCAACCACCTGGACGTGGTACAGAATGCCAAGAAGAAACATGAAACCAAGGCTGCTCAGTCAGATGATGAGTTCAACGAACACCAGGCTGTGTCTGAATGTCTGAACCAGGAATTACCAGAGGAGATGCCTGTTCTTTATAATTGTTCTATTGGCTGTTATGTGACCATCTTCCAAAACATTTCCAACTTGAGAGACGTCTTCGACAGGGAGATGAGCAAGCTGAACCATAGTCTCTACGAGGTGATGAATGAACTGGAGAAGCAACATTCCAACAAAGTTTTTATAGTGAAGAGACTATCCCACAACAGCAGATGCTCTTTAGTCATCTTTTCCCCAGTTTGAACATATACAGTCTCCAACCCTCTTACCTCGCCCACCAGTCCCTCTGTACTTTCCTTGAAGAGTGAGAAGGATGCCATCACAGCAACTAAAGAAGAGCTGGCATCTGATTCAGCCCAAAGAAAAGACAACTCTGAGATTAAAGAAGAACCCTTAAAAGACAAGGAAAGAGAGGAGGAAGAGGCTGAAGCAAACTTCTCTGAGGGAGAAGAGCTTCTGCCAGCCTGCAGTGGCCCCACTCAGGTAGAGCACTTTCCCACCATAGGTTAGGTGAGTCCCAGGAGGAAGTTCTCCCTTGCTCCTCAATTCTACCACCAGGCAGAACCTTGATCCCTTCAAAGCAGCCTTCATCTCTCCCAGAAGTAGTCCTCTGAACTCACACTTCAACTGAAGGGTTTAAACGACCAAAGAAGAGAGCCTCTATCCAGAGGACCTCAGCATCCCTAATAAGCCTCCTCCACTCAGAGCCACTACCAGCCGCAACACCTCCTCAGGGAACATACTCTCCAGCCCTATAGCCTCTGACCAGGATTCACCCACCAGCCTCAGGTCCTCCTTAGGGGCTGGGACTCCAAGTTCTAGAGCCACCTTGGAGGTCTCTCTCGAACCACCACCACCAGAGAAGCCAGTAAGAACTCCTGAGGCCAGAGAAAAGGAAAACACTGACAATTTGAAACAAGAAAGACTTTGTACTCCCTTACCTCAATGATCCCTCAGTTTTTTTCAGAGTCTGGCAAGGCAAGAAAGATGGAAAGCAAGGAAGAGAACAATGAGTGGAAACCTGGCAGAGATGGGAAGCTGGATTGGAGTGAGTTGAAGAGCGAGTGGAAGAGGAAAAAGCAGATACTTGTTCACTGAACCATTGATCCAGACATTGATTCGTCCAATTAGGTTTTAAACAAATACTATGTGAGAGACAATACAGTTCTGGGTGAAAAACGAAGTATCAGTTTGCTGCCTTGGAGTGGCTTATTACAGTCTAAATGGGGAGACAAACGAATAAACATCTTCTCTTTCCCCCTCCTTTCCCAGAATAACCTGAAATATGTCTTAGTATCGGGGGTTGTGACTATCCGCCAGTCTCACACAGCTTCCCAATTTTTTTATGTCAAGACATACATAAAAAAGGATTATATTAGTACAGATCCTTGGATTGGCTAAAAGGGTTTCTCCAGGCTGGAGTTGTGTCCTAGAAAAACACATCCTGTCCTTAGCTCCAGCCTGTGGCATAAACGGAATCCCGGTCATCTACAGATTGGTTTAATATGTCATCACATCAACCTAGGTATGGTCAGCCCTATTCATATCTAGGTTCTTCCCATCAAAACTATAGTTCAAGAAGCCTAGAGAAAAGAAATTCTACTGAATTTTAGGGTGGGCTGGCTTTTGGGTATTTTCTTGACCTCTCCTCTGTTGTAAAATCAGGAAATGTTACCACTACTAATGTAGCATTTATCTAACATACATTATTACTTACAAATCTTTTTACATATTATACATTTATAATGTTATGTCTTAATGCTCCAATTAAACTCTAAGGTTCCTAAGGACAAGCACTCTGAGTATATTTGCTTTCTTTTTGTCCTCTCTATGCCAGTGTAGTGTCTTTCATGCTGTAAGTAATGCTTATTGACTGACATATACACAGGTATATGTGATATAGGTATATCCAGATTTACTGCTCAGGCTTTGTTTGTAGTAGAAGAGAAAGGAACATTGTTTTATTATAGACTGATTTTTGCCTTTAGCTGATAGACTCATCTGATACTAAAAGAATCTGGCAAAATCTTGCCGAGGTAGAGTTTTAGCAGACTATGGACACATATATTTTTTAATTGATTATTAGATATTTAACTCAATACTCGTGAACTCTTGACTGAACACAAAGATCTACTTTATTAAATAAGAGATCTGTACCTCTTTTTTCATGCCAGCCTCCTTTAGTAGAATGTTGTGTATTTTGTGAGTTTTGAGAAAATATTAATTATAGGTAATAGTTTTGAAGCCTATGCATTCAAACCAGTCACTGGCTACTTTTCTCCATGTCTTCTTTGCTAGCTGGGTCTTTCCTATTGTGTGGTCCAATGCTTCTGCTTCATGCTTCCAGGCCCCAGACCCCAGGTGTGTGACATCACATCGGGGGAGGCTGTGGGGTGTCTGTCTAGTCAGGGGTTAGAATTACATGCATCTGTCTTTCCTCACTATTCGCCTTTTTATTTTTGTTTTGATTACTTGTTTAACTTTTCTCCAAACTCTTTGTGGCACAACAGTTGAAAACAACAATTCAAATGACTTTTCTCATAAGTAGAGAGTTATGAGCATGGAAACAAGTCAGCCCTATAGGTAGAATTTCCTCTCTAAAAAATGTTTACACACTTGAAATTAGGTTAAAATAAACATAAAGAATAGATACAAAAAGGAAAAAAAAAAAAAGATAAAGCAAAGACTATGCTCCCAAAAGCTTAAACAAGCCTCATAGATACATGAACCTGTAGGAGAAAACTCACTCACTCATTTCTGACTCGCTCTCAGCCAGGTTCCACTGGTCACAGAAGTTTCAGTGGTTTCTTGGCTTCTATTATACCAGATTCCTTGTAAACAGGTTCTCACACTGGTCATGCTAGGAAATTATTTGGATTCATGGTTTGTAAATAAGCCCAAACTTTTAATTAAATTTTTATTATTTTATAAGTACCAGATTGGCCACCTTGGATTTTCTTTTGAAGTTTCTTCTCGGTCAGTGTGATGCCTGATCCCACTGTAACAAGAGGCTTACAGAATGCCCAGTGAGGGCAATGTGCTGGCACCCACACCTTTGGTCTTGGCAAGTACACACATGCTTTCATCTTAGCTTAATGTAGTTATAAACAAGAGAAGATAAACCAATAGGCACTTACTAATGAGTTGACTCTAATTTTGAAGTATGATTTTGAACAAAAATGATTTTTACTGCAATATAAAAATAAGTCCCTCTTTTAGCAATCAAACTGAGGCCTTGTGAATGATGGTTACCTCATTAAAAAGATGGTTTGTTTGCTTTGTATGTGGAAAATAGCGATGGAGAGGAGAAAAACTGGTCTTCTCTTAGGTGACAATTCCAGTTTGTAGATTCTTTTTAGCTCAGAGATCTGAGGCTACGAAGCTTTTTTTGGTATGCAAAAACATTTGTGCTTCTGAAATCTTGAAATTTCAAAAAATAGATCGTGTTTTTTAAACAGTAACTGGAATGATTTTAAGCCTAATAGTATGTTCACAAGCCTGGCTCAGTAAAAGGTAACATTCTGAAGAAGGTTGAGAATAAAGTACATCCAAATTGAGGAATTGTTATGAGGATCCATACTGTTTTGTTAAAACAGCTGTTGTTATGGTGTATCAAGAAGGGGAAAGAAATCAGTACCCCTGATTTGGTCACTTAGCTGCATTCTGTTTACTAATGAATGACTTCAAAGTTAAAATGTCTATGTTCTAATTTAGAAATGATGCAGGCAGAAAACATCAAAAACGAAAACATAAATGAAAACAAAAACAAAAAAAATCCTCCGAAACCAAAAGAAAGAAAGAACCTATATAATCTCTACAACTTGAATGTTCCACTTACTGTTTAAAAATACTATTTTTTGAAATTTCAAGATTTCAGAAGCACAAAAGTTTTTACATCCCCAAAAGAATAAAATATTAATATTGGCATCAGGTCAGACCTTGCTCCTTGTTTTAAGTGACTTTAATTTTATCCTTTCTATGTCTTATTTCTTTTTGCTAGTCTGTTTCTTGACATAATGTGCTGAGAATGTGACCACAGGACAGAGTGTGTAACTTCTGAGGATGAAGACCCAAACCATGTTAGGTTGACATTAACCTCTAAAAAACAACAAATTTTGTTTTATGAATTAGCTTTGACAAATTTTAATGACCTCTAAATCGCACATAGTAATAGCTTGATTGACTGGAATATTTTGGAAATGGAATGTAAATTGTGTTTTTTCTCTAACGCAGCTTTAAATTAAAAAAAAAGAAAAAGTTAATTTCAACCAATGTCAAAATCATTGTAAAGTGAATTAGGATATTTTTCTGCCTTAGGAAATAAAACATATTGAACACAATGCAATCTTTCTTTAAAGACTTTGTACACCCCATCCTCTAGCTTCAAGAAGTACATTTGAAGGTCAGAGAGTAAGCGGAGTACACACAGTATACCCTAGAAACTGTATGAAATGGTTAATATATGCTGTAGGCTGATCTTGAGTTTGCCTTTTATTCTGAGACGTGAATTATGGGTTACTTGATCAACCTATCAATTAATCCAGGTTAATTGATATTTTAGAGAATTAAGATAGTATATTTAGAATACATTTAAATGTGATATTTTCTGAATTATACTGAATCTCTACTAAAATAGATGCTTAAGGATGATTCTGTGATTCTGGAATCTCTTTTACAGAAGTTTACAAAAATCAGATCTGTATTCTCTCTGAAGGCTGAGAAATGGGTTAAATCACTCTATATAATTTCCACAGCACTGTGATTCTAAAAATATTATTTAAGTAAAATAACTGAATTTAAGTTCATTAAAAATATTGTACTATTTTTCATATAGCACTTATTACTACATCACATATATATTTAAAAAATTATTTCTTTATTGTGTTATTATTAAATGCATGAAAAATTCTTGTGAAATATCCTTTAATTACCTATATTATAAAATGCAGAATAAAAATTTTCTAAGACTCAGACTGCTCAAAGGGAGAATTTAATGTTGTAGTAGGAAATGGTTCTCCAATTTGTTATGAGTGTCCTTTTATCTTTTCATCCCCCATTTAAGACATAGTTTTATTTAAAATATGTAAAACAAAGTGCACAGCAACCCAAACTAAATGCGAGTTCTTAAATGGTTCATTCAGGAATGAACCATTCATTTAGGAATGACTTATTCTCCTTCATCACCTAACATCAATCTGGCAGATAACTACAAACATGTTCATTTCATTTGGCTCTATGTTAGAGCAGGAAACTCATGGTAAGATCTTAGCAAGCCCAGAGTTAGTCTGGGAGAAATATTTTCTGAGTATCTTCTCTGTGTGCCAGGCACTGCTCTAGTACTAAGAAAACAGTGATGAACAGGCCAGAAAAGCTACTTCTCTCACGAAGATAACTTTCCAGTAAGGGAGATAGGCTAAAAACATTGGAAATAAATAAGTTAATGTCATATTCAGATAAATATGAGGAAGAAGATAAACTAAGGTCATGTGGTTTTCAGTGACGGAAGCTTGGAGAGGGCATGAAATGTGCCTTTAACCAAAATAGTCAACAAAGTCAGCTCCCATGGAGATGGCATTTGAGTTGCGACCTGACTAACGAGGGGACAGCCCTTCACAGATATGGGGGAAGCAGCCGCAGCTGCAAGTGCAAAGCCCGCGGCATGGAAAGGAGCTTGATGTGCTGGAAAGACAGAGATAAGGATAGAGTCACTGCAGCATAGGTTAAGATGGGAGAGGATAGACGGAAGAGAGGTCGGGGAGCAGGGCACAGGCCAGATCTGTAAGCCCTTGTAGGCATTTTATGCTGGTTGCGGTGGAAGAAGCTGGGAGGTTTTAAGCAGGAAGAGTAAGCCTGATCCGATGAGTGCTTAGAAAGATTACTTTGTTTAGAAGACAGACCATAGGGGCAGAAGACCTACTGAGATACTGGGAAACCGTAGTGACTTAAACTGGGGTTGTAGGAGACAAATATCAATTATCTCTGGCCAAGGATAAAGAAAGAGGTCAAATATCTGGAGATTTTTTTTTTTTTTTTTGGTAGGTAAAGTGGGCAGAACTTCCTGACACATGAATCTGATGGGTCATTTAAAGAAAAGAGAAGAATCAAGAATTGCTTCTGGCTCTTTGGCCTGGGATACTGGCTGGAAACCTGAGCATGTGGGAGAGAAGAGACCAGTTGTCCTCCTTTTGTCATGTTAAGCATGAGATACTTGTTAGATATTCAAATGGAGATGCTATAATTATAGCTATAATTTATCAGTACCTACTGTGGACCAGACATTGTTCTAAACCTTTTGAGGTACAATGGCTAATTTACATCTTTCAACTATAGCTGAATTTACAGACTGTTATGACTACTAAGGTTATAATAAGAGTCTGAATTTGCCCACAGAAAACCTGGCTCAGGGGCCTTACCTGGTTATCACTGCCCTAAATTGAAGGCAGAGAGAAAGTCTGGGCTTAGGGAAGAGGTCCAAACTTCACATATACATTTTAGAGTCATGAGCATAGAAGGTGTTTTCAAAACCACTGGACAGGATGAGATTTCCCAAAGAGAGAGTGTAGAGAGGGAGGAAAAGATGGCTGGAGACAGTGTCTTGAGCCCTTAACAATTTAGAGATCTCTCAAAGAAGGAAAAGCAAACATGACAAACAGCAGGTAGTGCGACTGGAGGAAATCAGGCAAATGGATATAGAATCTGTCTAAAGTTCATTGTGTTCAAATGTAGGACTTTTGTTTTCTAAAGGAAAATTGACAATCAGAGAATATGACAATCAAGGGCATTGTGTCCAACATTTTTCTCTATGGAACTCTAATATTTGTAGAGAAGACAATGTGAGCACTCAAGAAACTCTTTTCCAGATCACTTCATGTTTGCTATGAAGTCACACGACTTTCTGATATAGGATGGAAAACAATTAAGGGAGGGTTGTCTAGACCCTGACTGAAGTTTCTCAAAGCATATTTGAAATAAACATCCTATTTTTCCTCATGACAAAGTCATCTTTTGGTTAAGCTGACAGAAACTGCTGTTATTCATAAGAATGGGCCTCAAGAACTGCAGTATAATTACATAATATATTCTGCATTGTCAAAAATACTAATAACAAACAAACTGTTCAGGCCAAAATTAACCTATTGTTGTATGGAGCTATAGCACCAAATATCACACTGTATAAAGTCTACCATAGGTACATGGCAATATAAAGAAGTAAAACTGATCAATCAATATGCATCGGATCTATAGTAAAACATGTACAATTATGACTTTATTTATTTCAAAGCAACCTTATTTTTTTGACAAAAGAATAAGTTTTCATGCACAGTTATCTTGCAAATTATGAAAAAATTACATTTTCATTTATGAAAGTAAAATGCATTACAATTAAATTTGACTTTTAGCTGAGAGGAGAAAAAATACGATAGTCAGAATCTTTTCAAAAATTGAAAAGAGTGCACATTTCTAAAGCTTATCTTTCTTTTGAAACTTCATTATTTAAAATAACAACTGAGTTATTTTCCTTCTAAAATTTAACTTTTACATTCAACTTTACTTTCAGTAGGAGCTGGAGACCATTCATCTCAATCTATGAAGCATATTCTATTTTTTGCTAAAATCCACGGAAGCAGAATCTTTAATAAAGTTTATTATTCTAACAAATACTCAGTTTTAAAATGAAGTTGCTTGGCTATGAGATAATATGATTTATTATTGGGACTGGAGGTAGAATTACACAGGTGGAAATTATAATATATCAATATACATCATGGTATTTGTTATTTTAATATTCCACGCTAGGAGAAATAATAACTTTAAGGAAAGTTTTTTAATTCTCAAAAAGAGAAGTCCTATTTTTCTCAATGCATGAAATTAGCTTGTGATTTGAAGTTAATTTTATAGCTACTGATACCTTATAGAGATAAATCAGTCAAGATTAAGCAGTTGTGTTGACCCACACAGCCGAGTTACGTGTTCTGTCATGGGGATCTGCGGTGTAGTCAAAAAGATCTGGACTTATTAGAAGACTGGGTTTGAATACGAGCTCTTTCACTTACTAGCTATATGTTCTTGGCTTTTACCTTATCTTCTTTATCTATAAAATAAGAATAACCATAGTACTTGCAGGGTCGTTGTGCTGGTTAATTAAAAAAATCTGAAAACACTATGCAGTATGCCGCTCAAACATAAACTAATATTTTTGTTATGTGACATTAATAGTACCTTGAGAAGACAAAATCAAAACACTAAGACTGGTGTCACATTTGTCACTTTTTAAAATATATTTTAGATATATCAATCATTGAATAGAAGCAAATGATTTACTAAATGATCAGCCAATGTAAATAAAATGGGAAAATATAAACAAAGTAAAAACAAAATCAATTGTTTCTGACCAAAGGCAGGAAGGAAAGCATAACCTTCTTGGAGGGAAAAATAGAAATAGAATGAAGACTTGTTCAAATACTTGCTTGACAATACATTTTCTGTAGGACTGAATTCCAGGACATTATAAAAATATTTAATTTCTTTATATTTCTGCTATATGAAAATCTCAACTATATAACATATAAATGAAGGTCTATATGAAAGAGCATAGTATATGAATACTATTTTCATAACATATTAGACATTGGCAATATGGTTTTTGAGTTCAAGGAGATATTTCTGATTCAATTAGGGTTATTTTTAAATTAAATTACTCTTTATCTGCTTCATTTCAGAATAATAAATTACCTCATTTGTAATTAAGGATGAATTCATTCACAGTTATGTAAAATAATTGGTCCAATATTTTCAAAGATCTCGATTCAGAGTAATAACGTACTCTAAGAAATTTGTATTTTGTAATTATTTTTACAATCCATATTAGCATCATGGATTGTAAATAGGTGAAAAAATAAGGGGTCAGATTCAGATGTCTCACCACATTGTTCTACTTTATTGCATGTATATCAGAGAATTTAGGAGGATGAGAAAAAAATAAAGAAAACTGAATTTCCAAGATAATGTATATGTTGCAATATGTATATACATAATTATACCTATTAAGCACCGTACCCACAAATTTGAGTAAAATCAGACTAGAAAGCCTAATGTTACTGATGTTCAACAGAAATAGATTCAGAGCAACAAAGAAAAGCTCAATATTGTATTAACTAAGTTACTAAATTAAACAAGAGTTTTTAGTGTCAACGAGTCCCATTCTTTCTACTTGTATTGATATAAACTGCACGAAAAAATATTTCACATAATACTAACCGTATATGCCATTTTGATGAATTAGACTTTCTTCATTTATTCTTTCATTCAACTAATATTACTGATCCTTTACTATAAGTTGAGTAATATCCTTCAATGTTACCAGACTAAGAGCATAGCTCGAAGAACTTAATATCTTTGTTGAATTGGCAGTTATATTCAAGATTGCCGTAATATTACCTTTGGTGGAATTTAAAGAATTGGTGCAGTTTAAAGAAGCTGAACTGGTTGTAGTTTTTCCCCAACTTGCTTTTGACCTTAGACGAAGTCAGTTGGCTTGTCTGCCCCTCAGAATCCACCTCATGGGAACTGGGATTGTACCCTCATCCAATCACAGGCTTGTTGGGAGTTGAAGTGAGATAATATGTACTCAAAATGGTTACAAAAAAAACTAGGTTAACAATGTTATGATTAAAAAAAATTATTACTTTAGTTTAACTGAAAATAATTGTGGTTGAGGTTGTAGCTACCACCTTAACTGAAGTCAAATCTTGAAGTTAAGGATTGGGGCATGGGAGCAGGGAAACACTAGCAATTACTGCTGTAAAAATAGAGAAACTGTCCTTAACATATCCAGTCATATTACATGTTACAGAATGTATGGATACCAGGTTTGGATACCAATTGAGAAAATCAATATTTAGTGAGCATTTATTCTTTACCAGTATCTCCTTTTTATGAAGACACAAAGGTGAATAAACCCTGATTCCTGACCCTGAGAAGTTCAGTCTTGTGAAATTCATTTCACACATCCACACATCTTAGCTATGCAGGAGGATGAGTCAGATGTTCTTGAAGGGCTCATCCCTGTCTGACATGCCATGGTTCTGCTCCCAGATCACAGAAAGTAGCTAACAAGTCGACTGGCAACTTGCGAGCGTCAGTCTACTCAATTCTGGAAACACTGTAGTAACAATAAATAGCTTGTATCATTTGTTTATGGAAATCAAAGAATTCCACAATATCAGCAATTGTTATGAAAATCTATAATTTTATTTTTGTATGCTTTGTTTTCTCCCCACCTCTAAATGTCCGTGAGTTAATCAAGCAATTAAACCAAAGATTTCATTGATTTGGATTCTTTTTTACTAGAATCACGTCATATACAACAATGCATATATTTAGTAATAAGACAGAGAAATTTCTATAAGAGTAGGAGCTCAGTAAATACTTGTGCAATGATTGATAGTGAACTGATTAACTGAACCATCTTCTTGCTTGTCAAATAAGAATTTACAGATTAAACTACCTTTATCATAGAGTTGCTGTGAGGTTAAAGGACAATGAGATGATGCATATAAGAACCACTTGCAAAATTAAAATGGTCCTTTGTAGGACGTGCTCAAACGATATCGTTGTTGGCCTATATGGCACTGTGCATGACCTTTCTGGCCTCTGGTAACAACCTTTGTAGGGTATTTACAAGAATGAGATGATGCATATAAAGCAGTTAGCAAGTGCCAGGCAAATAGCAAGTGCTCAAGATATAAAGTATTATCTTTCAATTCTCTGGTTTCAGTTTACCAATTTTTCCTTTTAGAGGGTACATCTTTAGAAATCATCAAATCAGACAATAGAACACAATTTAGTATTTTAGGTATTTTATTGATATTTGTGTATGTTTTTAAATTGCACTTGGTTTCTGGCATAATACAAGGAAAAGATGCCCTGTTGTTATTTTGCTGTTTTGAAATAAGAGGAGTAGATGGCTCTCATCTTCCGAAATTTTTTAAGAATCAGAGATTATTTCTGATTTAAGTTTAAAAGCTCATTACTGCAAAACTCAATCTGAACATATGTAAAACAGCATTCTTAACCTGGGGCCCTTAGTTTTTGAACTCCTAAAATTGCAGCCACCTTTATTTGTATATGTATACATTTATTTCTTAAGAAAACAATCCCTAGCTTTCATAAATACACGAAGGGATATTGATTCTCTCCAAATTAAGAATAATTGGTATAGAAAGTCTACAAGAATTTAATAGTTTATAACGTGTTTCATTCGTGGCTCAAGGGTTCATTAACATTCATTTCTTCTTTCCTTTTCCAATCGCTTAATGAATATTGATTGAATGACTGCTATGAATTTAGAGCAGTGAGAATTCAGCAGTGAATAAAACATATAAAGGCCCTGCTGTTCTCATGGGACATTTATTCTAGAGAGGGGAGATGGACAAAAGCAATTAATAAAATGTAACATAAAATCAAATAGCAACAAGTGTTATGGAAGAAAATAAAATGGAGTTGAGGGTAAAGGATAATGGATTGGGTGGGGTGTGGTCTTAAGGCCTCAGATAGGGGCTCAGGGAAATCTTTCTGGTGAGGTGACCTCACAGCAGAGGCCTAAATGAAAGGCAGGAGAAAACTATCCACGCATCTAAGTGAAGAGCATTCCAGGCACTCTTTAAGGATAGATTTCATTTTCATCTTGAATTTTTTACACCGACTCTTCTCTTGCACATAGTTCTGCTTACTTTTGTTGCTACGCTTTTTGGTTGTTTTTCTTTCATAGGCCCAATGGATGTGAATTTCTGCTCTCAGTTTCCTTTCCTGTAAAATGAGGGTGTTTGACGAGCTGATTCCTTCAAATGTTAACATGCTGTGGTACCTATTGTTGTTTTACTGTTTTTATAAACTTCACATTTCGAAGTCCACCCAAACTCAGTAGTAATCTGGCCTAGGCCATAAATTCCATAATTATTCGCCTATCAAAGGATCACAAATAAGTAAAATGTACGTCCTTTGCTTCTGAAGGGCTTGAAATCTGATGGCGATTTCCCGGGAAGTTAAACTGCGCCTGTGGCTGCATCCAACTGTGAGTGAATTACTCTTATTCCGTGGGGTGGTTTTATCGGCACCTAAGTCTATCTGGAGGTTTAGGGTACCCCAAGTTGCACACTGACAAAGGCTTATTCTCATCAAGCTACAGGGATGTCAAGGATCAATATTGTTCCTTTGAGACTCATGCTGGGGGAAACGCTGTGTGAGGTTGGATTCGAGTAAAATAATGGGCAGGGGATCACATTTCAGTAAAAGTACTGTTTTCCCTGTTGAACCAATTTCTGTAGCTTATAACAATAACACTCTACAAAAGAAACTAGTAACAAACTGATTGCAGAAAAGAAAAAAAAGGAAAGGAAAAGAAAGGCCTCAAGAAATCGGGAGGCTTGATGAATGATTCCATATATACAGAACCACTGGGAATTGTTTAGTCTCTACTTTTTTTCTGTCAAACTTAGACTAGCCCACAGGCAGGAATGAAGTCGGGGAAGGGTAATGCAGCTATCACTCACACTTGGGTGTGGGATGTGCTGTGCCTTTAGCATAGAGCAGGTTCCAGAACTCCAGTGTACAACAGGATTCCCCAGGGGCTTGTTGAAGCACAGGTAACTTGGCCCCAGGTATAGTCTCTATGGCCTAAGAATTTTTTTTTATTTCCTAGGTGATGCTGATGCTGCTAGGCCAAGTTCTGAGAATTGTTGGTTTAGAGAATTCCTGATTGAAGAGCTACCGCTGGGCCACCCAGTGTGTCATGCAGTTGGGATATTGAAAGGAATCCTCACAGAAGACCATGAAGCAGGGGGGCCGAGATAGCGACTACAGTAAGTGAAAGAGGAAGGCTCAGCTTCCTGGTATGCAGCTGCTGAGATGCCAGATGCTTTTCAAACATTGTATAGCACTTAGGTTGGTGCCCCGGGGAGAAACAGGCCACATCAAGGCCAGCCAAGGGCAGGCTGATCACATCTGTACCCAAAGTGTAAAGCACCAAGAGCCATTCACCAGATTCTCTAATCACATGTGAATGAGATCAGCTAATTTGTCAGCTAAACAATCTTTCAATAAGCAAAATATTAAAATACCTAAGCATGTGCCATTCTATATGCCAGGTGGTAGTTATTCTAGCAATAAAGAAACTCTAAATTGAAATGTGTCAGATCAAGAGGATACATTTAGCAAATGTGAGTTAAAAGAGTTTATTTGCTTTCACTCTGTGAATTCCAAACTAAAAACCATTTCTGTTCTTGAAGAATCTAAATATGATTGATAAGCTATGGCAAAATAAAAGTAATGCCATATGTCTTCCTCTTGGTAATAAATATAAAGTAATACATGACAGAAACTACCTTATTTATAAACCATTCAATGCTTACACTAAAAAAATTATTACTTTATATTTCAGGAAAAATCTGCTTAAAATTCACAGCAAATTTGGACAAAACTGGAAAATTCTATATGATTAGAATAGCAAGAAAAACAGTTTGGTCAAGCAAGGGCTATATGTGGTAGTTAATTTTATGTGTCAACAGGCTAGGCTTGTGTTTGACCAAACAACAGGTGCCAGTCGTTTGGTCAAACGCAAGTCCAGATACTGCATTTTTTGGTCAAACACAAGTACAGAAGGCATTTTTTTAGATGTGATCAATATTTAAATCAGTTGACTTTCAATAAAGCTTACTACTACTCTTTATAATGTCAGTGGGCCTCATCTACTCAGTTAAAGGCCTTAAGAGCAAAGATTAAATTTTCCCAAAGAAAGAATTTTACCTCAAGACTGCAACATAGAAACCTTGCCTAATTTTCCTCCCTGTTGTTCTACAGAATTTGAACTTAAGACTACAACATCAACCCTTTCAAAACTGAATATCCAGCCTGCCAGTCTGCCTTATAAATTTCAGACTTTCCAGCCCCCACAATCACAAGAGCCAATTCTTTAAAATAAATCTCTGTCTCTGTTTGCTTTTCTGTGTTGGTGTTTCTCTTTCTCTCTGTCTTTTGCTTCTTTCTCTCCTTTTTTCTCTCTCCTCTGTCTGTCTGTCTCTCTCTCCATATATTTATATGACAAGAGAAAAATGCTGAAATGTCCTAAATTAGATTACAGCAGGCCAGAGTGTGGAAAGAAAAGACTAGGAGTTAATCAATCAGTTAACAGATCTTACTGTTTTTGACATCTGCCACAAAACAAGGCCAGCAAACAGTTCTTGTAAAACGATGATAGAAATGCTTACTGATGAAATAATGCATGAGGTTGGCTCATTTTCCTCTATAGCTATTATGATGAAGAAGATAATCATAATAATAAAAGCCAGTTACCTGACAGGAAAGCAAGTGTAGGCAAAATCATTTGGGTAGATTTTTTTTTCCTTCTGGCTCAGTAAATAGGGAAGGAAAATAACCATAGAAGTATGTTTCGTATTGTAATTAGTCATAGTTTGCATGTGGTGTGAAAGGGAAAACAATCTAACTGTGTACACATATTTAACCTAGTAAGTTTAGTCAACTTCAAATTATTTAACTATTCCACGAAATTGGATAATGAGAACTGATAGTTATTCTAGTAGACTGAGAAGGCAAATAGTACATAAAATCCTAGAACGGTGAAGTAGGACAGGGATTTAGAGCTCTCCCTCCCTCTTATTTTGCACGTGAGGAGAGTAATCCTCAGAAATGACACACACTTATCCATGTGTGGTAGAAGAACTGGCAGAAGTTGTGATAGAACCTGAGAGGAGAGGAAACCTTGGGGATGGAACTCGTAAACTTATTTTTTCCCTCCCCAACAACATCCACCTGCTGTGTATTGTGCCTCACATGCCCGGAGTAGCTGTAGTAACAAACAAATTGAGAATTATAGACAGCCAATTTCTAGAGTGAAAACAAAAAGTCATTAAGGCAGAGAAAGAAAGGAAATGAAAGTCCTTGAAGCAGCAGCTAAAGGCTTCCTTGGCAGTTAGAGCGAGAGCGAAGTAGCCTAGAGAGAGTTCGGAGGTGGGGGCCGAGGGCGGCATGAAGGATTCCTTGGAAGAGATAATCTACTTATGAGGTTAATTGAGAGCTAGCTGGAGTTAGTTTTTCACTCACACTTTTGAATGGAACAGTAAGCTAGGATAAAAAAAAAGTTTTAATTTTATCTTAGAAGAGCAAGACTTGTAACTTTTGGTGGTATTATTTAAGGTGTTATTCATATAAACGTTATAACCATGCAAATTAGTTATTTGGAAGTTTTGCACTGTGCATCTGCCATATGATACTGCATAAGCTAGATACCTTCTACTACATTAGGAAATGATTTTGCAAGAATCTTACACATGGGAAAAGCTCTTCGGAAAATATTTCTTGAATGGCATTTTGGGATTACATAGTATTATCCTTGGAGAATAATATGTCACCTGTCTCTAAAACTTGGCTAAGCTTTGAGTGTACATATTTTTTTATGCAAAGAGATTCACAACAGTATTAGAAGAGGCTCTTTCAATTCAGCTAGAGTTTTAAACCATATTTCAAGTCTACTGGTTTTGAGGGAAGAAAAATTTGTTCCCAATCGTAGTTTAGGATTTTCAATTAGCAGCAGGAATGAAATGTGGGCTTGTTTGAATCTGTAAGCAAGTTGTGGTCTAAACGTTCATTTTCAAGTCTGTTGTATGGGACTCTGAAATCATTTTCTCATAGACAAAACAACCGACATGGTGGCTGAATTGTCACATCTTCTCACAAAATCCCTTTAAACCATCAGGTACCTTGTTCTTTGTAACATGAGCCTGAGGTACAAGAACTTGATGGCAAAGTGCACATAGTTCTTCTAATGTAACGGGATCATTGACCTTGCCATTGTGCAGACTGGGGATGTGTCCAGGAAGGAGGTGATGGAGGGGTGGGGTAGTGTAAACCCTCACTTCACACTCTCCTTTTGTTTTGTGGCCCCTGTGATTGGTTCTCTTGCTTCTCTTTTTCAGGTGCAGCAGATATTTCTGACAAGGTTTTATCTCTTCTTGAGCTGAAAACAAAAGGAAACATACCTAAAACCAGATAGATTATTTCCCTACCTCCAAATGTTTTAGAAAACAAAGGGGAAACAATCAAGTGATTAATAAATCATTCTCACTAGTCCATTCTTTTTTCTTGCTTTATGAAAAACAAAATCACATTTTGTTAATAATGATGATGAAGAGAAGTTATCTAGATTTCTGGGGAGAATTAGAAACAGTGAGCCCCAGGCATGGCGTCACTAGAGCTTAAGGATGTGTAGGTACTTTGGGACCAAGAACAGCAGGGCTGGACAAAGTTGGGATAGCCATGTTGGGGTTGGGACACAAGGAAGGTGCAGGTCTGGAAGTTTAATCTCTTATGCAACATACAGCCCATTCTATACTGCATGTAGTATACAGATTTAACCTTTGGTTAAATCAACTTGAGAGTTACAGGTTAGTCCTAGGTAGCAGAAGATGAAGACGGAAGGGAAGAAAGAAATGTCTGGAGTATTTCTGTGACCAATTCCAAAAGATCTAGGCTGTAAACAAAGCAGAAAAAAATGATGAATAACCAACAGTCCTCCTTTGGACACGGAAGCCTGAGAAGCTCATTTCAGCATATAAGTATGTATGGATAAAGTGCTTTCTATAGGAATGTAGAGTAGGACTCCTCATCTTCTAGGAGAGGGAAGTTAAAAAAAAAACAACAAAAAACAACTTCCTAGAGCAGATCTCACTTGCAGAAATATTGTGTAAATGGAGGGGGCAGAAAAAGGTACGTGGTAAGGTAAGGCGGTAGAAGAAAGCATGGCCTCTGTTAGGACGGTATGTGTGTGCTTGATGATTGCTGGAACTTAAAGTACATTATGTGGCAGTGCATGCAAAACCAAGCTACAGAGATAAGATCATTCAGGGCTGTGAGACACATGAAGGAAGTTGGATATTATTCTCCAGAGCATAGAGAGCTATTAAAGTTTAAGCAGAAATAACATTGAGAGCTCAGCATTTTGGATGGATGAACTGGCAGTGTATTGGAAATAGATTTAAAGATGACAGACTGGAAAGGATACCAGTAGGAGGCTGTCACAAGAGTCCATTAGAAAGATGACAAAGAGTTTTTGAGGACTGTTGTTAGAGTGTTGATAGCAGGAATAGGGGTCATGGTTTCTGATAAAAAAAATATTTAGGTACTTCTGGTTAATATGACTGAATAGTCACATTCACTAATCTTAGATCCCCCCTCCAAACACATTGTTAAAATGAAAAAAAAGAGAGAAAGAAAAAATGGAAAGGAAAGTGACAGAAGAACATAGATAAAGCAGCCCATATCAATAATGTTTTACTCTGGAAAATAGATGGACTGTTGGTAGCAACTTATTGGCTATGGAAAGCTGTATTATCTGCCTGCTAGGGGTAGGGGAGTCAGTAAAAAGGAAGAATATTTTTTTGAGTTTTAAAAAACCAGAATGTGCTCAGGATTTGGAGGCACCAGTTCCTGGGGAGGGGCAAACGAGGATGAAAAAAATGAGAAATGACTATATGTAGCAGTTAAATTCTTAGATCCCTCCTATTCCCATTCCAACATAGATACTACAATCAACTTTTAGTGACTTATCTTTATACGTAAACATAGAGCCAAAGAGATATATAGAGAAGGCTGCTAACATAAAAGGCAGAATGATAAAAAATACACACAAAAAATAAAATTTGGAGGAAACAGACGATGCAAGGAAGAAAAGAAACTGCAAAGAAAACAACAATTAGAATTAATGGAGAAGTCATAAAAATATAATAAGAACCAGATGCTCTAGATGCTCTAGAAAAGGACCGTGCAGAAAACATGAAAGATCTCATGTATTTTTTTAAACAGAAATTTAAAAATTCAGTAAAGTGTTGAGAAATAAATTAGCAGCAAAAAAGAAAAAAAAAAAATCCCAGAAATAAGATGAAAATGACTGAGATAGAAAGTGGAAGACAAAGATTAAAAAAAATAGAGGATAAGCCCAAGAGGTCTAATATGTAAATAATAGGAGATAAGGAAAGAGAGAACATGAAAACCAAGAGGAAGAAATTATTTTAAAAATACAAGAATGACTTTTTAGATTTAAAGGGACAAAAAAGTGCCTAGAAAATAATTAAGAGGACAAAAAAGGAACAGAATAACATTAAGGCACATCATTGTAAATCCTCACTACATTAGAGATAAATAGAAGAATCTAGATTTTTATAGAAAAGATGAAAACAGATTACTTATAGGATTGGAGATCAGAGTGACACTGAACTTAAGAGCAGAATTGCAAGCTAGAAGGTAATCAATTAAAGCTTAGAAATTTTAGGAGAAAATTACTTCAGCCTTGATTTTATACCTAAATACACTATCAATAAAGCATCAGGACAGATTAAAAATATTTTGGAACATGGAAATTAATTAAAAAAAAATGACATTTCATGAACTATTTCTTAGGAAGCCATTGGAGAATCCACTCTGTCATAACAAGGAGGTAAACTAAAAAGGAGAATATAAATGAATTCTAGGAAACAGGGGATCCAACCCAGGATAGGCCAAAGAGAATAGCCTTGATGATGGTAACAGGTTGCAGCTGAGAAGAGGAATAGATAACATAATTTACAGAGAAGCAGAAAAATAGAATGCTCCATGAGAAATATCCTCAAGAAAAAAAACAACAACAGACAAAATAAACCTTTTAGACTACTAGACCAATAATATCAACATATTATAAGAAATTTTACATCTCTAGCAGAGCTTGGAAATAAATATGTGAAAGAATATAGAAAATAAACCTTGTAGCCACAAAAGGAGATAACTAAGGGAAAATAATGTTGTTTCAAATATGGGAATATAATATTATAATATTATGGTGTGTGTGTGTATGTGGTATAGGACAGCTAAATTCTTATCTTTTATACTAAATAACAAAGGGGAAAACATCAAAAAATATGAGTTAAATGTATTAATATAGAAGCAAATATTAATAGAATCAGCAAAACAAAAACAAAAAGAAAACCCTTGAAAATGATTCTCTGGGGAGCAGAAATCAGGAGAGGAGAGGATGAAGTAGGGGTTTGTTAATTTATGTTATCCACGGATACAAATAAAAAGTAAATATTACAAAAGGAAACAGAGGCAAAATCATTTGGATTTGATGTAGACTGTGAAGGTGAAGTGAGTAAGGTAGAAGAAACCTGAACTAGTTTTCTAAATGAACGATTAGATTAGGCACTGTAAGGCTGATACTAGGAAAGTAGGATCTGGTGGCAAGAGTATGGGGAGGAACAAGAAGATAGGTTGCATTTTAGATATCCTGTGATTGAAGGTAGATGTGGCCTCAGGATGATTGGATCTAACTGTATCAGGACTCTATCCCTCTTGTTTGCTTTTCTTTTATTTGCTGACTTTAATCTCTGAGACTGGTTTCTCCTTGAAATTGGAACATGGCTGTAAGCATATTAGAAATTACATCTGTTAGTTTGTGATCAGAAACTAAAATAAGCAGTCTTGTTTAATGGGTCTGAAAAATTCTGGAGATATTATGGTGATCCAAGCCGGAAGCTAGAGCTGTTACTAAGACAAGGTGTTTAGAAGATGAAAGTATTATACACCACATCTATAATTTTTCTTACAATTGTATTCCCTTCTTTCAAAGTCCACCTCCAGATGTACCTTAATGACAGATATTATAACTGCCTTGACTCGAACTCACTTAGCCTTCTTCCGTAGCACTCGTTGCTTTATTACTTGTATGTCCTTTAACATTTATTGCACTTTGTTGAACTTTGTTTCATGTGTTTATATTCTCCTCTCCAAAATTTTAAGCTTCTTATGTGAAAGTTTAAGTATAACTATAAAGAAGCACATCAGAAATTTATATCTAAATGAGATTTTTTCACGTTAGAACAGTAAACTTGGAAGTTTGCAGATTTTAATGACTTCATTGTAGTCATGGGCCCATTAACAATGGGGGTACATTCTGAGAAATACATCGTTAGGTGATTTCATCTTGTGTGAACATCACAGAGCACACTCACACAAATCTGGATGCTATTGTCTATACATGCCTAAACTATATGGTATAGCCTATTGTTCCTAGGCTACAAGCCTGCACAGCATGTTACTGTACAAAACACCATGAGACTAAATCAAGCACCAGAAAAAATGATACAATCAAGAGATGCATGAGATGCAAGAGATGTTTGAGCCTGCTGCCGGCTAAATATGGCATACTGTTTTACAGCAAACTTGTTTTTATAAGTAGAAAGTGTAAACTATAAAATAATGATAAAAGGTATAGTATAGTAAATACATAAACCAGTAACGTAGTCTTTAGTATCATTATTTAGTACTATGTACTATACATAATTGTACGTGTTATACTTTTATATGGCTGTCAGTGCAGTAGGTTTGCTTACATCAACATCACCAAAAACGTGTTAATCATGTGTTGTACTATGCGGTTACCATGTCTACGACATCACTAGGTGATGTGAATTTTTCAGCTCCACTATAATTTTATGGGACTATCTTCATATAAGTGGTCCGTCATTGACTGAACTGTTATTATGTGGCACACGATTACACTCATAGCTTACTAAGAAGACCTTCTTCATGCGGTCACTGCTTTCAAACTTACTACTCATTCTTTTGATATTGTCTTGAAACATTTGTCTTTTTCAAGATAATTTTATTTTTAAACACTAGATAAATTCTTTTAATCTAGCAATAGGTTTCATGAAGTAAGTTTTTAAAAGTAGATGCATGTTTGATTTTGATTTAGATTTTTGAAAGGGATAAATTCAGAGACACTTTTCATGAACAAGGTGGGTGACTATAATGTATATAATGGTGTTATCTTCCATGATTTGTAAATTGACTTTGAAAGTTTTTCTAAAGGAGTCCCAAATATTTTTAAACAATGAGGCTATTTATTTAGTAAACACTTATGTAGTATTTATTATATACCAAGCATGGTTTAAGTGCTTTACATATATTAATTCACTTATCCCTACAATTAACTTATGAGGAAGGTATTACGATTATCTCCATTTTATAGACGAAGAAATTGAAGCAAAAAGAATTTAAGAAACTTTTGTCACCAACTAGGAAGTAGAGTTGGGATTCAGTTCCAAATCCAAGTACTTCACCTTTGTAGATATGCTATAATGTCTTTGTAATGTTAATTTTTCCAACATAATCAATCACGAATAAAAGGGTTACATACTTGTGCCTTTAAGCCAAATTTATGCTCCCCAGTTTTTACACAGCCTGTAAGCTACATTTCTTGATGTTTGAAAAACAGTAAAAGAGGAAGAATATATTGTGGCACATGAATAGTATATGAAATTGAAATTTTAGTGTCCACAAATAAGGTTTTTTGGAACACATCCCTGTACATCAGTTTATATATTGTCCATGCTGCTTTTGCAATACAACAGCAGAACTAGGTAGTTGCAACAGAGACTGAATAGCCCACAAAGCCTAAAATATTTACTATCTGATCCTTTATAAAAAAGTTTGCTGAACCCTGACTTAAAAGAATAATAATTATCTGGATGTCTGTGTTCCGACACATTTCTCAAAAGAAATTCCAAAAGAAACCAGTTTCAGTAGTTTATACTGTAGTGATTGGATTTGACATTACTTATGTTAAATTAAATTATTTCTCATGTGTATAATATCATATATCCATTCATTCAATAAATGTTTAATTCACATATGACAGATATTGCTTATAGAAAAATGAAAAAATCACAAAACTATAGAGTAAAATAAAACTGTAGTATCATTACTGTCAGTTCTAATGCTCTCAAACATTTATATAGTGCTTTGCACACCGTTAAGAAATCAATAAACTTTTATTAGTAATTAATTTTGTTGTATTTTGCACATAGAATGTTTCTTATGTGCTGAATGGCTCCATATGCTTATAAAGAGAAAAAAGAAAAACCACGTAGAGACAGCTTTATAATGAAAAACAAAAATAAAACACTAAATGCAACTGGAAAGAGGCAATAGGGCACCGTGGCTGAAGGCAGGTCTTGGAGCCAGACTGTCTACCTCCAAATTCTGTTACACTATTTACTTTCAACCCAACTTACACACAGAAGCACTCAATTGAACAAATCTCCCCCTCTCCCTGGCTTCAGTTTCCTCATCTGTAGACTTATGTGTTTGAGAGGAAAGGACCTTTAAAATCTCAAAGGATTTTATAAACATATAAGTTCAGAGTAAGGAACAGATATGATGCTTTTTTACTTTTAACATTTCTATTAAAAACATTGGTGTGGTATAAGATACCGAACAGATAAGAATGAGGTTAAATAAATATTTACCATTGGCTAAACATTAACCATTCTTTGTAATATTAGATGAATTCTTTTATCTTTCTTTTAAAAAACAGAATGTTCGTTCATGTGTGAATAAACATATCAGTCCTTTTGTTTTTCAAAGTTAAGTGCCATATATAATAGTAGAGATAATTTTGATACCTAAAGACATTGTCCAGAACTATAGATAAGCTGAGTAATTTTTATTAAATAAAGATATCTGGAAATTCCCTTTTTATTATTCAATTCACAACATGATTCATTTAGAGATATGCAGAGATGTAGAGCTCATTTTGGATGAATATTTTGCATCTAGAGTTTTAACTTTTATTATGTCAATTGGATATAACATAAAAATAATTTAAGAGACTATCAATAAGATACTGCATGAGAAAATATTCACGTCATTTAAAATAAAGTTACGTCTTGTTAAACATGAATTTATTTTGAAACTTTAGCTTCTTGGGGTAGTTGGGTTAAGGTAATTGGTTAAAAACACTTTCAATTAAAGGGCAAATTTCTGTTATTTGTGTTGGCTGCTGAATGGTGAGTGTGTGTGTGTGTGCGTGTGTGTGTGTGCACATGCACTCCTGTGACACACATGAGCCATGGACATAGGCTCATGTTCACATACACATACCTAGAAAATCATCATATGGAAAAGGAAGTTAAGGGGGATTTTTTGTCCAGTAAACTTCCAAAGCTAATTTACTTTTATGGTGTAAAAATAATTGCTTAATACAGTCATTATTAGCTCCTTAATATTAATAGGATACATTATCTTTTGAGAAAGAATGTGATAACTGTGAGTAAGAAAAAAATTAATTAAATTTGTGGCCAGAACATTTATACAAATGATCACACATCTACCAATAACACGAGTATTCTAAATCACCCGCATAATTGCCTCATTCTGTAGAGAGGGTAAACAAAAGCTGAAATGTGCAGAACTCTACTTAAAAATTATCTTAGCAAAGCAACAACAAAGCCCCACAATAAATCCATTTTACTAGAAAATTAAGCTCTCTTTTGTTCTTTTAAGCTATACAAATTTCATATCCCAGATGATATTGCTCTGCCTTCTTAGTTGTCCTTATTAATGCAGAGCACTTTGCACTGAATGGAAGCTAAAGGTGGCTCCACTCTTTGAGGCTGTGACCCAGACAGGTTACAAAAGTTAAGCCAAACCAAGGCCTGCTGCTCTGCCCCGTTCTTGGAAGAACTCCCAGAGAAAGGAAGTACAGATGGACATTCTCATCAGGGGTTTCAGACCATCTAAAGAATTTTTTTCTCAAGAACACACGTAGCATTTTTTCTGGGTCAGAAAATATGTTTAACTCACATATAATACCGTAAAAGGTTTTTACCACCTTTTACTGCTTGTTTACTTAACACAATAAAAGATTACTTTTCTAAAGCCCATCCAACTCTAAAGATCTATACTGTGTAAAAGTCAGTGGCACAGTTCTCAATTTACTCAGAGATGGTCGAGAGTGAGAGGCTAAGGATTTGTCCACCGGCACATGCTTCCCCACATTTCAGCCCTTCGGGATTCTGCTATCCAGTTGTACTGAGCTTTTCGTTTTAGCAATTGGCTGTGCTCTTTTGCTCCAGATCTTGGAACATGATGTTTCCTTTGCCTGAAAACTCATTCTGTATTTCTTTGCTTGGCTGATTCCTATACATGGACATCTCCTCATGTAGCATGGTTACTGGTACCTTTGATATGCCAACTCCTTCTAGGCCTAGGAAGCCATTCCTGGTCCTTCTAACCAGTTCAATGCTCTTGCTTCATGCTTCCACAGCAACTTGTACTTCCCTGATAGCCCTGAACCCACCATTGTCTGTCACTGCTAGTTGCATTGTCTTATCAGTTTGGCTGTGAGCAGGAAATGTGTTTATCATCCTCACCTTTGTCTATTCCCAGGGCTCAACACTGGCATCAAGTAGCTGCTGAAAAGATTCATGTGAGTGAATGCTAAAATAATTACCAAAGTTTTTGGGATGGGTATGTATATAAATAAAACTCCCTTAGAATTAAAAAAAAAAAAATTGAAATGAACTTGTTTGGTTGAAATTTATGTGCCAAACTCATGAGCCCAATTAATTTTTTTTGAATGACATTCAGACTTAGCTCACTGATGAAGCTTAAATGTACAGGAGTTTTAAATCAATGAATTATTATTTCAACTAAAATATGATAAAGTTCAGATGTGTAGAAAAGGAAAAGTTTAAATCAATGAATGTTATAATTTCAAATAAAATAAGACATCATTGATATATATATATAATATATGTATATACATATACATATAGTCATTATGTTGTATACCTGAAACTAATATAATGTTTATGTCCATTATATCTCAAAAAAAAAAATTACTGGGAGAGTTGTATTCACAATCATCACACTGCTGCACAATCAGTTGAAAATATATTTTCCAGAACTCATAATTACCATAAAGAACTAATAATTCAAATGTTCTAAATATTACAATTACATTTTTAAAATAGATTTTGATTTCTGAACCAAAACCTTAAAAAATTTATTCCACAACAAATAATCATTTATTTGTCATCTGTATTAGTCAGCTTGGGCTGCCAGTCTTGCTAAGACTGGGTAGCTTAAACAACGTAAATTTATTTATCATTGTTTTGGAAGCTGAAAGTTCAAGATCAAGGTCCAGCAGATTCAATTTCTGGCTAGGACTCTTCCTGGCTGGCAGATGGTCACATTCTTGCCGTATCCCCACATGGCCTTTCACTTGAGTACATGATGGGAGAATGAGAGCGAGCTGTGAAGTGTCTCATGTACAGACAATAATACTATGGGATTAGGCCTACCCTTAGGACTTCATTTAAACTTAATTACTATCTCATTCTAAATACAGTGACATTAGATGGTAGGACTTCAATATAAAATTTTTGAGGGGACCCAATTCAGTCTGTAACATTATCATTCTAGAATAGCACTTAAGTAATTCAACTTGAGCCCCAGTAAGATTCTTTTGGCATGTATAGCACACAGTAGTTTTTCTAGTTAAAAAGACCCACCCCCCTTTTTTTCTTCCCATTAAGCACTGTTATAATAATGCAAGGGAGGTTATTCTTCTAGAATTTAGAATAATAGTCACAGGCCCAGCATTGTGTTTATAAGAATTGATATCATTTGGCCAGATTTCATACATGGCATTTTCTCTTGAACTTTTAATGTCATGTTATTTAGACTTTTAGACCTGGTCAGGAACTCAGAAGTCATCCAGTTCATCTTCCTTATTTAAAGATGAGGAAATTTAGTTCCAAAGAGCCAGAGTAGCCCAAGTTCCTTAGCAGGCTATACTAAGCCTTTCACATTTTGCCTCAGTTTGCATGTTATCTAAAATTTCCTTCCTTCTCCTGCACGTTTTATTTTCACCATACCAGATTACTTGGCAATTACCTTTCAAAGTCCTGATTGAATCCTCTCCAGATGTTTTTACTTGCACTCCCCAAACAGGATTATTCATTTCCGGCTGTCTCTTTAGAATTTTTCCAAATGCTTGAATATTATTTCTTGAATTATATCATAGTAAATCGTGTTAATTTACATTCTTCATTAAATTATGAGCTTCCTAAAGTCAGCGACTGGGCTCCATTTATAGTCTCCAATCCTACCGTATAATAAAGGACCTTAATAAATGATTTAAAAACTTCATTTCTAGAGGTCTTGTGGCTAATAAATGGCACAGAAATAACAGAACTCTGGGTCTCTTGACTTCCTGATCAGTGCTCTTTTCACTTCTAGATCGCTCTTCATTCTTAAGATGCTAGTTTTAGAGTTCTAGAAAGTCTTCTGGGGCAAAGCACTTCATAATCATGTCAGAGAGACCTCAGAAAAGTCCTTCCCTGATTCAGAGATTACATCTAATTCACTGTCTGACCTCTACATGTTTCAAATATACCATGCTGGAGAAAACTGTTACACTTCTTACTGGGCAAATTTATCTCCACTATACAGCACCAAAAGTCAAGTTTGATTTTTACTGTTATGACTTTGACTTGTCAAAGGACGATGTGAGGCCCGAGAATAGTCACGTTGTGAGTATTCTTTATAGAAAAATCACTGATGCCCCAAACAGATTAAAGGTCAATGAAGTTAAGCCTGGGGCAATTGTTTTGTGAACTCTGACACATTCTTACTGGGTTTCTGCTGTTTTATTGCTTTTGGCCCTTCCCTTATGTTTTAGTGAAGATTGTGAAATTCTGAGCAAAGTTACAAGAAGACAGGTTGAGTCTCCTTTGGTGAATCAAATCCCAATTCTTTTCATCTTCAGCTTTCTTGAGAATTACAATAGTGGATATACTTTTGCAACACATGTTTTGAACTCTTACGAAAATTTAGATAAACAAAACCACTGATTTTTATTCAATGCTGGAGAATATCCTGAATTAATGACATATTAGAAATTTTGCAACTCCCTGAAGATGTAAAAATACTTGGAAGAAATTAGAAGAGGGCCATTTGATAATAAAAAGTATATTAATTCTACTTAGGGTAATCATTTTGGTATTGATATTTACATAAACATTGATATCGAATATTTATATTAACAATGTAAATATTAAATATCAAAATAAAATTTTATAAATAATAAAATAATAATAAAATAATGAGGAACTTCACTAAAACTCTAATCAGACTTTGATCTCAAAGTATCAGTTTTGTTTCCTCCAGATTAGGGAAACTTCAAAGAATACGTGCTGTCTGGCTATACGAATGGGAATGGCTTTTGATTTGCATTTAGTCCAAAAGTGCACTATTTCTCTGGTAAGTTATTATTATTATTTACGTGCTTGCTTAGATGCACAGACTCTTATTAATTTGCCTCTCGTATTTTTTTCCTGCTCTATGATAGGCAAAAGAAATGTAATGAGAGGTTTTTTTTTTCTTTTTAAAAAATAAACATTAAACATTTATTTTATTTTATTCCTTATAGTTTCTTTTTCCCAAATAACCTAGTCACTAAACACAGGGTTACAATATCCTTGAAGGGCAACATAAAATTCCTTCTAAGGAAGGAGCCAAATTAAAATGCTATCAGAGGATAACGAAAAAAAAAGGGGTGGTGAGTAGAAAAGATTTCCCTTTTATCTGAACATAAGCACCCAAGATGACCATTTCTTCTAAAACTTCTTTCTTTTCTCTTTTTATGTATACTCACAGACCAAGTTATTCAAATTAAGATTATGTTATCTTGCAAGTTTGTGAATGATATTCATTCGTTTGCAAAATTATCTGTAAGGTAATGCCTAGTTCATCGTGCAAGTTCATCTTCAACAGTTACAAATAATCTTTTTACACAGTATTGTTCTCTGTCCTCTCTGCTGTCTCACAAATCCTGCCCTATAAGCTGATCCGGAATTCCTGGCATTGAAATGGCTTATTTTGTCTCCTTACCCATCAATTTGGCTTTATTGGGTAAAGTTACGCTCAGGTAATGCTATACAAATCTGGGCAAATGAGTTTTGCTTTAAAGACCTGAGACTGAGATTATAAATGAAAAGGCCCCAGTTTTGCTGAGATGTGCACCTGCAGCTCTGCTTGAGGTCAGCGTGGGAATCTTGACTATCGGAAGAGGTAAAGTTTATTTTTAGCAGGTTCAGCAAAACGCAACTCAGTCTAATGAAGCACCAGAGAGGAAATCTCAGCAAATTCAGCAGTGTTGAAATTTGTCTGGAACAGCAAGCTTAAAACTAATTTTGTGACAACTGATCAGTGCCTTCAATCACTTAATGAGTTTTACAAAATTCTTTAAGAAATTCTCAAAATATACTTAACTGTTTATTACCAAAAAAATGATATAAAATAAAATAAAAATATAAACCATACCATGATTTCAAGAGAGAAGATGGATAATGTCATAAAGTTAAGCAATGAGACACTATTAGAAGTTTAAGTCCTAAAGCATTACAGTATGTATCATAATATATATGAATTTACATTAATGCTATTCAGGTTGTTATGAAATGAATAAACAGAAATACCCAGGAGATTACAGATGTGTTTTTTTCATCTGGCAGAGTTTGACAAGAATAAGACTATTGATAATTGAAAGACTTATAAAGAGCTGCTGCATCAACATTTTAAACGAATCTGTGTATGCCAGATTCTCCATTCTGGTATTTAGAAAGCATTCTGGCAGAAATGGAGAGAATTCTTTCTTTGCCTTTCCCCACAGGACACAGATTACCGGGGTTCAAACAGGCTAGGTTGCCTTGAGCAATTTATTTAATGTCTCTGACTCCTAGTTTTCTCTTCTGTAAGATGAGGATAGTAATACCCACCTTGTGGGATTATTTTGAGAATTAATGACATAAAACACTCAGCACATGGCCCTGCTCAGAGTGAATACTCAACACATCTTAGTTTCCCTAAGACAGTGGGGTACAACCCTGTCTGTATATCAGAATCACCTGGGAAACTTTAAAATGTGCCAGGGCCTCCCTACAAACCAATTAAAGTCAAAACATGTGCTTAGGGACCACGCTTATAAAGGCTCCCTACGGGATTCTAATTGCAGTCGGGTTGCAAACCACCGATCTAAGCTATTCAATTAGTCCACCTGTGGGTCTTAACTTTGGCTGTGCATTGAAATCACTTAGGAACTTACAAATATCAATGCCTGGGTTTCCGTTTCTGATTTAATAGGTACATGGTTCAGCTTGGGAACTGGGAACATTTAAATTCTCCAGTTATTTATTTATTTATTCATTTATTCATTCATGTATGTATGTATGTATGTATGTATTTATTTATTTAAAAATCTCACTTTATTGAGGTATGATCGACATATACAAATCTGTATATACTTAATGTATAAAATTTGATGAATTTGAAGATAAGTATATACCCATGAAACCATCACTACAATCAAGGCCATAAACATATCCATCGCCTCTAAAAGTTTTCTCCCAACTCCTTCATCTATCTATCATTTATTTATTTTTCTCCAGTTAATTCTAATGTGCCCCAAGTTGAGGACCTGGAGAATCAGGAGAATAACACCTATTCTGTGTGATCTGTGTGATTTCTTTCTTTTATAAATACCGTAATTTTTCTCATTTTGCAAGTAATTTATGCCCTAAAAATTATTAAATGCAGAAAACTATGAAATAATAATAATAAAAATCCATAATCTCATGCCCAGATATAAATATTGTCCACAGCTTGGTTTGTTTCCTTCTTCGTATGCTGTTTTACATGGTTGGGCTCATGCTCCATACACAATATTATATTTCTTTTTTAAATTTTATATTATAACACAAATATGTTCACTGTCATTTAATACTGATTTCAGGAGTTTTAAAGAAGTAGCATAAGTATAAAAAGTCTTCATTACATATCATTTTGTGTATTTCAAAGAAAGTTCTAGACAAAACATCTAGGAACTTTTTGGCAGACTTCCTCTACCAAATCAAATGTCCCACATGGAAGGATAGAACTAAAAGGACTGACAATAGCTACTGCTGCCCAAGATCTCATCAATCACATTTATCAGTAATTGTCTATAAAGAAGTCATGGCATTAGGTAATGATCGGAATGCTAAGCCAAGCTAAGATAGATCTCCAATAGTCAAGGCAGGAAGAAGAGAGAAGAATAGAGAATTTCCTAAAAGACATAAATCCAAACTCAGAGCCAAAGAGTCACGGGACACAATAGATGCCAGCCACTAAACTTCTGAAAAATCAGCAGAACTTTCCAGTTTCCTGCCCCAAAGAATGAAAGTATTGAGCAGTGGCGCACATTGAATTTGCTTAACAGGCAGGGGCAAATTAGCACATTTTTGGGAGTTATTCTAAAAGCTGAAGACAAAATCTGCAGGGAAGGTGAACTCGATGACATGAGAGGATGTGAAAGCTGAGCAATAAAGATTAAATGACTTGCTGGAAATCAATCAGTAAAAATGCAGAAAAATTCTGTGTTTTGTGGCGGTGTAAAGTCTGGTTTGAAAAAATTTCTTAACATTTTCCAAAGTAGAGGCAACAAAGTGTGACTTAGAACACTCATTTTGGTACAGTCAGCTTTCTGGTCACTCTATAAAGTGGGGAGCCAAGCACCTGATAATGCAATAATTTCAAGGGTAAGCCCGAACTTAGAGATAAACTCCAATGTAGGTTAACCTTTCCTGGATACTTTAGTTCACAGCCTTTCCAATTCTGAATATGGATATCTGTTTTTCATAATCCATGATTAGTTACCTGCTATTCAGTATTGTTGCATAATTTTAAACGTATGTTAATCTTGTTACTAAAGCAAAACTATAAACGAAGGGAGGTGTGGAAGAGGGAAATGGAACTTGTGTTAAGTACAGAATAAAACTCAAACTTATAGTCTGTAGGCCTTGTGTGATTTAGCCACTCACCCTTAATCAGCCACACTGGCCCCTTCCAATTCCTCAAGCATTCCCATGCTCTTTCCTGTCTCAAGATTTCTGCCCTGGATATTTCCTATCTAGAATTCTCCTCTCCTGGCTCTTTTCATCCACATGGCTAGCTTCTTCTCATCATCTAAGAGTTCCAGCATCCTAGAGAGACCTTTCTAGACTATCCTATTAAAAGATTTACTGCCTCATATATCTATTTTCTCAATTATACCCTTCTGTTTATTTCCTTATCACAATGCATTCATTTGTTTATTGCATAATTATGCATATTTGCCTACTCTGTACATGGTAAGGGCATGGAATAGTTGGTCTACCATCATAGAGACTACACTTTAGTTGGGTATATAAAGATTAATCGTACAATCACACAAATTATTGCAAAATCCTAATTCTGTTAAGATCTACAAATGAGAGCCCATGGAACAAATCTGTAAGTATGCATTTGGAATTTCTTTGTAGTTTGCTATCTATCTCCCATTTGAAGATTTGCTTCCTGAGGGCAGAGTCTTTGCTTTCTGTCTGGTTCTGCCCCAGAGCTACAGGCTGTGGGGACTTCTTAGGAATGAATGCTAAGCATTTACATTTACTCTTTCTGTTAAACCTCATGGTAACCATGAGAACTATGTTCATTTATTCCTATTTTATGAATGAACAGCACTGACGCTCAGAGAAAAAATTAGTACAAGGTCCTAAAGCTAGCGACAGAATCAGAGATTGAACTTAGTTCTTATTCCAAGTTATTGCTTTTTCTATGACAAAAAGGACAGGGGAGAGGCAAAGAACAAATTACCATACATCGCTTTTACTATGATGTAGAAACTAAGTTTATTTGTTAAATTATTTTTGCATGTTCACCTCATAAAATCAAAAGCAAAAAACAAAAACACCCCACTACCATGCAAAAGAATCCTACAACTTCGTTTTCCAAAAGCACTGCAGGACAAGCGAAACCTAACCTTGCCAAGTGTGCTCACATATTTCTGTGTTTGGTGATTGCAAAATTGGATTTCATTTGGATCTCTTTATATTTGGCACCAAAATGATAACTTGAACGATCAAGAACAAAGCTGTATGCTGTGTGGCATTTGCTTTACTTGGCTGAAGGAAACCAGGTACAAAGGTACTCTTAACTTTTTCTGAAGTCCTCTGAAATTTGAAAGGAATTTCTACAATGGTTTCTTTATTACTTATGACTTGAGTGTTAGAGGGGAGAGGATGCATATGTATATGAGTGTGTGTATGTGTACACATGCCCAGGTGTGATTTTGCTCAAATTTTGCTTTTATCTCCTTCTTTTCTGCCTGAGGTCTCCCTTTCCAGATCTTGCTTAATACAGGGCTATACTCCAGTTTTAGAGAAAAGAAAGGAACTCAAGGGAAGACGAAGAACAATTAATAAGGTGGTTTCTGGTCCAGATACTCTGACAGGCTGAACTCTACATGGAACATCAGCCCATCAGCTTTTTCTTCAAGTTGCTCCCCAGTTTGTTCCCCTGTTACAGTCAAACATTATTTCTTAATTTCCAGGACTCTGGGTAATGCCACTCATAGCTCTCCTTTAGTTTGGTGGCCTGAGTACTGGCACATAAATTTCTAAGCTTACATGAGTTCCCTTTTTGGAATAGGATTAGGTGATTTTTAAATTTTTTACATATTGGAGACTTTTTCCAATAAGAATCAATCAAAACTAAACCCCTTTGCCCCAATTAGATAAAAACATGTATATTTTAAGGAAAATTATCTTATAGCTCTAATTCACTTACCTATAAGCCATCAAAACAATACAAAGTAATTGTTGTCTAAGAAACTCTTTGAGTTTGTTAAAAGGTAGTTGACAAGTTTCCCCCTCATATTTAATAAATCTCATATTTTTGCCCAAAGACTTTCAAAACAGTCTTCAACTGGGACAAATGTCCTTCTGTTCTGATACTTAATTTATGCTTAATCCAATCTGTATTCCATTAGTATAATCTTTAGCAATCCAATTCCATTTTTAATTTCCATTTCACAGCCTCTATCCTATTACTGGCCTCCACATGGGTCAAGAGAATACCAATATGGATATCTCTGTTGACATAAATTGAGAGAAAAATACTTTAAGTTAAACTGATTACGTCTGTCCTTTGGAGTAGAAAGAAGCATGCTAGGCTCTAAAATGCAATCAGTCAAGTGCCCACATGGCTTGCTAATATCTAAGGTAAAGTATGAGGAGCTGACCCATCCCTTTTATTGGTATGTTTATGTTACCCTCCCTTGTAGGTAGAATTACTGACTTCACTTTGCCACAAGATACTATGATATCCGTGGGTTCCTCTGGAAGGTCATATGACTCTGTGCTTTTATCTTGCTATAGGTGTGATCAGCCCTCAAACATAAGACACCTTTGAATACATCAATTGCCAGATGCATAAGGTGCCACAAAGTTTGCTTTTGAGAATCTTGGAGTCTGCCTTCCTCAATTAACCACTTACAACACCTTCATTGTATACCACTGAGCAAGCAGTTTCGAGACGGCGTTGCTTCTGAGTTTCCAGACATGTGTCATTTCCACCGCATATTTAGTAGCACATAACTGCCTGAAGTGGGGAGACCGGAATGTGAGGCATGTCTCACTGAGGAGTAGGGTTTTTTATTTAAAAAAAAAATATCCCTCAGTTGCTAATGGAAATGTCAACCTCCCAGCCCTATTCTTAAAAATAAATAAATACGAGGAGTTCCTCGTATGAGAGGCACATTAGGGATGCAAGATATTCATTTCCATGAAGTCACTCACAGCAGGCCTGTCTGGAAAAATGCTTTCATCTTCTGCAAAGGGAGGGGAAAATGTACCAGCAAGAGGGTTAAAAGACCAAGACTTTGAAGTAGAGGGTGAAGTGGGAAAAGTGATCCTTCGGTCAGGTGAATTTGGGCCAAACCAGATTAATTTCTACTCAACTTCAACTCAACGTGTGCTGCATAGAGGCCATGGAATTATAACTTGTAGAGGAGAAGCCTTTACATCTAGTCCAGTGGTGTTCAAATTGGGTTTCTTGCAGTCCTGAAGCTTCCACAAGGACCCCAGGGTGAAGAGGACAGTAGTAGGTGCCATAGTGCTTTCAGCCAAGACAGCTCTGCTTTTATCTGCTTCATGGATTATGGTCTGCTTCAATTCATTTAACATATCCATCGAGCATCTCTTACGATGTGCCTGGTGTTGTTCCAAATGTGGTGATGTGATAGTGATCAAGATAGAATGGCCTTGACCCCATGGAGCCTGTAGTGTATGCAAGGTTCTTTGTGGGCTGCTGGGAGGGGTGTGTGATGAGATTCTACTGCTAAAACCACGAGTGGCGATCTAACACGCTCATTTTAAGGATAAATAAGCAGAGATCCTGGGAGATAAAGTCTCGCAACTAATTAACTGAAGAGCTGGGGATAGAATTGAGAGGCCTTGATTTTTATTTCATTCTCTTCCTCTCAAGTTCAGACAGGAAGAGAAGGAATAAAAAATTTAGTAATCTGCTCAGCTAGAGAGGATGTGAATTTTAGTCCATGAACTTCCCCTGACTGGGTCTTACTGCCATTTCTATCCTTTTGAGTGCTCTCTCAAGATGCAATCAAGGCCATATGCCCGTCCTTGGACATGGGCCTAAGTATGGCCTTGTTCCTTTCAGACCAAAGTCTCCATTTCCCCTCTGATTGGAGGTCATCTGGCTGCGGTTTGTTCCAGGAGCTTTCCCATCAGTTACTCTGCGTTCGGGCAGCTCCTTCACACAGTTCGGTCTCTGTGGAATTGTTTGAGCTATCTTGCATTCTTGGCTGCATTGCATCACTTCCTTCCTTCCTTTCTTGTATGCGCAGGGAAAACTTTCTCTCCAACCCCCATTCGTGCTTGCTCACTCTCCCAACCATGAACTTTGCCTCTTTTCCCTTTCCTCTCTGTGTTGCCCTTGAGGCTATGTTACTGTATTTTGTAATGCTGAAACCTAGAAGAGAGGCAGGATGAAATTTAGTTTATTTTCCCTTTGATTCTGTGCTTCTGTCATGTTCTCTCATTTTCTCTTTAAAATCCTTCACTCTTTTCTAATTTGGGGTTTTAACTTTAGACTTGGTCACTCATCCTGCCTGCTGTGCATCCCTCCCTTCACACCATCTGCAATCCTGTCTCCTGTCAGAGTTTGCAAGGTTAGATCTGATCAGGCCTACATGAAAATGGGTGACTCGCAATGTTTGTAACTCAGGATGTGAAATGTGCCTTGGTCAGTCCAGACCTTGACCTGCTGGGAAACGCGGCACAGAGAATTGCTGGCCATGATCCTACGCTGTCCTTAAAGATCCTGTAACACATTTGGCATCCTGATCATGAGAGCTGCCTACATGTTAGCTCACACATCTCAATCCTCGCTAGGGGGCCTAATGGAAGGAAAGAAGCCTCTACCTACCAAAGATCTCCTTGTGAATTGTTTCTTTGTACAGTATTGTTTCTTTATTACAGCAACAAAACAAAACAAAACAAAACAAAACAAAATGGTGCTTGTTTTTGAGAAAGGTTTGTTTTCTTTATGCAGTCTAGCACACTGAATCTTTCCTGTATTCTTCGAAATCCTAAAATCCAGTTCTCTGTAATCTTTAGTTTCACAGAATGTAGCAGAAGTGACACTTTGTGGCTTATTCATCTCTTTCATATCTTTCCTTCATCTTAATTAGGCTACATAAGGATGAATTCAGCAAGCTTGGCCTATCTGCTGGCACTAGTGCAAAAGACCCAGGATAAGAGAGAGTTTCAAGAGATTCTTTGAGTTAAGTTTGCAAATGAGGATGATATGATGTTATTAGGACAAGAGCCTTGATATGTTTTTCAATTTAAAGAGCTATTTCACAGAAATAAGCACACACTTTCTTCTAGCTCCAACTATAATCAATAATTGTCTGGAGTTTAAATAGTGTTTATGGCTTTAGAACTGTTATCTGTGTGTAAAAACTAGTAAGTCTAGACAAGGATCAAATCTTTGATACTGGCCTGAAGTGACCACTGTGTTCCAAACAGCTGAATTTGTTCCAGTGATATATAACTCAATGTGGAAAAGAAAATTAGAGCTGTTCTTGGAAGATACGATAGGGAATTTTCAAACAGATAATGTTTTGATCCTCACTTTAGAGCCGAGAGATTACTGTCCCACTGTGATAAAGGGCTGCCACATCTTCTTGCCCGTGGGCAGTGCATCCATCACACAAACTCATTCATGTGGCATCCCTTTCCTTCTTCCCTTCCTCACCTCCCATTTTTCCTTCCTCAGAGCTGTGGCTTCTTCTCCCTCATGGTAAGGACATCTGTGGCTGATGGAAGTGTTGCCGTTATACTTCATGGGACAGCACAACCATGTGACCAAGTTCTTATTTGCTGCAGGAAAATCGTGAAGGACTTGAGGTTGCTACAGTGGGAGATAACCCAACTGAAAATGCAAGGCAGTTTTTCCCTGTGTAGGAAAAAAAATGCTTACAAAATATCAGTGTTCTGTCAGAGGACACATTCCATTTAAGCCATACTTATTTGTGAACTGAGTTGGCACATGTCAGTCCTGGGAGATGAACCTAGGTGGTCTGGTGTGAAAACATATACTTTGAACTTTTAGGCTAAACAGGCCTCACAGAGTGTAAGGTGAGGGTTGGATGTTAATGGCTTACTGTTTCTAGAACAAAGAGAACTTTTTTCCTGAGTAAGGGTAAGTGGTACTGATGTTAGCAGTGCTCTTTCTGCTTAGAGAATGGGGATGCACAGGGCCATGCTGCCTTTCCATGGTCACATATGTGCCCTATAGCTCTTTAGTGCCAGAGAACAGGTACCATGTCTTCAATTCCTCTCTCTCCCAGCAGGCCATACATAGAATAGATTTGTTGAATTCGGTTGAACTTCAAATAGATTTATTTTTTTCTATTCGATTTATTGATATACCTCCTTTTAGTCTGATAAGTTCCATATTTTTGACTTTGGCCAAAAAAATTAAAAAAAGGTGACAATTGTTCTTACCAAAATTATCAAAGATCTGCTTTTGCTGTTATTGTTAAATCTGATGGGCAATTTTTAGTCCTTCTTTATTCCCCTGATTTCCCTGCAGCATTTAAAAGTGTTAACTGTGCCCTCCTTCTCAAAACTGTATTCTGTGGCTTTCTGCCACCGTGCCCTCTCACCATTTTTTGGATCTTCCAATACAGTTTCCTCTGAGGGTTTCTCTCATTCTTCCAGTAGCTCAGGCAGAAATCCTAAAGACATCCCTGACTTCTTCCTTTCTCTTACAGATAACATTCAATCCATCAGAATTTCTGTTTTCTCTCCCTTAAAATATATCTAGGATATGAACATTTTTATCACCACCAGTGCTACTGCCTTGGCCCAGCCACCATCCTCTCTCACCTTCACTGTTATATTCGCCTCCTAATTGGCCTCCCTGGTGGCCCCCTTGCACTTACAGTAGCCACAGCAGTCCATTTAGAGTTTAAGTCAGATCATGTAATATCTCTATCGGGTATCCTCCGCAGGCTTCCCATCTCACTCAGAATAAAAGTCAAAGTCCTTGTGATTGCCCGTGAGTCTTTCGATGCCCTGGTCCCTCTGTTTTGTTCACTCAGCCCTAGCTCACTGACGCTTAACTCAATTTCCTGGAATACCTAGTGCACTCCCGCCTCGAGCCTTCTGCATCCACTGTTCCTCCAGCTGGAATGCTCTTCCTCAGGATCTATATGGTTTGCTTTCTCACTTCCTTCCAGTCTTTACTTAAAAAAAACTAATGCCAGCCTCCTAGTGGGGCCCAACCAGTTCACTGACTGAAAGCCCCCGCTCCACTCATTCTTCTTATCTCTCTCCTTAGAACATGTCATTATTAAATATACTTACTTTTTTGGTTATTTTTTCCTTCTATATACTATCAGTTCTAAAAGGACAAGAGCTTATCATTATTATTATTGTCACTTTTGTTAGTGATGTAGTTTTTGCCAGAGTAAGTGCTCAATAAACATTTGTTGGGTGACTAATTGATCAAATGTTGGTGTTTTCTGTGTTTTTTTCTCAGCCTTTTCTCATGTCACTTGAGTGATCATCCCATGTTTAAAATCACCTATCTGCAGACAACACTGCACGACAGATTTCTCCTTGGAGCTCCAGGCCTGTATATTTAAACTGCTTTCCAGGCATTGCTCTTGATTTTTGTATTCACTAGGACTCTTTCTCCTACAGATGGCTTAAGCATATTGATGTGCATAATTGAATAGTCTAGTTATAGGGTTGGCTTCAGGTGTGGCTGAAAGTAGGGCTCAATGAATATCACCAGAACCTGCATGTCCTTGCTTCCTCGCTCAGCTCTGCTTCTCTAGTTTGGCTGCATTCTTAGTTTCTCTTTCTGGGGTGGCAAGATGGCACCAGCAGGCCTAGTCTCATATTCTTGCGACTCTAACTCCTAATGCAAAGGAGAGAGCATCTTTTCTAGAAGGTCTCACAAAATTCCTGCTATTCAAACCCTAATTGGACTAGCTTAGGATAGGTGGATCCTCCCTCACCTACTGGCCTCCCTCCCTCACCTACTGGCAGCACAAATACACATTCACACATCCTCCCACATGATTTGAGTGAGGGGAATTGCAGTATTTTGGGTGGCCCTGATCTGGGTCACAAGCTGTATACTTGGGGGCAGCCTTGCCATACCATATGAACTGGATATTGAGGAAGGATCCTCAAATGAAAATTGGGGGTGGTTTTCAGAAGAAGGAAAAGTGGATACCACCGATATTCCTTATCTGGGTATTATCATATTTCTTGTTGCTCAGTCATTATGAGGTCTTGCTTCTTCCCTCCTCTTTTACACCTTACATCCAATACGTTCCTTTGTTATATAGGTTATAATTTCTTAATATATTTTGGATTCTCCCCCTTTGCATTCCTGATACATCAGTTCAGACATCACTGTTTTGTTTTGTGCCAGACTGAATCATCCGATAGTCCCAAAATGTTCTGTGGGCTTTCTGACCTCCATGTCTTTGTTTTCACAGACTGTTTTGCTTAGAAAGTTCTTTCCTAGGCTCTCTCCACTTTTACCAGGGTAGATCCACCAGTTCTTCAATATTAAAGAATTATTCCTGAGCAACTTTATGTGCCACCTTTCCTTGACGCCCTCAGAACTAGTTTAGGTGCCCCACCCCTGCCTTTCCTGAGTTAGAATTAATTGTTTATTAGTGCATCTCCCTGTTTAACTGTGAGCTCCTTGAGGAAGTCTGCTGTATCTCTAGTATCTAGCATAGTTCTTGGCACATAGTAGGCACTCAATAAATGATTACTGAATAAGTAAATAAAACATAAATAATCAGAAGATAATATTTGGTATTTAAAGGCATCTTTACTTTTGAGCAAGTCTGTCACAAAAGGATCAAATAAAAGTTGTGATGCTGTTATATTCATTCTCAAGAGCCAAATACTCTAGAAAATACATTTGCTAGGAAGTGACAGAGGTAGATAACTGAAGCATTAAAATAGGGCGATTATTCATTTGACTTGCAATTTGAGATTTTGCTTATTGGGAAATGGGTATACCTTCTTTACCACTTATATTTGCCTTGATACTTTTTAAAAAAATGTGTGTGCATGTGTGATTTTGGTAACAGGAAGTAAGATACTAAATGCTTGAGAAAAAGTGGGGCTAAAGCAAACTGACATTTATCAGGGATGATTTTAAAAGCTCCAGAAAATTTCATGTCAAAGTTTCAAAGTCATGCTTTCCTTAATACTTGTTAGTAAAGATTAAACATTTAAAAAGAGAACTGCAATCAATATAAATTATTGTTTTCGTGGGTAGCCTGTTTACAACCGTTTTGTATACAAACAGCAGTATTATTCTAGGATTAGTAGTTAGTTCACGAACATTCCAAGAAAATGTCCAAACAAATTCTTCTACGGTGACATGAGAAGAACATCATTTCTTTAGAGGCGCCAATACAGTGCAGAAATCCCTCCTTTAAGTGTTTGTATTAATTGCTACTGAAACTCTGATACATATTTGCTGGCATTTGAACTATTATAATTATAAAACAAACACAGTTCATGAACTTTCTGTCCAATTTTGACCAATTGTTAAAGTATTACCTCATCTTCTTGGGTACTAAGGAACATGCCATTGATTGCAACAAGAAATTTTATAGAGGTACACAAGATACTTCATTTTAAAAGAAGTAGTCATATTAATTCATCTTAATATACTTTTTGGCATGAAATTTTTGCTTATATAGAAAGAAGCCTATGTGGTAAGCTATTAAGAAGCCAGACAAACAAATTTGTCAGGAACATATGTGTTTCTCATTTATAATATATGTGCTTTAGAATCTCCCTAATGGGGCCAGACAGTTGGGATTCTATGTGCACCACGACCTGACAGTTACCACGGGTCGACTCAGAGAATAGCAACAAAGAAGTGTAGCTAGAGATGGCAGCAAAGATGGCTGTAGCTGAAATTCAAATGATAATTATTAAGATGGATGCAAAGAGGGGTGACTGAATTATTAATCTTTTTCATAATCCTTGTCTTCCCAGATAATGACCACATTCATTAGGGTCATTTTGAATACAAAAGTGTGCTGTGGGGTTTCTCTGATAATAAAAAGGCTCCTTCATATCTCTCATTTTTGCCTGTGGTTGAATATTCCAATCTTTCTGGGAACTTGACTCTGTAAATCGCTCCTTATCTTATTTGAGGGCATGTAGAACAAGGATGTCCTTCACAGGCTATTGATCTTCTTAGTTAACTCAGTTGTCTTGGTTCCTTTCTCAATTGTACGTGTCTCTCCTTACTATATGCCCTAGTATAGAAAATATCAGATTTTGATTCAGCTCAAAGAACAATTTTCTATAGAATAAGCAAAATACAAATAGATTATTTAAAATATTAATCAATTCCCCAAAAATATTTTATATACTCTTTTTAAAGAGCAAATCTGTTGTATAAATTGAAGTATAATAATGGCTATCAGTGGTAGAGGGCTTACTATGTATCAAGCACTGTTAAGAGATTTACTTCCGTAAATCACTGAATCTTCATGAATACCTCTTTAAAGGGACTAAATTATTTAATTAAAGTGAAAATATTTTAAAACTAGTTTGTTATACACAAAAAAAGAGAAAAGATAAAATGCATTAAGTGTGTATTTATACAAAGTGTGCCCAGCTTTATAAAATGTTAAGAATAATTGTATTGATCTGTATTGCTTTGTTTCATGAAAATTTTTTACCATAATTTGCATGTTGAGAACTGCTTTATCAAAATTTAACCTAAATCTAATTAATTTCCAAAAGAATTCAATCAAATAGAAAAAGCATTAATGAAGGACAAATCTATATACCTATACAGTGAAATTTTCTGCTTAAGAGGCCTCTATGGTTGCTACCCTGAACATGCCTGATCCCGTCTGATCTTGGAAGCTAAGCAGAGTCGAGCCTGCTTAATACTTGGATTGGAGATCATCTAGGAAGACCTGGGTGCTGTAGGAGTAAAAAAAAAAAAAGAGGTCTCTATGGAAATGCTATAAATGAAAGAATTATATCTTCTTTTAATTGGTGATTTTCAATATTTAATATTTTGCCCCTAGAAATAGATCTCAAAGGATTGTGTAGTTCGTAATGGATTTAGATGCTTCACTGTGAGCACTCCAAACCCAAGCTTCAACTTAACTTCTGACCCCGGAAGGCCAAAGGGCAGGCCAACTCAATGCTAAATTCTTTAATACTTAAATTGAAAATTTCAACAGCTATTTTTTTGGCATGTCATGAAAATTTTAAAAATTTTATATGCTTCACAGCTTGGCTACCATTCTAATTCAAAACAAGAGCATAAAGTATATATAACTATAAATAATGTATTAAACTTGGATTAAAAACCCAAGATAATAAATATATTATACATAATATGTTTAATATATTTGTTTATAATATACTTTTTGTCAAGTATATTATGTATAATATATTTATGTCAGCTCTAAAATTTCAGAAAATAATTTATACCTAGGATACTCATTAAGGTGACTTGTAGATTTTCTAAAATTCTCCTAATATTTTCATTAGCATGAATCCTGAAAAAGATTACATTGTACTCTAATTATCGTTCTAAGTAAAAGCATCCAAAAGAAGAAAGCCACTCTCATGCAGTCTTCATCATGTCTTTTAGGTGAAGAGAACGGGTTGACTGCTAGGGACTGATCACATGATGAATTCTTAAGCTTAAGGTTTGTGCAGTGGCTCGTATTTTCTCTTACAGAGACTATGAAGAGCATTTTCATGTTATCTGGTAATCACTATTCAATAACGCACGTGATCATTACCTGTTTTCTTAATAATGGGAAAAATAGTGGGATGCTGCCAGTGAAATAAGGCAAAGCTGAGGAGGACTTGCTAATGACATGCATTCCTTCTTCACCCCTTCACCTTCTCCCTGTCCAAGACCTACCGACCCTTCTAATTAGGCAAATTTTGAACATGGAAAGGGCAACATATTTAGAATAAAAAGTGTGATTTTGTGATAATGGAGTTACAAATGTGTGGGTGTGTGTGAGAGAGAAAGTGGAGTGCTTTGTTTCATAGATTCATAGTTAGCACAGGGAGGGTAGAAATTAAGAGCTGTCAGTACACTTTTCATCTTTCTAGAGGATTCTGCGTCACGATATCATTCCAGAGTCTGGCAAAGTAAACTGCCAACTTTCACATGCAAAGGTCTTCCATGTGACAAAGTCAAAACAAGACTGCTCTTTTTAGCCAATTCATAATCCTAGCTCTTGTCGACCGACTCAGATCAGTGGGTCTTACTGTGTCAAGATTCCTCACCTGTTAAATGTCGATTACTATTGCTGATGTCATGACTATTTGATATGGATTATATGTGTCAGCAAATTTTAAATGTGATAAGGGAAAAAAGAAAAGAAAATCTGGTAGAAACCATCAGGGACAAAAAGCGATAGCTAATTAGTCTTTTAGATGATTTACACTATTGCATTGTAATTTACTAGTTTTCGGTATTGATTGATTAAAAATGTTTTTGGTGGATTAGTTAAGGACAGTGTGGTATGGTGAAGATTTTTAGGACTTGGCTAAAGGAATCCACTAAGTTGCATGCTTTTAAGTCCAAGGCTGGCAACTTCTATTTAAATTTTCAGAGTTTGCCATAGAGATTGGCATATAATGAAATCTCTAATTTTTGTTTAATCAATTAATAAAAATAAAAAAGCAAGTCCATGAAAGTAGGAAGCAATCATACTTAGATATACCAAAACTGGCCCTTTAAACTACATATTTTTAAATAAATAATTCTAAAAGAAGTTATACATATGAGCAACTGTATGGCAAGAAGACAGGTGTTAGCCACAAGAATCCTCTTTTTTGTAAGAAGGACATTATTTTTATAAAATATTATAAAAATATTCTTTCAAGGTGAACCACTTTGAAAATTGAAAGTCTGTAAGAATGAAAATAGCAAATATATGTCAAAACCACTTAATTATACTTAGCCATGGATTCTAACAGAAATAGAACAAAGGCAAATATTCCCTAGAGCTATTTTACCTTATTTGTACTTCATATGCATTTACTGCGCAGCATATATTTTGATAGCATTACGAGTCCTGAAACCTCCTTTGTGAAGTTAACATCTTAAAGTTCCTGAAAAGTTATTTAAAGCTCTCTAGTTTTGTATTATTCTAACAAAAAAAAGGTGAATTTTATATAAACCTAAATTGCCTCATATTGTGGCTCTATTTTGTGTGAAATGATATATAATTTGACCAGAAGATGGCAGCATTCTGAAAGAAAAAAAGAAAACAAGAAAGAAAACATGAAAACAAAAAGCAAGATAATATAATTACCATACTTTTTTTCTTAAGAGTTTGAGGATATTATGTTAATTAGTGTTAATCTTTTTTTTTATATTATTCTTTTATATTGTCCTTATTCCAAGACAAATAACTTAGTAATAACCCACCTGTACTTTTTTTTATCAAAGAAGAAAATACTTTGAAGGATACAATCATCTAAAGGCTATAGGATTTTAAGACAGTAGTGTATTAATTTTCTCTTGAAGTAAAAAGTAATATTTGGAAATAATATATGTGGTAATAAAACATATAATCCGCAAAGAGAGTAAATGTGTTAGAATTTTTCTCCAAAATATCCGTTTGAGGTGGAGGAATGTTCTTTTGCACTATAAAATGTATTATATAGAAACACGATTTAAAAACATAAACATATTCTTCCATGGAGAATATGAATATTATATAATAAATAATTTATTTGTTTACAAAACTTCAAAACCTCTGTGCCTTTATCTGAAATCTATTTTAAATTCAGACAGCTGATTATATGCTTTTCTTTGTTTATAACAATATCGAAAGTCTTTAATTAGCTGAAAAACTTCCCTTACGTGCCTAACTTACTAACAGCTTCGACTGAATTGAGAAGATGTACGGGAGTGTATAGCTCATGTCTTTGTAATGTCTCTTTCAATTTATACAGCACATGGAATTATGGATAATCCACTACGATAATATTCTTTAAGCCAGTTAATGAGCAATGTTGTTTACTCTGTGTCTGAAGTTTAGCATTTAATGATCTGGGTCCACAGAACCCATACCTGGGCTGAGTTGAGTTGCACTGATCCAGTTTGCTTTCTCTTACACTTTTTATTTCTTACTGTCCCCAGAATTCAGGACTCGATGATGATGACGCTTTAGAAATGACTATGCTGGCCTAGCAGCAGGGAAGTTCCGAGGGCAGCTTCACCAGGGCGTTCTTGGAAATGAGTAGACATAGATCCGAAGAAGCCGCCTGGACTCATGAAAATTGCTAAAACATTTTCCTTCCTCATATAAATTTTTTAGTCTAGGATTTAAACAAAATTTATACTATTGATTGATCAAAGAAAATCTTATTCAGAAGGCCAAAATATAAAAGATAAAAGTAAATAAGTCTGGCTAGGGCAGGTAGAGGAAGGCAGATTCGGGGCAGGGGATATCCCAGAGCACACAGTCTGAACAGCACCGATTTATTTAGTTAATATTGCCTGTTTGTTTGATTCTCTGCATTTTACATTATGACTAATTTCATAAATGCCCATACGGTAAATTACTATGATATTTATACAAAAATAGGGCCTTCAAAATAAATCAACAGAACAAATAAAATAGATTAAACAATCTATGATAAAGAGGAAAAAACTGGAGTCATTTTCATAAATATCAGTTGATTTTTTTCTTTGAAGAATTTACTAATCCAGATGTCAGATGGATTATACTAAGCTGTTACAGGGGCAAGAAGAGAGAATTGCTAAAAAGTGACAGTGGCAACAGTAATCTAAAAAATATAAACTACTATTGATGAAAAAACTAGCACATAAAATGGCCATTAAATAGCCAGAATAGTCAAGAACATTGGTATTTTTCAAGTGAGGAGTCTTAGGACACCATAAAGGAAAAACAATTCCTTTATTTTCATATTTTTGTTATATGACTCCAACTATTTAAATGTGAAATATTCAGAATACTCAAATACTTGGTTGATGTTTTTATTTTTTCATTTAGAAATCTGGTATGTGATAGATAGCTCAAAACCATGGTCTAGAAGTTCTTCTGTGTCACCTTCATATAACTGCTATTGAATATTCACATGTGATTTCTGGTCAAGCATTTCAACTGACTTCAACTGTCTTTAAGAAGTGAGTGTAGAGGCCATCAAATGCCAAGGGCAGAATTAATTACCAAGCAAAGAATAAAAATACAGAAGTAGAAAAAGAAGGAAAGATACTGAATATATAATTAGAACTTTGGGATGACTAGGTTTGAAATGAAGAAAGTTAGGACTCCGTGAAAATGGCTTACTGGTTATTATTATTGCTTAGTGCTATGAATTATATTCTTGGTTGCTGTGATGTGGCATGCTGTTGGCTTGCCATTTCACATTGCCCAGAAATAACTGGAAGTTGTTATTTCTCTTGGATGAAAATATGAGCTGGATTCGAGAAACAACATCAGCACATGGAAAAACTAAATTTTTCTCATTGTAATGATGATAACATACAAAAGTACTATTTATGTGACCAAATCTTAGGTTGCAGAAATGATGTCAAAAAAATTATTTCTTGTGCTAATAAAATCGATTCAATTCTAACTCTGTCATCATTCATATGTGTTCCATTTCTCCCATCTTTCTTTTGGTTTAAAGAATTCTGCTCCAGACATCTAATTGACCAGATTGTTATAAACTAAACACAAACAAGATAGAAAACAGTTTGCCAACTCAAAAAATTTAAATACCATGTGCTCAGAGTTTAGTATTAAGGATCATATATCAGTATATACTTACTCTTGGCAAAGCAAAACTCCTAGATTTAAAATGAAAAGGCTTACCCGGGGAGGTCATTGTGGACATTGAAAAATCCCCCCTTAACATTACTGTCATTAATTAATGTGTGAATGGACTGGAAACAGACGCCAGTATTTTCCAACACAAGAAATTATAATATTTTGAACTTATTTTAACTATAAAAGCAAATGACTATGAAAAATGTTTCTATTTTTCAAAGCCCAAGGTTAGTGAATTACATATTTATTTATTATTTCAGAATCCATAATATATGAATGGAATCCTGTATGCTTTAGAATCACAGACTTTTAAGAAATTCTTCATTATAATTAATAATCACAGAAAGTTTCTAGAATTTCCTTTCTAGAAACTTTTTTTTCAGCTCTCCAGTGGCTCAGTTTTTTTTTTTTAAAGCTATATATTTTGCTTTGCTCTTCTTTCTCATAAACAATTAGAACCTTAGTGAACAAAGACAAGTATTTCTTTTAAAATTCACGTACTTTAACGTTACTGCTTAGCTATGTCAAAATTAAACTGCCACATTCAAAAGCATTACAAAGGCATTTTTCTAAAATCAGTACATTTTTGTTTACATTCATTGATTGTAAACTATACTAATTTATTTATTTCTTCGATGTTTCAGAAGAGGGTGACTAAACGTTCTTTAAAAACTCTACGTGTGTTATTTTCTCCTTTACTATACTATTTTCTTTACTGACCATATGTGACATTATGAAATACTATTCAAGTTCTAGCCAATTTTATATATTACTTTGCATTTTTTCCAAGACATCAGTAAAAAGGAGTATTTGCAATTCCTATTTGTAAAAGGGCAGTGATTTATCCCTCTATTTTGTTTTAAATAGTATACAGCATTAGTGAAATTACCAGCTTTGTTAAAAAAATTAAAGTGATAACTATTTAAGCAAAAATATAGTATATAATATCCTGGTAAAACAAATCTAGATATTACTAAAATTTTGCCTATGAATTGCATTTTAAATGATACTTTAAAATAATGTGAGTTGGACTCCAGAACCAACAAGCTGTTTTTGATTGTAGTGAATATACCATTTGATATATTCAATTGAAGATACTATTCAGTGTATCATAGGCATGATGACTTCAGTTTAATCATGAAGCATAGCCTAATTTACTGCAAAGGGATGCTGTGTGGTTCTCCACTAGGAAATAAACCCAAATAAAGTAATTCCTGCCAGTGTATCTGAAATGTATTATTTGAAACAAAGATGTTCTCACATTTATCAGATCTCTTCACTGGGTAACTGACTGAATTATCAAAAATAGAATAAACATTTCGTTATCGGAGTCTTGCAGAGTCTTTTTAGATCGTTTTGCCATGTGTAAATACTGGCATGCATACATAATTTAAAATACAATTTCAGGGGATTCAGGCACCCTTCTCAATCCATCCATAAATTCCATGTTAAGAATTCTTTTTCTAATTTTGTGGGGCTAATTCATCATGGATTAATGTCATATTCCTAATCAGATTGTCCCTGACAGCTTTCAAAAATAACTCCCCATCAAAGCAATACTTTATGAGATTTATAATTTTTATTTTTAAGCAGCCTTACATGGGACTCCTCCCTTTACTGATGTAACAATGAAGTCGACTATTGATTGTAAAATGCGCCCATTGACCTCTATTCTTCTATCTTACACGGTTTTCTCTTTTGAAATACTTTCTCAGATCTTTCTAAACCTCAAATCTCCTATCCCAGCTACTGACACTATCACTGAACTCCATATCCAGAATAAATCTGCATTTGTGGTTTCCATATTTATCCTGAGGAACAGTCTTATACAAAATCAATAAATATATTAATAATTTTGTGACTATAGAGCAACTTCATAATTACTAATTTGACTTTATTAAAAATTTAACCATATAGTTAAGAATTATTATCCCTTATTTTCCAAAAGCACATGTATGTATATGTTCATAAAATCTGATACATATGCATATGTATATACCTATATATACATATAAACACATACAAACAAAACTGTGGTAGATAAATGATTTAGAAAATGATGTTAAAATAATGTATCTTATGCCATTCTATGATTTAGAAAATGATGTTAAAATAATATATTCTATGCCAGTCTTTGATGAATCAGACACTGACCTTTATTTTTCAATGAAACTGTTCTTATGTACCTTGAGAATTCAAACATTAGTGACATTTTGTTCCCATTATAATAACATTCTAAACCAATTTATATTAGTTCTGAAGTCAAGCTGATAGCATGTGAATCTCAGTGTGAACCAGTGTTTAAGAGCATGCAAAACCTGGGTGCCATCTTGGTCCCATTCCTTACTAACAGCAAAACCACAGGCAACTCTGTTTAGATACTATAAGTCTCTGTTTCATCATCTATGAACTCTAGACAATAATAGCATCTACTTCAAAGGCCATTGTGAGGATTCGATAAACGATGCTGCACTAGTCTATAATCTATTATCTGCTATATAGTTTGCACTCCATAAATGCTTGTTCTTTTTATTTTTGATGTTATTATTACATGGGCAGAAAATTCTTTTCTCCGTAATCACCAGGGTAAAACTTCTGGATTTGTCCTAAACTTCATATTCCTATAATTGCTCTTTACCAGGTTTAGATATAGATTCATAGAATTACTATGAGTGGCAATTTATGGTTCTTACATGCACAGTGGCCAATATATATTTTCGAGAACAATGTAGACTAGACTATGTCTCATTGGTAAAAGGGAAGATAAGATCCTCTTTTAAATGTTTTAAACTTTAATAACATTTATTAAAAATAACATAAAGCGAAACTTCTTACACAGTGTCATCACCCTCCCCTTTTTCCCACGTCAAAACATTTATTATTTTTTAGGGAGGACAATGCTATTGATAAGTGAGTGTCAGACCAGAAAATTACCCTTTGCTTTTATTATGCCAGAGGGGAGAAAAACATAATTGGTATGTAAAAGTCTCACTAAGTTGACTAGAGCATAAACAGTTGAGTTTGGGAGTCATATTGAGAGTTTTTTTTTCTACACAATAAGTTAGGTTGACCATGTAATTTTGGAATTATCAGTAAAAGCGGCTAAATTATTATATTGACTGTGATACTGAAGTCTTTTCTTTTTTAAAGTTATCTTGAAATGACCACAAACTTGCAGCCAGGACATATTCTTGAGGATTTATTTTGGTCACCCTCTAGCAGCCTTTAGGTGGAATTTGTTCTGAACCACTTTTTAAAGGAGTTGGCAGTCTCTGGCTGGGTGGAATTCTGCTTGCTTTCAGCTCCCGCCCACCATGAGCTGCTGTTTCCCTCTCATCTATCTCATCACTATTTTGGTAGTAATGATGAAAGATCAGGAGTGTATTCGATCTGTGGAATTAGAGCTACCACTGCCACCTTGAGCTGGAATAACATGTATCTGTCTTCTTTCACCTGGCAGCAATTATAATAAAGAATGCTGTTTTTGATATCTTCGACAAAACAGTTATCATATAATTCCAGTATTCAATACATTCTGATATGAATGCTAATATGACAACATTTCTTTAGATAGCTTAGGATATACTCAAAGCTGCTCTGTCTAGCTGTGGTTCCAATATGCCCAAATGATTGAGGGTCTCATCAGAATTCTATCACAAGGAAACTAAAAGCATTTCAGGAGTGGGAAGGGGGATTTAGGCTTAATTAAAAACATGCATCCCTCCTAATGATGCTCTTGGTTATTCTACACAGCAGAATGCTAGACTTTCCCTGTTCCTCCAGTTACTTATTTTACAAATAAAATATGTTGTTTTCCTTACCCAGAGCTTGGTTTCTTTCCTCCTAAATGTATGATTAATAGTGATTTAGTAAACACTTACACTTATTAGTATCTTTAGGAAAAACAAGAACAAATATAGGGTTTTAGTGTCCAGCTTTAAAATCTTTCAACCGACAGAGAACCATGGCCAGAGAGACGCGACTATAGTGCTCTACAGTATATCAAAACACTTAATGCAAAATGATGTGACTTCTCATGGGTTGTTTGCAGAAGTGTCTAGTATATAAGGATTATGAGACTGCCTCAAAGGAACAAGGCAAAGAATTTGGAGAAAAGAATTAATGAACTTTTTGACTTGACTTCTTTTTTTCGAATGTGGTTTTTGGTAGTGGATACCTTACCTTTTAACTTTTTAATTTTTTTGTGAAATACATCTCAGAAATCTACTTTCATGCTCAATTTTCAGCATGAAATATACATGGTATTTATGAAAAAATCTGAAGATTACTCATTGGTCCCATTCTAAGAATAAATATAAAAGAAGAAATCTTATGGAAAAATAGGCACTTAAAAATCCAGAGACCTTACACACAAAAGGAAAGCCAAATATTTGTAGAAGTTAGTCACCATTATAAATAGACTTTGCAGCAGCTATTCAAATGTAAAATTAAATAATTTTGAAATGAAAGTAAGCATTCTGTAAAATGTGACATTATGGAGCAGGTTAGTTCATTTTAGGTGTATGTTAGAAGTAGGTGTTCTTAGGATTTAATGTTTCTATTTAATATTAAAATTGAAATTTTAGTTTATGCTGAAAAGAACAGTTTTTGTGGAATACTAGAGTTTTCCCTCTTTTCACAAAGTAGCCAGACTGCCATTACATATCGTTTATTCCCTAAATTCCAAATTAAGGAGGAAAGTATATGTTTAAACTCTCAAAATATAGGTAAAATTCTTCATTCTAATATTTTAACCCAGGAACAACTAAAAACATAAAATTGATCCATGGCCCCATACTTATTTTCGAACTGTAGTAAAAAGGGAATGTTCAAGAAAATAACAACACCAATAACAGCAAAAAATAAAATGCATACAACCAAATTAAAATAACACTTCCTCCGCAAAACAAAAGCCTGTTCTTTAAAGCTACTTTCATTATTGGCCATTTTCTTTATGAAATTTCCTAAAAGTCACTTGCATTTGACATTGAAGTTATCTTTTTTTTTTCCAAGTACTTCTCATGACAGGTTAGAGAATTGTATTAAATTATAGTTCAGTAGTTGGACAGAGTGGCATGTTCGATTGTCTACGTTTACCCGCGGCATTAGTCTAATGTGGTAAGCAGTTTTTGGTTGTCTTGAAGTGGAATACTGTGTTTGGACGATAAGTCAGTTACATAATGATTCTAATTGTTCACTGTCTAATGAATTGTGGCATCATTACGAAGCTGTGATTGTGTGCCCAGGCAACAAATCATACCTGAACAGCTGAATAAAGATTACATCGATTTCATTCAAAGTCGACAACGTCTCAGAAAATATTTGATTTGTGGTGTATGAAAAAATATATTTCTGTTCAATAATTGATTTTAAGTATTTCTCAAATTTGCCTGTGAGGTGAATAGTTTGGTGAACTGATATGTCAAAACATGAAAAATTTGAATACAAACCCATCATATAGTACTCCAAGAGATTACAGTCCCGGGAAAACTGATGGTTTTATGTTTTTCATTCTAAAACTTTACCAAAGATAGTTGCTATAAAAAATATGTCTATATTTCAGTAGAAATATATTGGCCACATTTATAAACATAGGAATATTGAAGAAAGGCTAAGGAACTTACACACAGAGTTGTGTAAATTGTTACTAATTATTTATAAGGTAGCTATAAAGGGAGAAATAGTGAATGCCAATAGTGGATGTTTCAAGGAAGAAATAGTGGATGCCAATGATAATTATTATAAAGTAAAAGATAAACATAGAATAAATAGAAATGAAAGGAACTGCTCTTCAGGATAAAAGCAGATAATAAAAAGCAAATTTAAACACAAATACCTTTAAAAAGGAATTTACCTTCCTTTCTACTTCCTTATGCCAGCCCCACACTCGTCCCCAATGTTCAAAGTACCAATGCACCAATGTTTCCCAAATCTTCAAGTTAAAAATGTTGAGTGGCTTTTATTTTTTCCATAATAAGAATGTGGTAAAATGAGATCATCGAATTTCATTTTATAATTTTGCATTTCAACCTTCTTTACCCATTATGAAAAAGAGGAGCAACATTTCATTGAAGCCAGTCTGTTGGCACACATTATTTTTGACCCTATTATTTCAGTGTAGTGCAAAGCAGTATTGTGTAGTATGTCATTGGTTCTTCTTATTTCCAATGTCTGCAGTACCATCATATGGCATATTCTTGCTTTTCACTCTTTACATCACTACCTCCTTTTGCTAGACTGTGAGCTGTTTAAAGACAGAGAATATGTTTTATTCCCAGTCTTTTTCATCTAGCGTAATGCATGGCAGCAGTAGGTATTCAATAAATATTTATTCCAATAAAAATGCTTTAGAAGTTATTGTAAATTAATATATTTACTATGTTTTAAATTCAGAGTATTCTCTTTTGAGTCTTATTTCAGACATGTCTTTTATTTTAAAGACAGGCAAACAAGCAATCCAAACTTGTTTCTCTGTGTTAAGCTAACATGCACATTAAAAAAAATAATACAACTCTGTGATTTTCACTGAACTAGGATAGGTTATTTTGGAGCTGCTGAGACTTTAGATATTTGAAGTAGTAATTACTTCCTCCATAAATGTTACCTTTTAGAGTCAAATACTGTTTTCCTGTGCAGTTCAACTTTTTACTTAAGGAAAATGTTTTTCATTCACAATCCACCATGCTATAATATTATATGTGGTAATTCTCCTTTTCATTTCCTTTATTAGCATTGTAAAGTCAATGAAACATCATGATAATGATAGTAGCTTACATTTATTCAGTATTTATTCTGTGCCAAGCATTTTACTAAGCACTTTACAGGAGCTATGTCATTTAATACCCACATAAATTTGATGATATGTGTGATTTTATATGTCTATCATCTATCTATCTATCTATCTATCTATCTATCTATCTATCTATCTATCTATCTATCTATCTAATCTATCTATCATCTCTATCATCTATATCATCTGTCTATCATCTAACATCTATCTATCTAAACTTAGAGAGACAATATTCCAACTGGTAAGCTGTGTGGTCAGGATAATAATGTGGGGAGAGCCATCTTCAGATTTTGCATTCTTGGTTCTTTAAAGTTCTGCGTATCCAGCAACAAAATGTAATACCATATTTGAATAATTCTGAATCCATGACCTATTTTAGCAAAGTACTTGTGTTATTCTTTATAAAATGATGTGTTGGGTTGTACTTAATTAAATACTATTAAGTCACTACAATTAAAAGTATTTCTGCTACATTGAATGGATGAAATATCAACTCTTACCTGATGATCAACACTTCATGTTGAAACTGACTGCTATAATTTACAACTTACCGTAGACTTGGGTTTAGTTCCAGAACTGGCCACTGGGGTGGAAGATGGCAGGTCAGTGGACTCGATGTTAGAAGACAAATTTGTTTGTGCTTGATTTACTGAAATGGTATCTGCTCCACTTTCAGATCCTGACTCCAGATCCTATTAAAAAAATGCATTGATGTGAAGGGCATGCACATCTTCTCTACATGCTTTTCTCCCTGCCAACAGCACTTTTCCACTCTCTCCTTCTCCCAACACACACTGAGACACTAAAAAGTTGCTGACAACTGACATTGACGTGTCAACCATAATCATGCATTATTTTGTAATAACAATTGTACTCTTCAGAGGATCTGGTTTTAGAAGGCAAATATTGGTGAAAAAGGTAATATACAACTTTGGTAATTTGACAGCTGATTGTGAATTGGAAGGGCAACTGTGTGTCCTTGAGTAACTCACTTAACACCCATTATGCAGTAGGGTCATTGTGGATGTCAAATGAAAAGACAGCTCTTGTTTCTCGTACCTCTCTCTTCTATGTTCCCACCAGATCTCCATGGTGACACCTACTACAATGATCTGAATTTATTTAGTGCAACAGTTTGTCTATCTAATGAACTATAAGATATTTGAGGGCAGAAATTATGCTTTGTCACATGCAATTCAATTTCCTCATTTGAAACTGAGTATAATAATAGCACACACTCAAAGAGTTTCATGAGGATGAACTAAGATATATGCAAAGTACACGTAACTGACATATGATAATTTTCATTAAATGTTAGCCATTACTATAAATATTGTTATTAGTAACTAGTACATAGTATATGGATAAGACACCTGCTGAATGAATGCAATTACTTGATAAACTCTCCAAAGTCTGTACATTCAATATATTAAATGCTTTCTTTGTGTTATACAGTGGCCTGACAGCACAGAGAAAGGATGAGGGTTAGGAGAATGCAGAAGGGACTGAGTAAAGGGATTTATCACTCTACGATTTTCACCTGAGAAAATTATGAGTTAAGTATATTTGCATCTACTCTTTCTACATCTCATCTTTAACATGGTTCACATAGTCAAATACCATCTACCTTGTACCCCAATTTATGCTCCTCCATTCTCTTGTTTCTTACTATGTGCTATTTGTCAGCCCTTTGGGTACACCAGTTGGTTTCTATGGCAGGGACTATGTCCTTTCTTGTTCCTTGCCCCCGAATTTTTTTTTCCTGGCTTTTTCTTGTCACTCACATCTCAGTTTGAAAATCACTACTCCAAAGAAGCGTCTTTTGACATTTCAAGATGAAGTAGTTTCTTCCCCTAAACCTCCACAGCATATCATTCTCTATTTTACAATCCCATTACCTTGCTTATCTAGCACATATCAATTATGTTTATCCATTTTCTTTCTCCTTTCCTTCCTTTCTCTCTCTCTCTCTTCCCCGCTCCTCCCCTCCCCAAACATACCTATCCGCTATCTGTTCATCTTCATTCATTGCTTTTTTTGTAATTCTTGCCTGTCTCCCTCTACTGGAGTCTATGTATCACAAGAGCAGGGGATTTGCATGTCAGTGATACATCCCCAGATCTTTGAATAGTGCCAGCACCTAGAACATGCTCATTAAATATTGTTTTATGAAAGAATAACTAGAACAATCCATACCCTGGAAACTATAATATATTGATGAAAGAAATAGAAGACACAAATATGTGGAAAGATATCTTATGATATTGCATTAGAATTAAAGTTGTGAAAATGTCCATACTACCCTAAGTAATCCATGGATTCAGTGCAATCCTGCCACAATTCCAATGACACTTTTATAGAAATAGAAAAAAATCCTAAAATTTCTATGGAACCACAAAAGACCCTGAATAGCCAAAGCAATTCTGAGAAAGAACAAAGTTGAAGGCATCACACTTCCTGATTTCAAACTGTATTACAAAGCTATAGTAATCAAAACAACATGGTACTGGCATTAAAAACAGACACATAGACCAGTGGAATAAAGAATCCAGAAATAAACACATGCACATATGGTCAACTAATATTTAACAAGGGAGCCGTGAATATTTGATGAGAAAAAAATGGTCTTTTCAATAAATGGTTTTGGGAAAAGGATATTCTCATGCAAATGAATAAAATCGAACCCCTAGCTTACACCATTCATAAAAATTAACTCAAAATCAATTAAAGCTTTAAATGTAAGATCTGAAACTGTAAAACTCCAAGAAGAAAGCATACCAAAAAAACCTCTTTGACATTTGTCTTGGCAATGATTTTTTTGATACAACAGCAAACACAAGAAATAAAAGCAAAAATAAATAAGTGGGACCATATCAACTAAAAAACCTTCTGCATAGCAAAAGAAACAATTCTGGAATGAAGAGGCAACCTAAAGAATTGGAAGGAAGAGAATATTTGCAACCATATATCAGGTAAAGGATTAATATGTAAAACATATAAAAAATTTCATACAACTCAATAGCAAAAAAAATCTGATTAAAAATGGGTAGAATACCTGAATAGACATCCCTCTCCCCCCGCCCCCAAAGACATACAGATGACTAGCAGGTACATAAAAAAAATACTTGAGACCACTAATTATTAGGGAAATGCAAATCAAAACCACAATGAGATATTACCTCACATCTGTTAGAACGGCTATTATCAGAAAGACAAGAGATAAGTGTTGATGTGGATGTGTAGAAAAGAAAACCCTTGTGTACTGTTGGTGGGAATGTAAATCAGTACAGTCACTATAGAAAACCATATGGAGGTTCCTCAAAATGTGAAAAATAGAACTATCAAATGATTCAGCAATCTTACTACTGGGTATTTATCCAAAGGAAACAAAGTCACTGTCTTGAAGAGATATCTGCATCCTTGTGTTCATTGCAACATTATTCACAATAACCAATACATAGAAACAACCTGTGTCCATCAATAGACGAAGAAAGAATATGTGAGATATATATATATATATACACATATATTTATTTATATACATACACATGTGCATATATAATGTAATATAATTTAGCCATAGAAAAGAAAGAAATCTTGCCTTTTCTGACAGCATGATGAACTTCGAAAGCATTAAAAGCATTATGCAAAGTGAAATAAGGAGACAGAAACATAAATACTGTATGATCTTACTTATAGGTAGACTCTAAAAAAAAAAGCCAAACTCATAGAAAAGAATAGGATGATAACAATATGAGTATTATTTACTTGAAAGTTGCTAAGAGACTAGATCTTTAAAATTCTCACCATACACGCACACACATACACACACACACAAACTGTAATGACATGAAGTGATGTCTGTGTTACCTTATCGTGGTAATTATTTTGCAATATATGTGTGTCAAATCATCAAGTTGTACACTTTAAATGTTTACAATGTTATATGTCAATTATATCTCAATAAAACTGCAAAAAAAGAACAAAAGAAAAAAGTAGGATACAAGTATTAAAAAAAAGAAAGAGTGCAAAAGACATACACAATGATAATGAATACGAAAAGCAATACTATATTCTTTAAGTATGTGTGTGTGTGTGTGTTGTATGTGTGTGTGTGTGTGTGTGTTGTATGTGTGTGTAAAAAATATCCCTAAACAAATTTCTCATGCCCTGAGTAATTTCAGATCAGGGGCCATCTATTCTGTTTCTGTATGGAAAAAACAAATAATTTTTTAAAATAAGAGAACTATGATTCATTAAAATTTCAAATAGAATAAACATAAAATGAATAGGCACACATAGAAGGAAAATTTATAAACATCAAATGTATACTTATAAATAGCAGGTAATTTATAAGCCATTTACACTTGGCCTATATGAATATTGGAAATCTTTTGCATTAATTTTGCCTTCTTGTTTATATTTTGATTAGCAGGGTAATCTTATATCTTTCTAACAAACAATAATTGTGAGGTAAAATAATAAACAGTTAAAAATATACCATTTATTGTGTTTTTACTTTTTAAGGACAAAACTTTACAGCTATTCTCTGCTTCAGTGTTCAACAATTCTATGTGGAGGGTAATATATTATTATTATCATTTGATAAATAATGAAACCAAGACTTTAGGTGAGGAACTTGACCAAATTCACATTCTGTAGCAGGAATGGCATTAAAACTCATACCTATCGGACCCCAACTTGTTAAGCTCTATTAAGATAGCCTCCTTTAAATCTTTACCTCTACCCTAATTTTAGTATATATATATTTTTCACCTTGAAGTCACTCTTAAAGACTAGTCTATATTATTGTTCACATCCTTTATTATAGGTAGAACTCACTCTAGCATTTTCTCACAAATAATCTCAAACCGAGGTCATTGTTTCATTGTACATCTTGTCTTTCCTGCTGAATTGTAAATTCACAGTGAAGTGTGAGGGGGTAGCAGAGGGAGTTTCTCCTCTGAATCTGGGACAGTGCTTTTTGATGGATAATCAAGGTCATAATCATGCTGTTATAATCCCCTTATCCCAAAGCACAGTTATCAAAAGGAATGGAAAGTGCCTGTGGAAAATATTTGATGATGAGAAAATTTTAAAATTAGCTTTGAATACCAAGGAACAGAAATAAAGAACAAGGGAAGACCTAGAAAAACATAAAGACCAAAAATAAGTTTTGAGGGATGCAGAATATGTTCTAATCATCTTTAGCCCAGTGCCTGGTGTGATTGAGGACTGGGAAAAGGAAAGAGAATTAACAAACACTAAACATGGTCTCTGTGCCAGATCTGTGCAATACATTTTACATTCGTTCTTTCACTTACTCCTCCCAACAAGCCATGAAGTAGGAAACAATATCTCCCTTTTCACACCTGAAGATGAGGAATTAAATAATTTTCTTATGTTCTCAGATACTTAGTTGTAGAGTTGCCATTTGAACCCAGGCCTGCAGACTCCAACATTTGCAGTCGAAGTCTACTGTATTATTTTGTCTATTTTAAGTATCTGTTGAACTGAAAACTTGGAAGTGGATCTTTATTTATGGAATCAACCATTGTTCAGTAATGTGGTGATATTCCATGAGATAGTGCATGTAATATAAAATCTAGTTTTACTTCAAATAGAGACAGAAGATGTAGATGTAGGCAAGTTCAAAAATCATCACCCACCTTTGCTCCTGTTTTTCAATAAAGAACCATGTCTAGCAAGTAAGGGATATCTTGCTCTCTGACATGGAGACAACAATATGGAGTGTATTTAGCAGAAATCTGAGCTGTGTCATTTCTCCTAAATACATGAGGATTGAGGAAAGTTCAGTGTAGAGGGGGAAAAGGGAGAGAGTAAAGAGATAGGGAGAGATTAACCATTCACACCAGACAATGTTTGAAAACAAAATGTGTTCTATGCCTACATTAATGACAAAGGAGTACTAAGAAGTACCTCTTACTGAAAAATATGGTTATTTCTGGCTTTAAAAGTGTTGATGAACCTGAGTATGAAGGTATTATATATTATTCATATATAAACAAGATTAAACATTCCTCCTTGTTGGTCTTCAGAGTACTTTGATTGCTTTTCCTCCATTTAGATACATGTCCTACTAAAGTATATGCAAGTACTATGGCAGCACTAGAGGAGGAGTAATTGATTCTCTCAGTGAAGACAAGAAATTTAGAGAAAACTTTACTAAAAAATATTTGAGATGAATCCTGAAGGATAAGAAAAAAATTATCCAGCAGGATACAAACAAATCCAAAAATGTCATTTCTACTGGCTTTCTAGGTTGAAGTATTTAATTTCATATTTATTAATTTTTAATTTTTTTTTTTTTGGTCAAGCTATCAGATTTCCATTGTAGTCAACTAGAGAAGGCAGTATGGTGTAGTGGTTACATGGCATGGTTCTGGATCAAGATTGGCTGGGTTTGTAATCCATCTCCGGCACATATAATTACTAAGTTCTCTTTGCTTTTTACTGATTCGAATAATGTGAGGAATGAATGCATTAATATATGTAAAGCACTTAGAATATATCTAGTATATACTAAGGTTAGTTATTATTTTAATTTGTTTATTTACTTTAAAATATTCTGCCCCACAGTCAGAATAAATCTTAAATAACTTCAGAATCAATGGTAGAACTATGCTAAAAATTTGATACAGAATAGTTCTACTTTGGTAGATGTTTGAATTTATATGCTGGATTTTCCATCCCTCTGATCTTAGGTAAATACACAATTTCTTGACTTAATGTGTTTATTATTGTGTAACAAAAGTAACAGATTAGTCGAAAAGATATGCATGGCTTTATTATAAATACATTTTACCATCACATCTGCTAGATCTGCAAAAACTAAGCCATTTACTATGGAGCTGATATTAAATATGAAGGTGTATAGTTGGTCTGGAATCTGTCTTCCGAATTCTATTTCGAGTATCAGAATCACAGAAGAGTGTCTGTCTTATGTGAAATTAATGCAATAAAATTCTCACCTGTCTTAGTCATTGTTTTTTACTGAGTTAATTTTAGTGTTCTCAAATTAATATAATTTAAATTCTTTCTTCTAGTATGTGCATTAGTTCAACCAGCATCCATCCATCCATCCATCCATCCATCCATCCATCCATCCATCCATCCATTTACCTACTCATCCACCCACACATTTGCCCACCCACTCATCCATCCATCCATCTACCTATCTATGCAGCAAATATTTATTAATCATGCAATGTAAATTTGTTGACATTGTACATAAAATACTAAACAAGACTGACATAGCATTGCTAAACAGCTACAAGGAAAAGGGCTTGATAGGTAGGAGACATAATTTCCCAGGATGACCCTCTTTCCTATTAAACTAATAATAACCATTTTCTTTTGAATCACACATTTCTCTTATGGTCTTTTCATGAAGGATAGAATTAGTCGAGTGATCTTTATGAACACTATCAGGGTCACATGTGGGTAGATGCTGCCATCAGAGATGATTCATTTACAAGGGGGACTGTATGAAGTAAAGACATATCATGCTCATGGGAAAAGAAGTGGAAAGCTCACAACATGCCGCCGCAGGTTGGTTGGTGTGCTGGATGGAGAGGAGCTGGTGCTGAGAGCATTCTCAATGTCCTGATCGAGTTGGTCCAGTTTCATAATTAGCAGCACCATGGAGTCTAGCCGCGCCCTGTCTCGTTCTTCTTTTATTTCCTGAGGAACAGAACATGTTGTTATTGAATCTGAAAGGCCATTTCTTGGAAAGAATAAAAAGTCCCCTGTTCTTCTATGTGACAAAAAGGACACTGAATATTAGGCAGTCTTCTACTAAGGGGGAAGGGAAGTTCTGTTCTGTATCATCAATGGGCTCTTCATTGGGAGGATACTGACCTACTGCCAAGAAAGCATTTCACATGAATGTTAAATATATGTCTTCTGGAGTAAAGTGCAATGAAAAGGAAAGATAATATCAATGAGTACCGATACATATTTATGACTCTCCAATTAATATTTCTTGGAAAAAGTTATATATTACTCTTGTCAAAGTACAAATCAATTATAACATATTAATAATGAAATTATTTGTGGTTAGACTTTTAAGGCTGCATATAAGAGAATATTATTGGAAGAATATTTCTGAGTATAGTAAAAAATGAGAAAAGGATCAAACAAGGCAGGTTTTCAGTTTGTGCAGTGGGCAATTTTTGTTTGTTTGCTTGTTCTTTTGTTTTCTTTTTGCTTTTTGCATGGGGCCATTTTCTTACTACTGCTTCAAGCTATGTCATTGTCAATATCTCTTTTCAACCTTTTTCTTTCACACACTTTTGAAAAAAGCCCCCACAATCATTTATATTTTTTGCAAATGAACATTGTTACTTATTCTGAATTCTCTATGATGAAGACATGTATTTATGGAAAAACTATTGCTGATAGGAATAGCTAAAGCTTCTCATTGGCCATATAGAGTTATTTTGGCATGACTGTTTATTATTCTTGTGTGTTCAGATCAAATAAATTAGTATTAGGATTCTTTCAAATTCCCTGTGTGCTGTGAAAGGTATCAGGGTTGGGCAGGGGATTGGATAGGAAAAAAAAAAAGACCACAGAAATCACAATAAGGTCCTTTAGAAGCAAAATCTATTGAGGGATGTAATGGACTCAGTGCCAACCCTTTTGAGGCAAATCATCATTTGTGACTCATGCTGCATCCTCTCATCTGTCTCAAATATTTACCTGGGTGAAATTAGCTTTGAAAGGAACCTCAAAGGAAAAACATATTATGACAGAAGCCTGAAGGACGTGGATATAAGGGACCAGGTTGGGAGCTTTGCTTAGGTGATGATATTAGCAGTGGGAAGAATGAAGTGACTGTCTGAACCAGATCTTTTATTTGGCATTTATCTTTTAATCCTTCTACATCCCAAACCATCATTAGGAGGAAGTCTCAAAGAACAGAGGCTAGGGTAATTTCATGGATTAATTTAATTCTATAGGGATCTTTATACTTCAAACAGCTAGGGCAGATTGTTAATATCACAAAGCATTATCTTTCAGATGTCAAATAATTGATTTATTAGATTAAGTTGGTTAAAGAATAGTTAACTAAACTAAGACCGATAAGTTATTTGGGTAAACTGAACTTGTGCTTGGTTTACCAGATTAATGTCAAATTGAAAGAGCTGGTATTCTTTCCACAAAGACATTAATTCTGAGAATAAATTAAGAATTTTGGGGGTTGTGTTAACTCCTTTGGAATACTATGCTATAATACTATATGATTATTACTTCAATTTCCATCTATTGTCTCTGCTGTCTAAAACGTGTAATGAAGCTTTGACAGAGAATTACAGACCTCTTATCATAAAGTTTTATTGTGCTTAAGAGGGTCCAGGATATTTGCAAACAAATAGACCTGAACTTTACTATACATCATATCTCTCAATGCTACAAAAACTTGTTATATTCAAAGGAACATTATTTATAGTAAAATCTTTCTTATCCCTTAAAATAGAGTCCCAGAAATACTGGAGTTTAATTCTCTCCTAAGTAATCCAGAAAATGAAAAAATCTGATTAAATAGAAGACTCAAATTCCTCTTAATTACTCCTCCAATGTGTTTGCTTGTATAATTTCCTTCTCTTTTAAATCAAAGTTGTGTTTGGCAAGATAATGTTCTTTGAATATCCATATCCATATATATTTTTGTGTGATTGCTTTTCACTTCATTGTTATAACATCCTCAAGCACAAATATTATGCGTTTTTTTTTTAACCTGGCAGACATAGAGCCAAACTATACAGTGCATATGTAATATTTTTTTAGAAATAATAATAATGAAATCGATATGAGCCATTGAAATAACACAACTCCAAGCCTTAGAAAATATATCTTGATATTTTTCCAGTTACTAAGTTAATGTTGGATAAAGCAGTATATCCTGCAGCTATCCTAGACCTATCAGCAGTGTTCTCAGAAACAATTTGTCTTTGAATTAACTGGAAGTTGAGATTGTGCTTTAAAAACATTTTCAAATCCATGGGCTGAACATCAAATTATTTTAAATGATCTGACAAAAGGTATAAAACCAGTCTTGTTCTACAGTATTTCTTTAGAGAAATAAGTCTATTGCTTTTCCCTTTTCTTCATGGATGCTTCCTTAGTCACCATTCATTACTTTCAGTCTAAAATGTCAAGTACATAGACCAGTATCATATGTTATATATTCATAAAACTTCACAAAATAGAGTTGATTAAAAATCAGAAGCTTTGGATAAATATTATTGTCCTTGTTTTTAAAGCTCATGTATTAATATTTTGCAAAGTTCTAAACTTTCATATGTCTATGGCTAAACTCTAACAAATAACTCATGCCTGAAAACAGAAATGTGTATTTGCAGATTTTAGTTAGTTGACTTCTACGGTGGAGCTTTCATTTTATACTGGCATTATTGTCCATGAAGAGAAACTTCTTAATAAGCAAAGCTGTCTATTAATGAATTTCTTGGTATTTCAGTAACTTAACCCCCTTAAACCGAGGCAAAGACGCTAAATTCTCTTTTCTCCCAGCTTTCCTTTCTTCTTTCCTGCAATCACAGCTGTTCTGGGCCAACTACTATTAAAGGTTTAAAATATTCACCAGTGAATAAGAGATATGAAATCATTGCTTTTCTGAATACTGTAGTCAACCATGGAAGACAGACACTGAAAGTTAACATATTCATAAATAAGACAGTTTCAGATAGGAACAAATGGAAGAAAATAAGTAGGGTAATGAGATACATAGTAATTGCAGGAGATGAGTCCCACTTTGTATAGGGTGGTCAGAGAAGAGTTTTCTGTAGAAGTGAGAGAAGAATATGAGGTAAAGGAGAGAAAGAGATAAGAGATGGAGAAGGGCACAGAGATCAAGATGGAGAAGGGAAGAGAGAGAGAGAGAAAAAAAAAGAGAACTCAGAAAATAGTTTGCCATGCAGAGTAGAGTGATACAAAAAACTGAGATGGGAATGATTTTGAATAAGACGATCAAAAAAAAAAAAAAAAAAGGTCAGAGGAAGCTAAAGAAGGGAAAGTGAGAGGGAGAGTGAGTGAGTACTAGGACAAAATGAGGTTAAATATTAATAGGAGCCTAATTTTATTTTATATTTTGTTATGAAGGTTGCTGTAAAAAGGTCAGTTTCAATCTTTATGCAATGAGACACTGGCAGGATGTAACAAATGATATATTATGTTTTTTAAACTTTTAGAGTTCTCAGCACATATTGACAATCAAAAACTTTTGGAATCTCATCATATTTTATATCTAGCAATGCCACATGACTCATACATGCTAAATAGTTCAATTCACTCTAAGATTATTCTTCTAGTTCTAACCACAGTCATTTTTATGTTGAAGTCTGAATTGTACCCACATTCCAGTATAATAAAGAAATAACAGATGGTTTTATAACAAGGCCCTACATATTTTGAGATCAAAGTGAAAAAGAAGGTGGCACTGTTTTGGGAACCTATTTATTAGAAGTTTGGAATGGGTGGGCAGCAGTATGTCGGCAAATGTTTAACAATTGGATATCCAAAGACAAAGAAAGTCCTGATTAGTAGTATGTGCTAATTTCTTGGTGTAAATATTCCCAGGGCAGATTTCAAGCTACCAACTAGACATTATTGAATGCAGAGTTGGAAGAGATGCACACAACTGGCTCTTATGAGCTGATGCAAACTGGAACATGGTAGCTCCAAAACACACTAGAAATGAGGATGAGTAGAATGGAGAATCATTCTTAGAATTTGACTCAAATAGAAACATTGATAATTGTAACTATGGTTTAGTCAGCATAATAACATATTAAAATAATGCATTTTATTTATTTAATGCATTTAATTTCCTTACTTTTTGTTCTTGTTGCCTAGGTAGAGTATAAATTGTAGATTTCAATTTAATGTTCTAGAGGATTCTCTTTTTTTCTAGTAGTGGCTTTTTCATCTGCCTTCCTTGCACTGTCCATTATTTATGTTTGTAAATTCCTTAAAATTTATTATAATTAAATTATCTTTATATTTATATTTTTACTGATATAAGTAAAAACATTTCTTTAAATTGATCATTATGTCACTTTGGTACTTTATTCAACAGTTAAGACTAAAAATCTAGAAATACAGGACAGTAGCTATCAGTTCTAGTACCCCGACTTTGAGGAAAGTGGATTCTAAGGGGTCAGGATCACTCCTCCACTGGCAAATTAAATATGCTAGAGCCCGGCTATTCCTACTCTCTGTCCTGGTCTTTCTCCAATATTCTCTTTTGGTTAATTTTAGGTACAATTTTTAATTGACAATCCATTTATACATCATGTATTCTCTTCTGAACTTCTGCGACCTGGTTCCCATCCTTTCCAAAAATAATGTTAAAGAAGAATACCAATGATCACAAATAATTGCAAGAAACTTTTGAAATATAGAGTACAGTTCTAGCCACCTTTATTTAATAATTATCCAAGACATGTTTATTGACCATTTACTATGTGCTATACAGCATTCCCTATCAAGCAACCTCTTTAATATTTGTACAGTTATAATTTTTAGAAATGTTATGGAGTCAAATTCTGCCTACCTTTAACTCCCTAGTTTCTCCCTCCAGTAGTGTCTATTTCATGAAATAGGCTTTCAAATATCTGAAGAACTGTTATGCCCACCTTTTCCTTTTCTAGGCGAATCATCTTTAGTTCTTTTAATTATTTCACATATGACATATTTCCAAATCTTCATTAGTTCTATTTACTCTTCTTTGGATATGACATAATTCTGCCAATGACCCAATGAATGATCGGTGCCCAGAATTAACTATATTATCCTACATGTTGTCTGACCAGGGTAGAGTAGGCAAGTACTTCTCTATGTTCTATATAGCCTCTTTGATGCAGCCTAAGAATTAACTGCCTGTTTTGAACATGAACAGGCTATTCTTACTGAGACTGCCACAATCTGCTTTTTTAATGAAGAAACAGTATTTAGTTGACTGTGAGCTGACCTTGACTCTCTTTTTTGCCAATCTGTGTCCATGTACTACTAAGAACAGAAATATCCTGTTGTCTTGAAACTTTAACCAGCTGTTGTCAAGATATAGATAATATATGTAGCTGCTATGGAAAAACTTCCAGTTGTTATCTCTTTCAGATACAATCAGTGGATACTTCGGCAAATTACGAGAGAAACTTCTATTCAATGAGATTTGTTGTCAAAAACCTAATATATCACATATAAGTGATATCATGTGGTTTATATAAATCTAAAAGCAACAAACAAACATGACAAACAAACAGAGACTCATGGACATGGACAGTAGACTAGTGGTTACCAGAGGGCGGTAAGGGTTGGGGGAGGGAGGAGGTAGATGGCGTGAGGGATGTCAAACATGTGGTGACAGAAAAAAATCTAACTATGACCTGTGAACACACAATGCAATATATATATGACTTGTTGTTGAATTGTACACCTGAAACTTATTAGATTTTGTTAATCAATGTCACCATAATGAACACAAAACAAAATAAAAAAAAACCTAATATGGCCAATGCATATGGTGTTTGTTGGGAAATCTGAAGGATGTTCCTTATTTACTCCCAAAAGCTATTCAGTCCCTGGGCAAGTAAAGTCACTTTGATCACAATGGTATCTGGGGAAGAGACAAACAGGGTGCTTAGGGGGTTGTTCTCCCCAGGAAGCCCCTGACTTGAAGTTCTCTGAACAGGAGCCTCTACTACCCTTCTTCTCTCACACGTGGAGAAGACCCCAACCCTCCTCTGTCTCCAGATACTCTTTATTGAGCAACACAGAACACAGCACACACAGGGAGTGGTGAAAAGGCACAAATTACCAGACATTTTACAGCCTGGGGAAATATGAAGACCAGCGAAAGGGTGCTTCCTCTAGAGGTGCCCAGGCTCTGTTTTCCTAATCTGAAGCTTTTGGAAGAAAACCAAAAAATTCAATAAAATACCCAGATGCTTCCAAAGAGTGGATATTTGGCTCAGCAAAAATAGCATTGCCTGAATGTTCTGCTTGTCAACGAGTTGTGGCATCACATAGACAGCCGTAATAAATTAAAGGCTAGGCTAGGAATAGAACTAAGACTTCCCGATTCATAATCCAAGGTTCTGGCTCCTACACTGTCTTTGATTCCATAATGTATCTTACTGGCTATTCTGGTAATACTCCTTGCTTACCCGTGAAAGAAAGAGACCTTTTAGCAAAAGTCTTGGCTCAACTTGATTCTGAATTATTTGATCTCCAGCCAGCTGGACTAGTATGAAATCTCATATTAGTGTTATACATTTTATTTGACAATAAATTCCTCATTCAGACTTTCTTTTCTTAAAATAATATCCTGCCTAAAGAACCAGAAAGTTACTAAATCTTTTTTTTCTTCAGAAGCAGTGAAGATTTTCATCTGAATGGAGAGTCAGAAGATAGAGATAATATAATTATCCTCTGAATTTCTAGGCAAGTTAAATAAATCAGCCTTAATATTTATTGTGGTGTATTTGAAGCTGAAAATTATGTAGACTGGGAGGTAATAAAACAAACCAGCAACTATTTCCTATTTGGCAGATATATATCTTCATATATTATCTTTAATTAATAACAACATGTCAACATAATTTTAATATTAGGCAGTAAAGAGTGATAAATAATATCTTTAGAGTTGCTACAAGAAATCTTTTAACTGATAGGTAAATGATGGCTTTATAGGAAGTGTTTATGTTCACTCTCTATTTATCTCTTTCCATTTACAAGGCATAGGAAGAAAATTCGTCTCTCTTTTGCTTGAATTCTAACTAGACTTCGAATGGAGCATTTCTGAGCTGGGACTTTTGTAAATTCCCTGCACAATCTCCTGAACATTTCAAAGGACATTTATGCAGCTGGTCCTAAGGAGTGCTCAGAAGCGGCAGATGTGAACCAAGGAGAGAACATGAGAACATAAGAAAAACATCTATTTAATATTAAAATTCCATAAACTATTTTCAGGAATATTATTATGGTCTTTCTTTAGGTGTGGACAACAAAGACATAAGTAAAATTTATTCCTTTTCTATAAAAATGACTTAATTTAGAAAAAAGGCTTATACTGACCGGGCTTTGTCTATCTATCTCGTTTTATCTCTCATCACTCTCCCTGATCCTTCCCAGAGTTACTCAAATGTCAATCATCCTAAGGACCACCACTATATATTTCTTAATATTTTTCTTTAATTGGATTCTTTTTTCATAGTTAAAAATACATTTTAATATATAATGTATAATATATAAATGATAATCATATTTTTCTGATTACAAAACTATTAAAATAAAAAATCCTTATACTATCTGATGTAATCTTCCATCAACCATACCATGTTTTAGGAAATGCTGTGCTAAAGCAGGGGATCCCAAACCCCGGGCTGCAGACCAGTACCGGTCTGTGGCCTGTTAGGAAATGGGCCGCACAGTAGGAAGTGAGCAGCAGGCAAGCCAGTGAAGCTTCATCTGTATTTGCATCCGCTCCCCAGCACCAGCATCACCGCCTCAGCTCCACCACAGATCATCAGGCATTAGAGTCTCATAGGGACACTGGTCCCTGGTGCCAAAAAGATTGGGGACCATTGTGCTAAAAGACAGAACTTTCTTTGGTTTCTCAAATATGCCATGTCCTCTCTCATTTGTAACTAGGATTGCCAGATTTAGCAAATAAAAATATAAGATGTCTAATTATATTTGAATTTCAGGAAAACAAAAAATATATATGTTTGGCATATGTCCAGAATATTGTATAGAACAATATTGCATGGGACTTACTTTTACTTAATCATTTTTTGTTGTTTATCTGAAATTCAAATGTAACTGGGAATTTTGTGTTTTTTTTTTTCTGGAAACATGAGTCTTTTTTTGACCCATGTAATAATGCTCCTTTGGCTTAACACACTTCTCCTCTGCCAGGGGATATCAGAACTCTTGGTTTCAAGTACAATATCACTCCAATAGAGATGTCTTTGACAAGGTTGTATCCTTGAACGAATGAACAGTAATTGCCTCTTGTTTAGTTATACAAATTCAATGAATGAAAATTTTCTTTTCTTAGTACCTTATTTAGTGTTACAATTCTAGGCAAATCTCAGATTTGCCATTTGGTTTTTCTTTAGTAACAAAATAAATTGTAAAAAATGACAAAGGCTACTTTCATAGACTTTTACTTTTACTTAAATTGCTAATGGTTTATACTAAATCTTCCATGGATTGGCAAGTTTAGAGTAAATTTTTGCCACTTGCATATTTATTTTCTCACACAGCTACCATGTGAGGTGTGTCTGTGGCTCTTTTGACATTAATGAAGAGTCCTCACATTGAAAAAGTATGGGGACTATTTTTATTCAGTCTAATCCTCCTCCTCTCCTTCTCCTTCTCCTTCTCCTTCTTTCTCCTCCTCCTCCTCCTCCTCCTCCTCCTCCTTCTTTTTTCTGATGAAGTAATTACTTTAGCAAGTTTAAGATTTTCCCAACTCTACAAACTTAGTTAGTGGCAGAAATAGAAAATCCAGTTCTCCTGATTCAATTAATCTTTGCTTCTTGTTACCCAAGAGCCCTATAAAGTACTTTCTTCAAAAGTACAGATGACCCAAAATGACATATTTTCAATAAAAACTTAGATGCATTAAGATATCTGGGCTGAACACATGTAGATTTAAAAAATATATACACTTAGTCACATATGGGTAGCATCTTCTTATTCTTATCAATTCACCAGTTTAGAAGATAAAATTGTACCATTAGTAATTTGTTCTTTTCTTCCTCCTTACCTCCCTCCCTCCATTCCTCCTTTTTTCCTTCCCATCTCTTTTCCTCTTTCTCCCTCTCTCTTTTTCTCTCCCCTTCCCTCCCCTCCCATCATCCGTTCCTTTCTTCCTTTCTCCCTCCCTTCTTCTTTCCTTCTTTCCTCTTTTCCTCTTTCTCTTTTTCTTTCTCTGCCTATCGACAATGAATTCTACCAGTGGTTCTCAAATGTTAGCATGCGTCAGAATCATCTGAAGAATCTGGTAAAACACAGATGGCTGATGATTTAGTAAGTTTTTGCTGGGAATATAGAATTTGCATGTTTAATAAGTTCCCAGGTAATGCTGCCACCACCGCTGGGGCCACGCTTTGAGAATCTCTGAACCACCTGTTAGAGCAATGGTTTTCAACAGTGGCTGATTATAAGTATACTTGTATAGCTTTGAAACTTCCACATGCTAAGGCTCCATTCACCAAATTCTGATTCAGTAAATGCAGGGTGGGGCCAAGCTGATATTTATTTATTCTTTTAAAGTTTACAGATGTATTCAAAGCATAGTGAGAGATAAGGAATGCTGAAATACATTACAGAGAAAGCCATTTCATGATTTCTGACAAAAATTAGAACAATAAGAATTAGATTCTTACCCAGAGTAATTCCACAATAAAAAAATCCATTAATCCCCTATATTAACAGGTTAATGAGTAATAATATCATAAACTTCAATGTACCTATATGCTTTAAAACTGTCAATATTTTGCCAATTTTATTTTATTACTCCCTACTTAAAAAAAATAGTATTTTAGGTAATTCCCAGATATCATATTTCACCCACAAATGCTTAAATATAATAAACTGATTTTAAAATTCTTCTGCGAGAGGAAAGAAGTATTAATCATAAAAATCTTAAAAACAAAACAATCTAAACATTCTATGGAACACAACATTGTATAAAAATCCACAAATGAAAAGGCAATTGACAGACTGAGAGGAAATATTTGGAGCATATAGAGCAAAGAAGTAAGAAATTATAAAAAGACAACTTAATTGGAATGGTCAAAGCACACAAAAAGGCTCTTCATGTAAGAAGAATTACTAATGATTTAAAACCCTAAACGTCAAAATATTGCAAATTAAATAAAGAATGAGAATTATTACTTTTAATCTATCAGATTATCGCAAAAGAAAAAGAAATCTTGATCACACTCAGGGTTGATAATGTTTTTGCAAATGTAAATTTCTGCCTTTCTTGGAGGATAGTATGGCAGTATCTATTAAAATTAAAGGAGGACATATCCTCAACCTGGCATTCTAATTTCAGATCTCCACCCTAGAGAATTACTTACATTCATGAAAAAATTAATGTGTCTGATACTAATCACTGAAGCATTTTTTTTTTGTAGTAGCCAAAGAACTGATAATAACCTACATGGGCATTGATAAAAAAAAAAACTGTTTAAAATAATAAGTTATGGTACCATTATTCTTTGGGTCACTACACAGTAGTTGCAAATATGAGGTAAACTCACATGTGTTAACAGAACCACGAATAACCTATTTGGCTTTTCAATATGAGTTAGAAAATTGTGCCCCTTTGGAGGGGTACAACCCTGTGCCAGCATTCATGTTTGATGAGTAAAACACAGGTTGCTCATCATTCTTCACTCAGGACTTTTGATTGGGATCCTTGTGCAAGGCACAACCTGCACAACTGTTCTTAGGTTCCGGCTATTCTTAAGGAAAGTGCTCCAAGAGGGCTTGATAAGTGAGGAAAAAAAGGTAAAGAATAATACCTTATACTACGAAACTCTTTAGGTACCAAATAAGCACAGATACATACACACACGCAGAGCAAAATTCTGTATTTTTGTATTTTTATATCCATATATATATAGAGAAGCACAAAAAAAGATCTGGAAAGATAACTTTCCTTAAGAGTGGGGTAGAATTGGAAGGGGGGAAAAGGAGACATATACATTTTTCTGTATAGTTTAAAATTCCTTCAATGGTTATGTGATTACAAATTACATAAGTGATTATTTTAATTTTTATTAGGCAAAAAAAATTTGTTAACAAGAAGATAAAGCACTACAAATTACGACTTTAGAAAGGTGACAAACATCACAAACATGAAAAGGTCCAGAAAAAAATTTATTAGTTAACTGGTAACACACTTTGTAATACATTTTTCTTACCTTTTTCTTTATATGAGTGATTTAAAAAGATTTTTGATCTATCTCTGTATGGACAAACACTGAATCTTTAAAATAATTATTGAAAATTTTTATTATTGATATGGAACAATGTCTACAGATTCAGTAAATAAAGTTATGAAATTGTACCTAAGATACATTTCCATTTTCACATGTATAGAGACAATTTATCTTTGCCAACTGCTTCTAATTCCCTAAGTGCCCCTCTGGACAGCCTGATTTGTTAAGATCCTGGTGATCACTTCTTTCTGTGACCATCACCCTCAATGTATTGAATCCTGGGTGGGCTGATTTGATATATAATGTGGTCTTCCTGGTTGCTCATCAGAATGGTGGTTCTCCTTTTACAGATTGGACAAGGTCCTGAATAGCTGCACTGTTTCTTTTACCCCCAAATAGAAAATATACCATTATGATTATATAAAGATTTTTTCAAAATGTAAAAGAATACCATTATGGCTCTCTACCAAAAATCCAAACTGACCTTTTGTATTTTTATATCCATATATATATAGAAGTGATATAATGGGATTCTATATTAAAAAGCTAATATTTACAGAATGGGAGAAAATATCTGTAAACCATAAAACTGATAAGGAGGTAATACATAAACAACTCATACAATTCAATAGCAAAAAAACCCCAAATAATCTGTTTAAAATATGGCAAAGGACTTGAAAAGATATTTTTCCAAGAAGACATACTAATACATAATAGGTACATGAAAAGGTACTCACATCACTAATTAACCAGGGAAGCGCAAAGCAAAACTAAATGAGCTATTTCCTTACACCTGGCTATTATCAAAAACACAAGAGATAACAAATGTTAGCAAGAATGTGGAGAAAAAGGAACCCTTGTACACTGTTGGTGGAAATGTAAATCGGTGCAGCCACTATAAAAAACAGTATGGCAGATCCTCAAAAAATTAAAAATAGAATTATCGTATGATCCAGCAATCTCACATTGGGGAATATATCCAAAGAAAATGAAATCAGTATCTAGAAGAGATCTCTGCACTCCCATGTTCATTGCAGAATTATTCACAATAGCCAAGATGTGGAAACAGCCTAAATCTCCATAAAAAGATGATGGATCATCACTTAACAAATGTGGTATGTTTATAGGATGGAACATTATTCAACTATAATAAAGAAGAAAATCCTGCCTTTTGTGACAACATAGGTGAAGCTGGAGGGCACTATGCTAAGTGAAATAAGGCAGGGAGAGAATGACAGATACTGCATGGTATCACTTATATGTGGAATCTGAAGGAAAAAAAAAGCTGATTAAGAGAAAATGCAGAAATGTAGGTCAAAGAGTACAAAGTTTCATTTATAAGAAGAATAAATTCTGAGACTCTAAAATATGTGATTATAGTTAATATTGTATTATATACTTGAAGTTGCAGAGAGTAGATTTTAAGCATTCTCACAATACACACACACGTGTGCACACACACACGATTTAACTAAGTGAGATAATGAATGTGTTAATTATCTTGATTTTTAGTAATCATTGCACAATGTATATGTATGTCAGATCATCACTTTGTACACTTTAACTATATAAAAATATGTTCATTAATCATTCCCCAATGAAGTTTTAAAGAAACAAACAAAAAATCAATGACAATTCAATTCCAAGATGTGTATCATTTACTTTTAGCATAAATATTTTTTCATTGATCTTTCTTGATAATTACTAATTTAAAAAAGAATAACTCTTTAGTAATAGCTCCTTCATATTATTAAGCATTTCATGCGCATATAGTCTCCTCAATTAATTTTTAAAATTTACATAAGAAGAAATGGGGTCTCATGCTTCTCTGTAACCACTTAAGTACCTAGCACAGGGAATACATATAGTGGGACTCAAAGTATTTTTTATTAATTAATAATTAATTATCTACAAAGTCCTAATCTTTAATGAGCATCAAGATAATATTGTCAATTGCTAAAAGCCAAAGTTTCCACCAAAACAATGCACAAACAGCTATTATGGGAACTTTTCATTTTCTTTTTAATTGTAGAGAACTTTTCAGATGCACTGATTAGAAAATGTGTTGGCAGGAGAGTGGTTCATTGTTTGTGTCCTTATAAGACTTAGTCAAAACTCAAAAAAGTCTTTGTGGTATAATATTTCTGAGGGAAAGGGCCATTTGAAAAATAACATTTTGCTTCCAAAATCTTGAGGTTACTCATCCTCCAATTCCCTGAGATCATTAAGTCCTGTTTGTTTGCCTTTCTCTTGTGCATAAGGAAACCAAACAATGCTTTCTTCTTTCCCAATATGGTAATAACTCTTAACCCAAATTTCTACCTAGGGAATCTAGTACACTGAAGAAAAATTTTTCCTTATCTATATGTTCTTTGTTCTCCATAAAACCATGTGCTCATAAAAGGGACCCATACGTTTATATATTTTTAATTCAAGTGGTCAAATTCAGTAATATACATGAAGTTGACTTGCACGTATTTCTATAATGAGTAGTAATACTTTGGCTATCAATTGTATAAAAATTAATAAGCACAAATAAAAATGTGGCTCATAAAGCTTGTGAGTTAGAGAGCTTAGGAATACTAAATAGCATTTTAAAATAAGAATCAAGTTTTCTTTAAACATTATGGTTTGAAGGGTATATGCAGAATACATATTTAATGAGGATTTAACCAACCATTAAAAGTAACTCTCTGTGTTTTCAAAAGGCAGGATTTAAGACAACACAGTATCACTCTTCTGGGAAGTCCAAGGTAGATGGAATAGTACATAGTAATAAAATTCTGTTATTTTTATGATGAAATTATGAAGCAAACAGACCCCGAAGCAGTAATGTAGAGCTGGAAAGGACTTTAGATATTGTGTAGTTTTTTTTTACCAGTGAAAAAATGGACTAAGATTAGTAATGTCAAGAAAAAATTGGCTTCCTGGGTTTGACTGCAAAAGAAGGCAGCTGGAGAAAAAGTTAAAGCATACCCTGGAAGACTACACACAGTTACTACATATATTAGTTGACAAATAGGTATTTTGGCCACTGTAAATCTTTTATTTTTGAATATTTAAATTACTCTTGGAGCAAATTTGGCCTATTTCCCTTTCTGTAGTCCTGGTTTCTGGTAGGGAGCTATATAACTATCTTTTCCATATTTACTCAGCAACTAATAGATAGATAACACCGTGTTGTATACAAGAGATAAAGTAAGTCTTCTTTTAAGAAGTTTATATAACATCTAGTAGACTGACATGTAAACAAAGAGCGAAAACAAACTAGAATGAGTATGAATTTAGTGGTAGAACAAAGTTCTATTAAGGCAAATAAACAAATAAACCTAAACAAAACATAAAAAAAGAGAAGAGATTCTGATTGGTGATATGGGATCAGATTCATAGAGAAGACCAACTGAATTGAGTAAAACTGGGAAGACTGGAAGGCATGGAAGTACAAGGTATGCTGGAAATATTATAGGACATAAAACATGTTTAAAAATATAGGTTTGCATTCTGATTGCAATGAGGAGCAATGTGAGACTAGCTCTGGCTAAAGTCTTGTGAAAAGCACAATAAAAGATATAAACTGAACGCACATAAAGAGTTGTTGAATTGAATTGAATTACATAAGTTTGCCTTGTTCCCCAAGCTTCATGAACATTATCTTTGCATTTTTTCTCTTTACCCACAGCTCACCTTATCCAGATATTATGATATTTTTATGAAGAAAACAATTATATCTTTGTAAAAAATATACTGAGAGTGGAAAAAGAAAATGAAAGCTTTCTGTTCTCTCTGCAGTTCCTACTCCTTGACACAGTCACCTCTGTATGGAGTCTCCAGTGACACAAAGTTCCCCTATTTGTTTCTAAGTGAACCTAAATTTGTCAATTTAAGTGATTTGTAGAAGTAGACATGTTTCATAAACTGATGAGAAGCGTCCTCTGCTAGATTAGTAAAGTTTCATCTCACCATTCTTTGTAGCCAACAATTGTCCTAGTATAAAGCATTTATAATGATGTATTTTTACATATATCAAGTTGCAAGGCAGTTCTTAAACATTCTGTGACTGTTTAATCAGAAATGGCATTTCCACATAATTTCTGCTTAGATGTGTACCATTAGTCAATTTAATAAAATTCTATTCAAATTTTATTAAACCACAAATGTTTGCTGATGACAAAAAATGTCAAATACATGAGGAAGCAAAGCCCTTTTAGTAGATCTGGGCACCATTCTGAATAATTCGAAGTACGTGTTCTACTGAGAGCAAGTTAAAGGAAGGACTGGATAGTTTTATTCTAAATGTCTCCTTGTGGATTAAAACAATTGAACCATTATAGACTTAGAAAGTCTAACCAAGGTGGGAAAATAGGAATTATTATCTCATTATTTTTAAGATTCTGCTCAGCAAAATATAACCCAAATGTGAATTTTACTATGACTAAGAAAATGGGTAGTAAATTAAATAATTCTAAAAAAGGTCCTTATTCCATTAATAGGATTTTAAGGGAAAATTTCTTTATGTTATTGAAAATAGAAAATCTGTCAGAGAGGTCTCATGAACTTGGGAAGTTAGAACATAACAACTCATTGGCCCACCTGGAAAAAAAAAAAAGAGTAATGGTTAAATGAAAAAAAAATCTCTATTATTTGTCTTAAGATATTTCTTGTGCTGTTTGTCAGGAATTAGTTACTTAATAGAATTGAACTGCTTTGAACAAGTATTTATAACAATCTGAATTTGCTAACACAATGCACTAATGCATATTGAATATAAATATGATAATATGCATTAATTACTAAATTTTGTGAAGGAATGAGTAGTGAGAATTACGTGAATTTTCTCCTATGCCATATATCTAGGAATATTGTTTTAAAAGCCCTCTAAGCATTTAGGATAAGCTTCCCTTTCAGAGTCCCTAGAACACAATGTGCAGTTAAAGTAGAAGGGTTAGGAAGAAAGGGTCATTATCTCTAAGGGAAACAAGCAAATGCCACAGATGTGCGAATCAAGCTGCTGTTTCCCACAAACTCCATGGCTCCTCTTGAGCACAGGAAGGGGAAGAAAAATCCTCTAGAAAATTAACCACATGTTAGTATTGAAACATTGCCAGGAACACAGACAGCCCTAGAGAGTTTGTTTCAAATCAATGTTGATGGAGCCATGTGGTGGGTTAAGAGAATGGCACATTTTGCTCTCGGAGTTCACGGAACTGAGTATTTTTATTCAGCTAAAGAGGAAAACTCAGAAAACAAACAAACAGCACTGGGAATGATACCAGCAACACTAATAGTCTGACATTTTTAGATTAATGTAGAGTGAGAAAGAGGTTTGCTATCTTAATTGCTCTCTCATCTAATGAAATCCCTGGGAGGAGGAGGAGCTGAGTATCCACAGAAGGAGATCTGGGGTGTTACACAAAGCCTCCTGGTGAATGAAACTTTTTGTTGAAGTTTTTGAGGTGTTAGGACAATATTATTATTATACTGTTTTGTAGCAAAAATATGTCACTTTACTATGGTCAAACTGGTTATCGTTTAATGCATATAAAGCAAAAACACCTACCCCCCAAAACAAATCCATGTAAAACCATTTCTCCTCCTCTTTATGAATAGGCTAATTTAATTGTATACAAATTGAGTAGCTGTTAGTGCTTCACATTCCAAGTAATTGTTAAATAACAGTCAATTTTTTAAATAAAGAAATTAAGCTATCATGTATATAAATATTTAACACAAAGCTGTCAAGCACTAGACACTCAACAAACTACTTTTCTCTTATTTTCTGAGACTCGATAGCATTATCTAAATTACATATTGCTATATAGATGCAAAGGTTTTTTATTAGGAGTATTAGTGACAATTGCAGTGGTGATACCAATACTTTTTAGTTATCTCATACTTCTACATTGTAATAAATATTCTTTTAAAATCTCAGATAAAAGTCTTCTGACACACTATATTTAAATAAACCTCAATCTTATTCTCTTTGACTGATTTTCACTGTGCCATCTTTGTTGTGAGGATCACGGAGTTTTAAAGCTTGAAGGAGGACTTGAGACCATTTGGAGTGCCTTTCTCCTTAAACAGAACAGCTGAGGCGTAGGAACGGCTTCTTAGAAAGACAAGGTAGATCTAGAAATCAGTCATTCTTCTCCCAGATCTGTGTCCCACTGTTTTTCTATGTACTTCATATCTCAGAGGGATTCCTGTATTTATATGTCACTGCCTAATTCTGTATATATTTGTCCTTCTCTTTAAAAACTTCCGTCTACGACCACGCTAACCAGAACAAGCCTGATCTCATCTGATTGGAAGCTGAGCAGGGTCGGGCCTGGTTAGTACTTGGATGGGAGACCATCTAGGGGGTTGCCTCGCCTAAAAAATAAATAAATAAGTAAAAATAAAAATTTCCTACATTTGCCTCTCATCCCAGGATCAATTCTCCCTGCAGTTACAGCGTGGCCCTATTGAAACGCTTCTTGTCATATCATGGCTTTTGTTTTAGCCTACAACCTACCACTTCTAAGTATTAATTCCCCTGACTTTTGTCTGATGCAGATATGGCCCAAATGTTAATCTTGTTGGGACTTCTTGGTATTTGCTTTGATTCCACACTCCTTGCACTGATTGTGCAAAAGCAATGAGTGGCTCTCAGCTTCTCTCCTTGTCTACCGGGTTCAAATCACACCCCCCTCCCCCCAACATTAACAGGTAAAGTCTCAGGATTCCAGCTGTTTTCTTCAAACTTTCACCAGCTATCAATGCATTGCTCCCTCCCTTCAAGCTTTTCCCACAGCTCTTTGTCAACTTCTTAAGCCCCTGTCCTGATGCTGGATTCTTCTGTTCCATCTTCACGGCTTCCTATACAAGGATAGCAGTCTTGGCTCCCGAGGATCACTCCGGTCTCCACTCATTTCTCCTTCTTTCAAACTTGCATCACTGTTCCAGTGAGTGCAATATAATTTCACATCAGTTGTTTTTAATTGTATAGAATTTGATTTTCTTAGCATATGTAAAAGTTAAATAAATTGTACTCCATCTGTTTCTGTCTCTTTCAGCTTGATATCTACGCTACTCTTCAGCTCAGAATTCACCTCTTTTCCTACTCCACGTGGAAATACCCTATTCATTCTCCAGGGCATAATTTATTAGTCGTCCTCTCTATTGGCTCACTCCTTTCTTGTTCCTTTTTTCCTCAGAATTAATTAACTCTTTCCCAATGCACTCATAAACTCCTTGCTCTCTTATAGCCATTTCTGTCTCTTTTCTTGAAAAAATTGTGAGCTTCTTGGGGTCAGGAATAAATCTATTAACTTTAAATTGTATGCTTTTCTCTTGATCTTTTTATAATTTCTGTCCTTGCAACAAAGAAACTCTTAATTCTTTATTAGGCTAAAGCTCTGGGTTACAAGAATAATGTCTTCTTATTCTTTGGCCCATTTCATAACACCTAATAAATGTTAAGAACATGGTAATCACTTGATATACAGACTGTTTGACCATCTGGCCAGAAATCCAGTAGCAGAGTTCCCAGTTTGGTCACAGAGAAACAAAACCCTCTATGCAAATGACTTTTGGGAATAAGCCAATATGATTATTCATATAAAATTTAGGACTCAGGAAGGAAAGGCATTTAGTTTTCCTTGTTAGTCGTCTACTCTCAGCTATTTCTAGGTTTTTGTGAGGGTGTGTGCTGGTGTAAAAAGAAAAGTGTCAAAGGAGAAGAGAGGGATGGCAGACGCAAACGCATTCATTCGGTCCACAGAAATCATAGGATGAGAAAATGTGTCATTGGAAAGAGATGTTGTGTGTACTACTTTGATCATAAATTTGTTTCAGGCACACATGTGGGCTTATCTTAATGCTCTCCAAATTGATATTTGAGAATTTTAGTAGAGATTTTTCATTTGAGGTGTTAATAGGCATGATTTAAGAAAAACAAATAAATAAATTTGGGAAGTTCTATTTTTTATGATTTTTACTTTTCATAATGCTTTACGAAAGTATTATAATGTCTATTTGTGTATTGAAAGCTTTGAGAACTCCTGAAGAAAATAAAATTAAATAGCTTTATTTAACTAAACATTTGTTATACATATCTGAGCACAAAACCCTTTTATCTCCTGTATGTTTTTCATAGAACACTAATTTGAGGAATATTGGCCCAACTACTCCACGGTGACTTGAGAAGGAAAGTACATCCCAGGAGATTGTAGGATACTCTCTCTGCATCTGTTATATCTCTGAGAGGTAAGAATTAAGTTGTCCAAGGCGGATTTTCTATAAGGTGACTTTCCAAGTGGAAATGACCCCCAACAAGCTCTCTGGATATTGGACATAGCTGAGCGCTAAAGTAAGTCAAGTTTAAGAAAGCAATGCTTCTCAAACTTTAATGGACATACAAATAACCAGAGATCTTGTTATGATGCAGATTCTGATTTATTATGTTTGGATTGGGACCTAAACTTCTAAATTTCTAATAAACTCCAAGGTGATACTGATGATGTTGAACTTTAGGAAGTTCCTTTGAGTTTCAATGTAGTGGGATGCAGACAAGATGAACAGGCCTGGAACCACTGGGTCATCATGAACCCCTGCTCCATTATCATTCCCTGGAAAAGATTGGTGCTCACTGAGCAAGGTATGCTGGAATGATAGAACAGATTTGGAGGCCAAGGTTCTGCGGTGTCATATGGTCATTTGGGTCTAGTTCTATCTTTCTCAGAATCTGATATCTGTTCCAGCTGGATTGTGCATCATACTTGAATGTGATGAGCAGTGGTTGAACTGAATGTCTGTTGCTCCGTATGCCTGTATTTTCCCCCAATATGTGCCATTCCAGGAGAACAATGAATATTCTGCCTGGTAATTCTGTTTATTTGACAAAGTTTTAGTACAAAGTTTCTGCGTAGGGTCAAAGGAGAATTAGAAGTTTAAGAAATTAGGAAATAGGTTAGGAGAAAACTACTCATATTGTTCTTCAAAAGGTTCTTAATACCATGATCCTAAGCCATCGATCTAAACTCGTTTATCCTTTTCCACAACCCAGAACTCCCACGCTCATTTGGTCTAGATTTTCCCTCAGCTTATTCACATTCCATGCTAACTAAGCTTCATGTTCATGCAAGATCCATGTATTTCCTTTCTTTATAATTCTTACTCAAATCCAAGCCAGCTCAAGATATGCTTTCTTCTTAAAGCTTCTTCTAATCACTTTAAAGCACATACTACAGAACATATAACTTTCAATAGTATTATTTGTTTCTTATTCCATTTCCAACATTCTTGTCTCATAGTTACACTTTAGATTCTTTGAGAACAGGGGAACATATTATTATTATGTAAATTTAATTTTTTTTCTTGTTTTATGCTTCCCTAGGCTCTTGCATTTTCTAGTTTCATTCTTGTGGGCATCGAATTTCTTGATGACATAGAACCATTTATTTAAAGAATACATTACACAGTAACCCAATACGTGAAAGAGGTCAAAGTAGCCTGTGGGAGGGCTGCAGGGCGTATGGTGGGTTGAGGGGAGGCAGAGACGTTCCCTTTGCCCATCTGTTCTCTCTGTAGAACCTCTGCCTGATCCTAGAGTTGCACGGAACAGTTTGAAAAACACTAGATTTGATGATATCTAAATCTTTTATGACTCTAAAGACTCCGACTTTAATTATTAGAGGAACTTTAGTGGTCTACAATAAAACAAACAAACACATCATGACAAATAAATCAAATAATAAAATAAAATACATGTTTCACAATAATTTTTAAGGAATTGTATATCAGAAACACCGTAGTGCTTTTCAGAGATGCCAGATCATTGGTCCCCTTTAATGTGTACCAGATCAGACTGGCCTTACAAAAAGCTGGGCTGAGAAGAAAAAAAACATGTTCAATATACCTGCTGTGTAGTATATACAAGTGGTGCAGTTTCCTTTCTTTTCCTCACCCTGCCCCCACCTTGCCCTGTCTCACCTCTCCTTTTTCCCTTTTTCTTTTTCAAAGATAGGGGAGACTAAATGTAATTTGTAAATTGAAGAGAAAGAGCCAGTTTAGAGGGAAAAATTGTTGATAGCATAGACATTTAGGAAAATCGATGGAACCAAGTTACCGAAGAAGTAGGAGATGAGAGCGATGGGTTCCAGAGCACAGGTGAAGGTGTTGGCTATGAGAAGGAGGAATGAGTCCTAGTCCATTAAGGCTGAAAGAAAGAATTTATGAAAAGGCATGCACATTTGTGGAGGAAGTTGAAGAAATTATTTGACATGACTCTTTTTTTTTTTTTTTAAAAGGCAAGTTTCACTGCTGAAAGTGTGTGAGGGTGTTCTGAGGCAAGGGTGCTCAGTAAGACTTGAATGTGGTAATAGAAAGCCTTGGAATTGCCACTCAAGGGAGTGGGGTGTGTCCTATTTCCACAAAAGAAATGTCTATTAAGGTAGCTGCGGGTTAGGAGAAAGCATGGATTAAGTTGTTCTTACACAAACCAATCACAAATGCCTGTCCCCATGTGTGAAGAGTTATAACCGAGTATGCTTTTCTGGTTATAGTAGTCTCCCTTATCTATGTGGGGTATGTTCCAAGACACTCAGTGGATACCTGGGACCCCAAAGAGTACTGAACCCTATGTATACTCTGGTTTTTCCCATACACCTATGATAAAGTTTAATTTATAAATTAGGTACAGTAAGAGATTAACAACAACTAAAAATAGAATAATAATAACAATATACTGTAATAACATTATGTGAATGTGGTCTCTCTCTCTCTCAAAATATCTTATTGCACTGCACTCACCTTTTCACTTAAAGGCAGCACTTTACGGCTTCTTTTTGGCACATCCGAGTTGCCAGCATCACTACTCTTGTGCTTTGGGGCCATTATTAAGTAAAGTAAGGAGGACTTGAACACAAGCATTGTGATACCACGACAGTCAATCCGATAACAGAGAACGATGCTCAGCAAAGAATGGGCAGAGAGCGTCTACAGACATGAGTGCATTCTGAGCGAGAGGAGCTAAAAGGTGCGAGATTTCATCACGATGCTCAGGACAGGGCACAATTTAAAGCTTATGAACTGTTTATTTCTAGGATTTTTCCACATAATTTCAGACGATGGTTGTTGACCACAGGTAACTGAAACCATGGAAATTGAAACTGTAGATAAGGGGGGTATTATTGTAATTGTCAAATATTTAATGATAAATCCAATTATTTGCAGTTCTCAAGTTTTCTTCCCTCAAAATGTCAATTAATTGATTTTTGTTTTAAATATAAAACTGACAGACTGAAATTAAATTGTGAAATTATATGCAGGCTGTCCTCTTTAACTATGTATGATGTCAGGGTATTTTGGTTTTATAAATTTTATAAGTCATGCTCTGTGAGATACCATCTCACATCTGTTAGCATAGCTATTATCAACAGGACAAGTAATAACAAATGTTGCAGAGGATGTGGAGAAAACGGAACCCTCATACACTGCTGGTGGGACTGCAAATTGGTACAGCCACTATGAAAAACAATATGGAGGTTCCTCAAAAAACTAAGAATTGATCTACCATATGATCCAGCAACCCCTTTACTGGGTATTTACCCCAAAGACTTGAAAACCCATATCTGAATAGATATTTGCACACCGATGTTCACAGGAGCATTATTTACAGTGGCTAGGAAATGGAAGCAACTAAAGTGTCCTATGATAGATGATTGGCTAAAGAAGCTGTGGTACATATATACAATGGAATATTAATCAGCCATAAGAAGAGATGAAATACTGACATTTGTGACGACATGGATGGACCTCGAGATAATCATGCTAAGCGAAATAAGCCAGACTGAAAAAGTTGAAAATCACATGATACTACTTATGTATGGGACGTAAACCTAAAAGCAACAAATAAACAGGACAAACAGAGACTCATGGACATGGGCTATAGGCTAGTGGTTACCAGAGGGGACAGGGGAACGGAGGATGTAGATGGGGTAAAAAGGGTCAAAGATGTGGTGACAGTAAGAAATCTAACTATAAGCGGTGAACATACAATGAAATATATATATATTTATACACACACACACATATACATATATGTGTATATATATGCATTACTATTGAACTGTACACTTGAAACTTATTGAATTTCATTAATCAGTGTTACCATAATAAGAATAAATAAATAAACAAATCTAAAAAAAAAGTCTTTCTGGGAACAAATACAAAACAATGACAACGATTTCTCTAACTCTGTATTTGGTGGAAGGAGAAAGAAAAGAGGATGTTCTTACAAAGTAATGGATTTGATGACAAACTCTAATTTAACTTTGTAGTTTTACAAAATGAGGGTGAAATTTCAGAGAATGCCTTCATAACTAGCTGGCAGCAGAGTTGAGATAGAATAATGACTTCTAAGCCATTGCTTTTACAAAATAGACTTCCATAATCCAAGATGTCACTCCTCTAGAATTTAAACACATATATAGGAAATCAGTAACTTTAGTTTCCCCATCTCAATCCAGAAGTTTATTTGCATTTTGTTGGTAGCTGTAAAGATGTGCAAGCATGAGAGTAAATAATCAGAATGTACTGAGAACGCATGTGTGCATGCATACATGTACGTGCAAGTGCGTATGGGCATAAGGAAAAACGAGAGACAGAGGATGACATGGCTGAAGGCTTTGGGTGAGTGCTGGCAGGATGAAATTGAATTCTCTTATTGGTATGATAGTCTACTAATTGAGTCATTATTGATGACTCAATAGAACGTAAAACACCAGACTAGACTTGTGGGGTGGGTGGCGGGGGGGGATAAAAATATACTTTTTCAGACTTGGAAATGTAAGATATAATTACTTAAGCATTTAATAAAAAAATATAAAACAATATGTGATAAATTGTCAAGGTGGAGTGGTTTGTTTATGAAAAAATGAGGTGAGCTTTCTCTCTGCCTTCTCTCAAAAAAAATCCATTTCTTAAATTTATACTTGAATTTTTAGGCTGTTTTATTAGACATATAAACAAATAGGCATGAAATATAAATCAGAGAATAAATATTCTGATTATTTCACACTTAAGCATAATCTTTGGTAGCTGAAAGTTTTAATTCACATTGTTGTGGTGGGTTGAATCGTGTTCCCCAAAAGATACATTCAAGTCTTAATCCCCAGTACCTGTGAATGTGACTTTATTTGGAAGTAGGGTCTTTGCAGATGTTTTCTAGTTAAAATGAGGTCGTACTGGATTAGGGTGGGCCTGAATCCAATTACTGGTCTTTGGGAAATTTGGACACAGACACAGAGGAGAGAAGACCACATGATGACAGAGGCAGAAATTGAAATGATGCATCTTTAAGACAAGGAACACCAGGGGTTGCTGACAACCACCAGAAGCTAGGAGAGACGAGAAATTCATCCCTAGAGGCTTCAGAAGGAGTGTGGTCTTCCTGACACCTTGACTTTAAACTTCTAGCCTCCAGCATTGTAAGAAAATTAATTTCTTTTGCTTTAAGCCATATGGTTTGTGACACGTTGTTATGGAGCCCCAGGAAACTAAACACATTTTCTGACAACCCACCAAAGGAGTACAAATGTAGTTTACCAAAAATGAGATACGAGTAAGGAATTTTAGAGTTTTAATACAACTTTCTCATTTGTAAATGAGGAAATTTATGAGTACAGTGATGATAATGACCTTCCCCAAACTCATTCAGGGGAAGCAGACGCCAGAATCCAGATATCATGCTTCCCATTCTTTTTTTTCTTCCATATTGTCCCAATGTATGTAAGAAACACGTTATACTCTGTAGAGATAAATTGGAGAAATATACTACTTCTATTCCTGATTTTGCCTTGTTATATTAGTTTAGCAGGTTGTGTTCTTTTCTTTAAAATAACATTATATGAAATTTTACTGTCCAGTATTCAATTACTTATCAAGAATCATCCTTGAAATGGGAAACTGTTAGTATCCCAAAAAGACTTACCTTTTTCAATCTTCATTATTTTCACTTTTCCAGACTTCTCATAAAAACAGATTCTTAATTTTTTAAAAAAACATATAATTGTCTGGACAATTGGGGCTTTACAAATTTAAACGTTCCTTTATAAGTAACTAAAAACTTTTATAAAGCAGCTTTAAACAGACAGCAACAGGACAATGTGGAAAACAGACAAGCTAAGGAGGAAATTGTATTTTCCCAGAGCTCTGCTCCATTACTCTATTTTTTAAGATTTAGTGCCATGTAAAAGACGCTTGTTGTTATAATGAGTTATTTATTTGATATGTTGTCCATATGCATAGAATATGTTTTTAAATTACATACTACTAGGAATGTGAGAATATATTTAGTCACTGGGTCCTCACAGATTTGAGACTTGAAAGAGAAACTTTCTTTGGGGAAAACTAGGATTATGTGACCCAGCTGTTGTGTAAAAGGAGAATGAGGGTTTCTTGCATAAAATATTTTACAAAAATCTGCATTTCTAAAAATATACATTAAAATGCGAACTTTGAAAGAATATATTTTAATTTACAGTCACAGAGTTTTTGAGATGATTATTTCAAGGCATGCACTCTAAAACATTAAAATAGTTTTTAGTCATCACTCAAATATTTTCCAAAATCTCTGATGGCCCACTGAACTACTTTGTCTTTAAAATTTATATATCTTTCACCTCTTTTTGCCTTCTTTCTCTCTTCTATGCCATTCCTACTGTTTCTTAAGTTGAGAAGATTAGACTTGAATGCTATAGCAAACAGACTGTTTTCCTTTGAATGAAAACATTAACCAAGGTAAAGCCAAACAGGGAAAAGAGAAGGATGGCGTATCCTAGGCCTGTTGCCTGATTTTCATTAGAAATACTGCTGACTTTATTTTAGGTCTATGTTAATTTCTTATATTTCCAGGACATGCTGGTGAATATTTTAGTCAATTGAGCATCTTCTGAAAGGTGAAATATGTCTTTTGTATTCTTACAGTCAAAACACAGAATTCCATCTTATACATGATCTAGGCCAAGTGAATTATTTTCACATTAAGTAATAAAAAAAATCTCTTTTCTAATGATTAATTCTATATTTATTTCTTTCAACAAATCACATCAGCACACATGACTTCATGTAATGGCTATGCCTGAGGCTTAGAAGGTCCACATGCTTACATATAGCAAATAATACTGTTGTATTACTCCGGTAACTAGCTCTTAGGGACCACTGCGTAGGCACATGTGCAGGGATCTCTAAGGCTTTTAGAGGATGGTCTGGGTACAGATGACTGTGTTTTAAACTCCCAACCTATGAAATTCCCTGCCAGCAAACACCATCAGGTCATAAATATAGTACGAATTGATTCAAATAACAGGATTAGGAGGCTGCCTGGAATTTCTAGAGGCCATTTGATACTGACACAGCTTCTAAGCTATTTTTCCTGCTTCAGACAAATGAGTCCCCAATCTGATTTTAAAACTGTCCAGGACATTGAATAATTTTGAGATTCAGAGAAAGTCCCTAGGAAGAGTAAACTGCTGGATCATCTGGATCATTTATGTTGCACTTTGATTTGCTTTTAACTATCACATAAAAAATCGACAGTTTTCATCTTCAAAATTTTTCTCTAAAGCAGTAGTTCTCAATCTTGGTTGCACATTAGGAAGATCTGGAGAGCTATAAACAAACAAAACACTGATACTCAAACCCAACTGGTATTTTAAAAAGCTGTTCTTGAGATTTTAATGTGCCATCAGAGTTGAAAACATTATTCTATTGTATGGCCTTTTCTGGTGACAGGTGTTTAATCAATAATATCTTTGTAGTCTGGTGGTAGAATAAACATCATAGTTTTTTGTTAAATTTGAAATTGCCCTAATTCATTCTTAGTTATCTCTCTCGAGTCAGTTTCTAACAAAACAAGTCAGTTCATGTTATGTCCCTAACTCAAAACAATCCAAAGGCTTCTTATCACTCAAAATCCAAATTTACTATGGCCTAGACATTGTGATCTGACCTATCTCTACGACCACATCTCCTACCATTCATGCGCTTCTCACATCACTCCCCTCCCACTGGATTTCCAGATGTTTTTGAAACAAGCCAAGTCTAGTGCCTCTGCCAAGAAAACTCTTCTCCAGATTTTCACAGGCTGGCTTTCTCACCTTTTCAGGTCTCTTTATGCTCAAATGCCTTTACAGAGATATGCCCTGTCCTAAATAGCCACCTCCGTTACACAATTACTCTCCATCCACTGACCCTGACTTGTCGCACTATCAGTACACGCAACAACACCGTTTGCTGACCCAGGGGTCAGCAAACTTTTTCTATAAAGGACCAGAGAGTAATATTAAGCTTTGGCATGTATGAGCTCTGTCACAATTACTCAACTCTGCTGTTATAGTGCTAAAGCAGCCATACATAATATGTAAACAAATGAATGTGACTGAGTTCCAATAAAACTTTATTTACAAAAACAGGCAGCGAGTCAGATTTAGCTTTCAGGCAAGAGTTTGCTGACCTTTGCTGTGCAAGTGAGATTCTTCTACACATATGGGTTTAGGCACAGCACTTTCTTTTACTGATTTAACATTTCTTATTAAGATATTCCAAATTAATAATGTATGTAAGTGTAAATTAGCAAACTCGAATTGATGTTTGGACCAATCTTGGTATTCTCTCCAATTCTAATGGAAGCATATACTCTGTATGCTCTTTTTGAGTCAAAATCTTTTGAAGGATAAAACCCAAACTAATTCTTTTTCTCCAGTACTTTGGAGATTTGTAGCAGATCTGACATCAAAAGACCAGCTTGTTGTTTGTTGATTTTACAGAAAGAAATGTTACATCACCTTCTGAGTACTACTAACCAGCTGCCAGAACATCCCTTGGTGCCTCTTTCTTTCCTAAATCTGATTAGTATAGGAAAGAATGTCTTCCTCTTCACAATTTATCTTTGATGAGACAGATTATGATAGCTCTAAGCACAATCACCCGGTAGAAATAATTTTTGAATCTACTCTAAGAATATCTTTCCTAGCAGGAGGATTAAACAACTCTAAAAAAGTTCAGTGTTCCTTGAAGTCTATTCCACTGAACACTGGATCTGTGAGATAATAACAACAGGCATTTGAATAGAAAAAGTCTTTGGTCAAATAACTTTGGAAAATACTAGTTTCTTCACTGCAGGATTTTCAGAACATTATAAATTTTCAAGAAAATTCAAAATGCTCTAGCTCTTTTTTGATCATAGAAACCTATTTTATTTGCATTGTATCTTGCAGAAATAAGGCTCCATGGAATCCATCTTGAGAAAAAACAGTTAAATCTTATGCTCATTAAGAGTTGTTTAATAACTTTTGGAGGCTTCCTTGGTATTGTCAAGTTTTACAAATGCTACTGATACAAATTGATTTGTTTATTATTATTATTTGAACACATGTTAGTAAATATAACTAGATACGTAGTTTACCTATAAAAATCTCAGCTCTTGTTGAATAGCTACGCATCTCAACGTAATATCTTTAAAGAGTGATATTGCTTTTACATTTTTAAAATTTCAGTAAAAAATTAAAGGAACCCTCCTCAATTTCTCTGAGATGAAGTATCTAGTTCTCATTCCATTAATATAGGGAAATTTCAAAATAGGTCATAACAGATCTTCAAAGGCTGGCTTCCTCACTTTTTCATGTCTCTCTGTGCTCAAATGCCATCTCTCTAAAAAAAAAAGGCTGAATTAGAGAGTAAGGTTCATGGGACTTTCGATTAAAAAGTAGTCCAAAGGAATACTGCAACTAGTGGAAGGAAGTCAATTTAAAAAGACAGGAAGAGCAATAACATCCTCTTTTCAGCAGCAATTTCTTTTTTACTTTACTGCCTATCATTTTCTGATGAACTGCTTTTACTCTTATTTTCTATCTACATATATGCTTAGAAATATTCTTCAAGGACACTGTTTAATTCATACTTCCTTGGAAAGTAGATTCTAGTTAATGATATGTGATATTAACCGTCAAACAGTTCAAACCTGGAATACATCTTGGGGAAATTCTACTGAACTATCATTACGAAAAATTTTTTTCATCTTCAATGTATTTTAAACCCCCAAATGGGCAAATGTGTCTGATTTGAAAGCCAGCAGAAACATGGTATTCTGTATATATTTCCTTCATTTCCACTTTGTTCTATTACCCAATTTGAGTTAAAACCAAAGGAGAATATGAGGAAAATTCTAGGAGTACAGAAATCTGCTTTGCTTTCCTCTTTACTCATTAGCCTCAGTCCTTTTAGTATTTTTTAAAAACACAAACAAAAGAAATTATATATAAAAGTGTTATAAAATGACAATGTCTTGAATTTGTCTGTTAGACACATTGGTCCTCATGATTTGTTACATTATTTTGACTTGATATGAAAACACCCCTCATGGCCATTCAAAGTTTCAAGGGCAGCTGATCTTCTAGACTACTTAGTTCTTTATTAAGGTGTTCTATCCTATGTTAATTTTAAAGACTATTAAGAGGTCTTTCATGAAAAAAGGATTCTGGGAGCTATTTAAACAGGAAAACACTAGGTTAAACACAGGCAAACAGAACTCAGAGAAGTTATAATGCTTCTCTCAGCTTTTGTATGAAAATGAGCATTATGAATATCTAAAAGGCAGATGTATTGTATTTCTAAAACATGTCTTTGCTAATGAATGGCTCTGTTTTTAAAACTAATATCAAATGTTTGGCATTTCTCTTTATAACTTTTACCCAGGATTTACTATTCTTATTTAGGCGCTAGTTTAGCCAGTAATATCCTGCGGTTATCCAGCATCGTATTAGTCATGTCATGATATAAATAAGTATACCGATATATTTTTTATGCTCTAGAGTAGATAGATCTGTAATGCACAAATTCTTCCTAAAACAAAAAAAAATTTCAGAATCATAAGCTCAGAGGATAGGTACAGAATTCCTGGCCTTTAAGAAAATCATACCCAATGAGTGATAAAGAGAGTTTGCAATGATCGATGTGGTAAGTTTAGATGCGTTCTACACTTCCAAAGAAATGAAGAAAATTAATATGTTATAAAACCTTTAATGTATTATTTTAAGACAAAAATAACATTGATTATTTTATTACTACAAGCCACAGTATTTCTCTTCTCACAAATCTGTCTTGATCCAGTTATTTTATTATTAAATATTATTCCACTGTACCGTCTTTTAAAATTATAACACAAGCAAGTATCATTCATTGTTGGAAGAGAATTGAGATGATTTTCTGCAATATTTATGACTCATGAAAATTTTCAAGGCAATTTGAAAAAACAATCATTTTGTTTCAATAATAAGTTTTTGCTTTATCTAATTATATTTCTTATTGGTTTGCATACTTCCATTTTCTTCATTTCTCTAAATGGAAGGCTATGTAAGATCTAGTCTCATTGTCTTTGTTGACATGGCATTAGCAAACCAATAATCACGACACTTATTTTTTCTCAAATGTGTACTCCATGATATCTGACTAATACTGTGAAGGAACTGGCATATTTATTTATTTATTGCTGAGTCATTTGTTCTTTCAGGTCTTATTATTGGTCTTTTGAACATATGGCTATTTTTTCTCTACTTGCTTTTAAGATTATTCTTTTAAATTTATTTTCAGTTTTATTATGACTTCCCTAAAAGTGGATATTATTGTATTTATTCTTATTTGTATTTGTAGGACTCTTGAAATTGTCTTTCACCTTGGCCATTTTTTTCTTCAACTATTGCTTCTGTCTTTTTTCTTTTTCCCTCTTTACAAACTTTACTTGCCTTCTGAATATCAAATTATATGCATGTTAATATTTTCTATGTGTCAATAATCAAATTTAAAAAATTGCATTGTTTGATCTTTGTATAAGTCTGGCCAATACTGATTTTTTAGGTCACTAAGTGTTTCTTTTGCTGGTTAAATCTTTTGTTTAACATCTATTGAAATCTTAATACTAGTCATATAGTTTTTACACCTAGAATTTCCATCCGATTCTTTTTAATAGATGCCACTGGTGAATTTTATAAATAACTATGTTAAAACTCTCTATTTTATTGTTTATTTTCTTGAATTATTAATCATCTTTTAAAAGTCCATGACTAATATCTAGATCATTTGTGTGTCTATTTCTATTATCTGTTTTTCTTTGCTCCTGTTTCTCCATATTTTTTGGATATTTTTGATCATTAGTTAGAAATTTTGTATATATTGTGATAGATTTTCTGGATAATATTTTCTTCCTCCAGAGAGAATTCAGCCTTTTTCCTGGTAAGCAGCTATAGTGGGGGCGCTAATCACATTAATTCAGTTGGGAACTGAGTTACCTTTTGGCTGGTAAGCAGCTATAGTGAGGGGCCAATCACATTAATTCAGTAGGGAACTGAGTTACCTTTTAAAGTCTTGATGATACTTATTCTCTCTGGTTCACTTGCATTCAAGTGTGTTGCCCTCCAGGAATCCCAAATGAGAGCCTGAAGGGTTTACTAAACAAATTCTTGGTTAAATGTGAACTTTAGTTTTTCTCTCAGCTCTCTGTGACTGCTGAAAACTCTTTTTGGCTTCTCACTCTTTGGTCTTATGTAGCCTTAGAATTCATTAATACCTTAAATGCGAAACTTCTGAGTATCAGGCCCATTTCTCTGTGCCTCTTTTTCCATGAATCATATCCCCTCATGCCCTGGCTGCTAGCACAGCTCTCAATGCCAATATTTGTCTCTTTCTAACTATGACATGCTGAAAGCTCTGCTGCCTTCTTGCCTCTTTAGAAGTGGCTCTCTGTCTTCTGTCCTTTGTCAAGTGCTTGAGAGGATGAGGAAATACTCTGAGAAGAAAGTCATCTCACAATTTGTGAGGCCACCTCTCTGCAGTTCCCTTATTTCTTGATATCTTGGACCCTAATTCCTACCTGGTTCAATTAGATCTCTGAAGCTTTTATATACATAAGTTTTTGTTTGTTCGTTTGGGGGTTTTTGTTTTTTTGCAGGGGGACCGTATTTCTTTTCCGGCATTACTATTACTATTAGTGGGAATGTTGTCTTGTAACGAGCTATTCCATCATAGCCAGAAGTTGAAGTTTCTATTTGATTTTAAATTGACAAGTTCTCATAGACACCATGAATATCTGAGAAATTACTCTCTGTCATCGTTCTGGAAAAGGCCTCCTGATCATCCTATTTATAGATGTATCAATCTGACATTTTAAAAGAACATTTACATACTGAATCCTAAAGTGTGGTAAAAAAAGAGACTTAAAACATAAATAAATATATTATTTTTAGGAAAAAATTGCTAAGAAATTATGAATGTAAGGACAAAAGTAAGATATGAAAAACATATGGAAATAGATTTAGAGAAGAAAATTATTTGCTTGACATTTTCCAGATAATATTCCTGTAACTGGTGATTTTTCAATACCTTTACTTTGGATTGACTTTTATATGACTTCAGTTGAATCATCATCAGTAAAAGTGTGAGAAAAAGAGAAACTACAGTATTTAAAGTAAGTGAAAATAAAAGCTTATCTCCAAGAAGATCGACTTAACTGACTTAAAAAAGCATTGGGATCTGACAATTTAAAATGCAGTGCAAAACATCTTACTTGTCTTGAATGCAACATAAAACAAACTGGGAAGGTGATTCCATTTAAGGCTATTATTTATGTAGGTGATCATCAAATTTTCAAATGTAAAAACTCCCTAAATTGAAGAAATCACTTGATTTACAAATTCCACAATAAAAGTGAAAAGGCTAGAACATTCGTGTATAAAGTCATGTATTCTCTAAATTCCATATTTGAAGGAATAAAGAAGGAAGGCAGGAAAAAAGGGAGGTAGGATGGGAGAGAGTAAGGAAGAAAGAAGAGGAGGGTGGAACAGAGGAACAAAGCGGAGAGGAGAAAGGAGAGAGGGAGATGGAGGGAGAGAGAGGTACTTAGTTAATAGCATGATTTGATCTTATTGCATGCTCTTTGTATATTTCCACTTATGTCAAAAAGTCAGTAGGCAGTTGGCCACAGATTTCTGTATTCATTGCATTTTTAACTAAAAACAGAAAAAAAATTATTTTGGAGGAAAGACAGGAAGATAAATGAGTGATCTGAAGAAGAAAGCAGACTGTTCTAGGCACCAACAAGCCTATATTTCAGAGACAAAAACAAATACATAGTTCACAGAACCTATAAACCAGAGAATGGAAGAACAGATGCAGAGCTTGTAGTATTGGACTGTCCACCCCGAATCCAAGATATAAACATAGGCACAAAGTAAGAAACCATCAATTATTAAAACTGTCACTAGAACCACCCCAAGAGCAGAACATCTGGTTAATTCCACAAAAGCCACAGTGATAAGTAGAGACAGAATTAGTATCTATGACATGTCAATGACTACAGACTTAACTAGACATTATTGTAGGGACGCCTCTTCTTTGAGTGATATCATCCTACCCTAAGGTGCAACAGCTGTAGGAGAAAGAAAAACAAAATAAATCACCCACACATTTCTCTATTTCTAAGTTAAAAACCCGAGGAATGTGCATACGAGGAGTTTTCCAAGGAGCCAAACTTAATTCAGCATATGTGTTACTGAGAGAGACAAAGAAATACACATTTCAGATCCTCATGCTCATATTTAGTATATGTCATCTCTAAAAAGACATGCAGAACCCTAAGAAAAGAGTTAAGAAATGATTTAAGTCAATCCTGGATCCATATGGTTGTTGACTGAAAAAGTGATCAAGCTTATTTGGAAAATTGCTTATATGCATGCCTGCTTTCTAAAGGACTGTGGGAAAAGATGTAATAGTATATCAATTACAAATTAGAACAATTATATCAAAGCAAAGAACTTTTGATTCACTTTCTAAAAAAATAAATAATGATGACTGGATAGCTCTAAGTTAGCTTTATGTTATTCAGTGAAAAAAAAATGGTAAAATTCCCTTTGGAAAGAATAAAAATAACGAAGACAAGTTTTCCATAGTTGAGAACAAAGAAACATGAAAAACAATAGTATAAAATAATATTTACCCTCACTATAAATGCAATTTCTATCTTGCTCATCTTACTGTCATGATATCACTCAGGTGTGAACTATATGATAAAATGTATTTCAACATGACTGTAATAGAATTTAATCTCATGTGTAATATACTACTTTGGGATATTTAAGTAAGTCTGTTTTCTTTGTTGTTTTCAAATATTGAGAAATGAAAAAAATAACACATTTTTTTTTTGTTTTCATCTCCTGATTTCCACAAACCCTTTCCAAGGAGAAAATTGTTATTGGAAACCCTGGCCTAGGCACGTTCATTTAGTCATAATTAAGTTTCAAATCACAGACACTAGAAGCAGAAAACTTTGGCTCTAAGGAAATTTTACAAAACAAAACAAAAAACAGAAAAAAGCCCTTAGGACTCAGTTTTCATTTCTCTTGAGATTTTAAAACACTCCTCTTTTACTGTGGTCAGGGCTTTACTCTTCTCTGCATTAGCTAACATGTATGCTCTGAGTCTTGGCTTGTTAGTAACTTTTTTCCCAAGTGTTGAGTTTTGGAATCAGGATACAGAGCATTTTTCATCAAAGTAAATGATCACTCTGGAAAATGACTCATCTCCAATAATGAGATTTAAATTTATGCTGTTTTTTACTAAACATTTTCTGTGAATTCATCGCTAATATCATGTAATTCTTTTGTTTTCTTATTAGACATATGATTTATGATACCCTTTGTGACACTGAGTAATATCTATTTCGCATAAATTAAGTTTGGTTCAGGCGAATGTGTGGCTTGGAGAACTGGTTTGCCATACATTTTCAAATATTTTTTTCTTATTGACCATATTCACTCAATCAGTAAATGGTGGAGATGGGACTTTTGTCCAAGCAGTCTGACTACAGAGCATTTGCTCTTTACAGTTCTCAATACATTTTAGAAAAAAAAGAATGTTTCTTACCAGATATTAGATATTTATTTCTTGTAGGTGATAGACATTACACTAAAACCTTTTTCTTAGATTTTGATTTTGGTTTATGCAGAGGCTAGGCTAAAATTTAAGATACAAGATCACTTAAGAAAATTTTCTAATATTTATTACCATTCTGGAGTGGACCATGTTATAGCCGTTTGCCTATTTTTTAAATTTTTACTTTTTTTTTTCAATTAGACCAGAAAATTGGTATTCCTGATTCTTTGAAAATACTTTGAAAACTAATATCAAACATTCAAATATCCTGCTTTTCTAATGCTTTCCAGAAAACATACATCACACTCTACCAGGCTCTGAAAGATTTTAAAATCGCGAACATGTAAATCCTCCTAAACTTTGTGCCTACTATAATGAGATATGTGAAAGACTTATGGTTCAGAATATTGTCAGTATGGAGGACTAAATGTTAATAAATTCTTGACTGAAGAGTACAATTTTTGATACAAAACTCATCTTGGAAAGTACTTCTAGTCAGCTTGATCACCATCAATAATTATGGCTGGGCAGCCTTTTACCAGGTGACTCAGTCCCCTTTGCAATTGCTCAGTCCATGGTCTGTCCCTGTGGGTATCCACTTACACTTACATGGAAAAAAAGAGTGGTAATGAATCATGAAGCCCTGCAATGGAAGCATATTTTCAAGCAATATTCATGAGATTTCCCAGGGATATTTCTCAAGAAAAGTTTCCCTCCTGTACCTCCTAAAATGTCTTTTAGGAGTAGTGTCTACGCTATCCCTAAAATTATGGCACCCACCCCTCCTTTATAGTGATTTGTGTTTAATTTTAACTTTTAATCCCAGACATTCTCTCTCGGTTTACAATGTTTTTGGTGCAGATACTGTAGTTCTAATATTCTGCCACAAATATACAATAGGAGATTCGGCAACAAGAAAAACATCATTGTTTTTTTAACCTTTTTTTTGGTGCTAAAGGGATTTTGGGTTATCTATGCTTTTCTGTTTTGGGTCCCATAAGCCATTTTGTTCTGAGGCAAAGAGATGAACTCAAGCTACTGAGGCCAGTTTGCAGACATTTGATGGAGTACTGAGGGAGCCAATTTAATGAGCATCTTGTACCTTATACGCCACAACCATTCCAGAGGTTAACCTTATGAGGCAATTAAGAAAAAATCATCTCAGTATTGTGAAATGACCTAGAATCAGAGATCACTGGGCTTGACAAAGCTCCTTTTATGTAGAAAGCTAAGTATACATTTGGATTTAAGTAAATGATAGTCTTCTGAGATGTGGAGATTGGCACATAGCTCAGTTCCAATGGAATTGATATAGAGAGAAATAGAGGTAACCTTTGCCTTTGCAACAGGAGAAACAAGGAAGAGTCATTTGGAATTCATGGGACAGTATTTTCAGTGTCAAATGAGGGATGATTTTTTCTCTTGAAGAGGAAATTGTGTTGATTTTTTTTTGGTTTTCCTCAAGATTGGAATTTTCAAACTTTATTACTTATTGAATATCATATGCATTACTGGGTACCACAGGACAAAATTTAGGGATCTGACACAGGATAAGTGAATCCTGTGTTCTTTGCAGGCTAGTAGCAAGTTGCGATATAACGTGGGAAAAAATCAAAATCTCTATCAAGAACACAGGGGATGTTATCTAATTGAAGAAAACTTTTCAACTTGGTGACAGTTATAATTTTATAATACCAGATTACAGGCTTCTCTAATTCTGTATTATTGTGGAAGTCTCAGTAATATATTTGTCATTGGGATTGTCAGATTTTAGTCTCTGAACCTTATCATAATTCATAGCTCTTTTGACAAAGTTTTCTGATAAACTTAGGAAACCATGTTTGTAAAGTCAAAGGGAAATTCTATAATAAAACATTTTAAAATCAGAGGTAACAAAACTAAGAGTGATTAGTTTAAAAATAAAATTAGAATGAGGATATGAAAAGTGAAGTTATTTTTAACTAAAATTGTATACTTTATTTTCTGAACATTTTTTTTCTTTTCTACTATATAATTTAATGATATTTTGATGACTTCATATTTTAAGACCGAAAAGTTTTCCTAAATAAGTCTTAAAAAATTAATGGCCATCAACAAGTTTTTCCAAATAAAATTATCATCACAATAAAAATAAAAGATAAACAGACTTATGCCAAATTTTCTTAAGATAACTGTTAGATAAAGGAAAATGGAGAGTAAATATATTTGAGAAAACAAGGGTATATAATAATCTTTTGCCTGGTTTAGATCACATTTATTTATTTATTTGTTTGTTTCTTGGCTATTTCTTAATCAGACTTTATTGACATTAAGCCTGGCTTGTTTTCAGGCTTATTCAAAAGTTTTTAATTTTTAACCATTTGCTGAAGCATTAGGTACAAATAACTACCATATAATCACTAGAAGAAAATAAAGTACCTAATTGGAATTATTGCTCTAATTTCCAACTTGAATTGCTTCAGTACACTACACACTGATCTTGAATGATCTTAGAATTAAAACATGTTTTCCCTGGTACCTTGCATACATCAATAGTAACCAAGACCTGAGAATGCTGACTTTGCTATACATCTGATTGATCCCAATCATGCTGATCTCGCCTGACCAAATCTTGAGTTTCAGGGTCTAAACCCACAATCATACATGCTTGGTGGTTCTGGGACTGCTGGATTTCTTAGCTGGAACATTCTAATATGAAATGGTCTATCATGGCTGTATTTGCTCAGCTACTTCCACAGCTTCCAGATGAGAATAGTTATGATATGAGTAACAATAATGAGATAACAATAGTGGCTTATAGTTTCTAGCTTTTTTCCTTTCCAATGAGTTTACAGTCATTACCTCGCTTGCTCTTCTCAATAACCCTCTCAGACAATTTAATACTTATTTTAAAGAAGAATTGAGGTAAGTGATTAGCCCATGTCATAATGAGTCTCCAGTATTTTCACCAGAATCAAAAGATAAACTACTTTTAAGTATATAATTACTGACAAAAACAAAGAGAAATGTAATACAATCATATATATACAATAACTAAACAGATTCACTTTATCAAAATGGTTAATAAAGCAGTAAGTCATTTATAGATATTCCTGCTTTTATTTGTTATAATTATGAAAATAGAGATATTTACTAAGTTTACTAATAGAATGAATGGCCCAGAGTATTTTTTTTTTTCCAGATAGAAATGTTTACTAAGTCTAAATTGAACAGCCAATTCATTTGTCTGGTTTAAAGAAGCATAACTCATGGAAATCTCATGACTACCCTCAAAAGAATTTATAGAAATGCCACTAGCCTGGCTAGGTTTTCTTTTTATTCAACTTCATATAATTTGAAACTCAATAGCACTTAGTTACGGTTGTGGAAATGTTATTATTTTACTGGTTAAATTTAATTACAAAGATGCCTTATTTATCTGCTAAAATATGTATTAGAATGTAAAAGATACTGATTTCTGCTCATTGTTTAAGCAAATAAACACATTCTGAAGTTGCAAAGCATGACTGTCTTCTTTTTTCTTTATGTTCATTTAGCTAACAACCAATAATTGAGAACACACTGCAAAATCTTTCTCAGAATGTTAAATTATTTTATTATATTTGCCGAGGTTTAAAAATCTTCCTCATGGTTAGATGGTAAAATTAAAATACTTTAATTGCCATTATACTAGCATTCCTTCGATATGGTATTTAAAAATGAATGCAGTGAAAAAGGCAGAATTATTTTCTGGACTACGTGCAGTTTGGCTTGTTCATGCAGTTACAAAAAACAAATGTTTGTCCAACAAAATGCTGAGAATCATGTCTCCTGGGAAACTCATACAAGGTCATAGATTTCGTGAGCTTAAAAAAAATCTTGTAAAAGCAAACTAGGATGTAATATGAGAAAGTAAAGAAGTGGTTGGGGAAAAAATTTGATTCTATTGGTTAAAACATCTATTAAGAAAAAAATGTTACTGTCTTCTTAAAATACTATATTTCATACACAAAAAACATCAACAAAGTACATTATTTTCTTAAAAGATCATTTCCACCAAGATCCTGAGAAGGCATAGAGTAATGATCAAATTCCAGCAATATTACAGAGAAGAGGGGCATTAGATGTGGAACAAAACTTTCTGATGGGTGCATAATGGAAAGGGGGTTATAGAGAAGTTTTTGTTTGTTTGTTTGTTTGTTGTTTTTGTAGAATGTTCAGTGTTGGGACACTTTGGGGGGATACGTAGGTTGTAAAGATAGACAAGACAATCTTAGTAGGCCAGTGAGGTCTATAAAGGTAGGTAGTTATTCTCCTTCCACCGCCCCCTGCCCCCACCCCCCCGGATAGGAAACTGATGCTTGAAGAAAAGTGATTTGACCTAGTTCTCAAAGTTCAGTCCAAGGTTCTTTTACTCTATGTGTTTACTTTCTGGTAATGAGCTTCTTCCATCAATAATTCATAAGGATCTCGCTAACATAGTAGCCATAACATTTCCTGTAACACTTAAGACATTTATTGAGTTTTTCAATGTTGTCAAGTAAATATGTAGGCCACTAACAACCCAGGCATAATGAAATTTTAGAAGCATTACTCGGCAATGCAATAAAACTCTATACAGTTTATAAACTTTTTTGGCTTTTTGATTTATAGATGGTTCCTTTAAGTTACATTTTCTACTGTTTCCATTCACATTTCCCTTTTTTCTTCTCTATGATTTTGCTTGCATGTCCAGTGTCACACAGTGTAGTACTCGTATGACATTAATTTCATGTGTGAAAAATTTCAGCCTTGCCTATATTGTTCTTGAAAGTAGGGATTATGTATTTTCATTTTTTTTTCTTTTAACACGGGGCTTGATGGGTGGCATATTCCCCAAATGAGATGGCTTTTGTGAATCCTTAGATATGAAAGCTGGGAACAATTCCAAACACAGATTTCACTAATGTTGATTGAGCACCTATCATGGCATTGTTCTAGATACTTAAAGAGACTATCACAGCTGCAGAAAATCAATTCAAGACAACATAATTAAATCTGCAACATTATCGATGGATTTGAAGGGCTGCACCACTTATTGCATTTTGTAATTATCATAATTGACTGCATGGTCCATTTTTAGGACACAATCGTAATTGTGGTTTAGATGATCTGTGTTAAATTAAAAAATTGAATTTAAAATTTTCTTTCTTGATACATTTTCTTTCTGTGTATGACTCTTTGAACTCAGTATTTTTTAAATGTCTCCTTCTCAGAGTATTGTGAACTCCTTTCCTGAATTTAGCATGAAGCACCATTCACATTAAGTGATAAATGTTTGATAAATGTTTACTGAATGAAAGAATGAAGACAAAATTATTTTAAAAGGCACTGTTTTTATGCTTATTTTGTTAAATTACCTAAAATATTCTCCTTTCAAAAATATTATATATTATAAAATATACTCCTGTCATACTGTATTATAATACTGACTGGAAGGTTCTTAGATGTTAAATCAGGAAAGACGAAGCTAGAAGTAAGGTTTATCTTATAAACTATATAAAATGAAATTATTTTATAAGCATACTAGTCAATGAGAGAAAAAAGAGAAAAGCAGTATAATGTTTATTTTTAAGAGAGCAAGGCAAGTGTAGTTAATTTAATTAAAGAACTTGGTGTTATAGGAAATTATAAGGATACCAAGAACAAAATGAGCAGTTTTCTAGAGGCAACTAATGTAGAAACAAATAATGCTAAGTGAGACGATGAAAGTAAAAACAAAGTTCACACAAATCCTCGTTGGGATTCTGGTGGTTTACTTCAGTGATTTAGTCACATTCACCGTTCCTCCCCACAAAGAAGTAACTAAGCCTTTACTTTTTACCCCTATAATATGGTATAGTGTGAGAATAGTTGAAAAGAGGAACTATTATTTCTCCCAATTATCATTAATTGTCATCTTTTCCAAAATATTTCATTAAAGTACAGAATAGGTTCAAGAGCCAACACAGACCACAAGATTGGACAGTAAAATAGTTATATGAGAATTATGAGCTTCAGTGCAATCTCTTTCTAGAGTGGACACTAGAAATATCCTCTAAATGCTGGGAAAGGGCTATTGCAAAGCCATTTAAAATGAAAGCAGAATGTTTCTAGAATGATTCTTAAACACAAAGTTTAAGAAGTCATACATGGATATACAACAATCAAATATTACCAAAATTGAGAATTTTAATTTTTGCTAAAATTTCAGTGTTATGTTTATTACCATGAAGTGTGCAACTTCAGTGGAGCAATTTTGGCAAGTTTCATAATTTTCAAGTTGGAAGGAATATTAATGATAATCTAGTCTCACTCTCTTGCTTTATAGATAAGGGGCCTGAGGGACCGAAAAATAAAGTGACATTCCCAGGGTTAAACTGGTAAGAATTAAAACACAGAATTCATAACTTCTAGCCCACTGCTATTTCTACTAATTGAAGCTTTGATTTTTTTGGAGCTTTGATAAGATATAGACAATAAAATGTTCTAATATGAGCCCATTAAAGAATTCCCTTGTTATTTGAAATGCTAAGTTGGCATTTGAGAAATCTCCAAAATAATACTTTGTTCTATGTTACCACAGAACTCAATATATGAAAACAGCGATCTGATATTGTCACTACTACAATTTTGAAATCAGATGTTGCTGACACTTCATAAGTCAGTAGTTGAAAGTATTTCGAATGACCTTTTGAAATATGAGCTAAATTTATAATTACATTCCCCCCCACCCAAACCAGATTTGGTGACATTTCTACCATTATCCTACTCCTGTCATCTACAATGAATATTAAAAACCAAGCCCATAGTTTTTCTTTACTTAGAAAAAAAGGATTTTTTTTATTACTTTAGGTAAAAATTCCCCAGAAGTTTATGTATTGTTAACTCGCACATAATCATGTAAAATAGCGTTATGAAAGATAAAGCCTCATATGATATAAGAATATAGAATACTCTCTAGTAGAACAAAATTCTACTAACTCACTAACCAGCTAAAAATGTTAGACTTTGATGCTGTTCCATTACCGGAGGTCAATCTGTTTCTTGTCTCCGGCTAATGAATAAGAATTCTTTCCTAATAGAACATGATTTTAAACAACCAACAAACTATAGTTTGATTTTCTAAATGTAGCAGTTCTTTTAAAAGTTCTCAGTCCTCTTGAAAAAAAAAATTTTTTTTTTTGCCATATCTCTGGAGAATGTCTAAGTTCTGTGACGCTCTATGTTTTTTAGATATCTTTCTTTCTCTCCCCGTTTTTTTTCATTCCCTGCCTTTTTTCTCTTTCTCTGGGGCAGGAAGTTGAGTGTTGACCTCATCTGGATCTTTCCCAATGTCAGAAGGTGGTCTTTGCAAAAAGATTCCAAGTCATGGATTTCTTCCTGATTTTATTTTTCAGTAATTGTGTCAATAAATGAGTTCTAAATGTTTCCCTCTCAACTTCCTCATAGCTGTAAAATGACCAGTGACTCCTTTGAGACTAATTACTGGGCTCTTAGAGAAATAAGTATTATCTCTTTGTTCATTGAAACTGCACTGTGTTTTCCTGACAGGGGTGGGGGATGGGAATACACAGTGACAAGCCCTTTGGTCCACAGAGCCCTCAGGTCACTGGCACCAGTTGCTGTGTGTTAATACTTGAACCTACTTCTCGGGCACAGCAAAGTTTCTCAAGGGTTGCTGTTATCATTTCCCCTTTCCATCCGGTTTAAATAGTGATCCCTTTGATTTTTGGAGAAGGGAAATGTTATGGAAAAACTGCTTCCTCTGAATAAGCATACAAATGCCACATAACATACTCTATAAAAAGATTTTTGTGCACAACTCTTTTTATAAGTTTATGAGTAGGAGGATGGCCCGGGGAACACTCACCCTCCACACAACCAGTGTTGCTTTGTGTACATGCACCGGAATGTCATCCTGGTTCCTCTCTATTTCTGAACCTACCCAGGCTTCAATTAAATTGAAATTACTTCATACCACCCGCTCTGAAACTTCCCCTGAGAATTCTGCTCACTGCCCCAGGATTAGCATCCAGGGCAGTGCTTGGAACTTGTTGAGCACTCAACAAAGAATTGCACACATGAAAAGATGAATTCCAGCAGCCAATGAGGTTGCCCACCCTGATATGTATTCTCTATAGCCTTTGCAGGTTTTAAAAAGAAGCCACCTTGTGCTCATTTATATCTGAAAGTGCCTGTCTAATTGCCTCATAGCATTTAAAGGACTGTGTTTTTTCTCTTCATAGGAACTTTTATCTCTCAGAGCTCCTTGTGAAGTTCATGATGGAAGTTCAGCAAATGTTGGTTGTCTAATTAAAAGACTTCCATAACAATTTTCCTCAAGCTCATTGTAAATGTTCTATGCACCTAGTCATTTAGTCATCATGACAGTTATTTTGACCTGATTATGTGCTGGAGCTGCAAAAGCAAATAAAAAATGATCTCTACCTTGGAAGATCTCCTAAGGTAAGGTCAAAGTAAACAAACATTTACAGTTCAAGGTAATGAGTGTCACTCTAAAGGTCTGTGTGTACGGCTGTAGGAGTAGAGGGTCTGAGAAGAGATCAGAAGGAGAGGGAGAGACTTGGGGAGATGATGGTGTGGATGCAGATTAAGGGGCACAGGAAGAGACTTTCCTCCCGTGGTTCCTCACAGTGCACTTCTGCTGTTCAAAGGGTAAAGGGATGATCACATATGATGAGTAGATATCTGATATGTATATGTATATCTCTATGGCTGGGCATATTTAGGAATCACAATGCAAATGACGAACAGTACTCTATGAGCACTAATTCTGAAGACAGATTATTTTCTTCTGTGAAATTATTGTGGTATATGTTTCACAGGGTGAGGGAAAAATAGGGCCCTATGGATGTAAAAATATGTGTAGAAATAATGTGATGATGGAAGCTGCTGTGCCAGTGAATTAACAACTCACACCAATGTGTCTTGGGATGATTTCACCATCACTTTATGTGAAAATTAAACACATCAGTATTTCAAAACATTTAAATCCATGTAGTTCTTTTCTTCTACTTTTTAAAAAATTTTATTATTTTTTTAAAATTCTTTAATGTCATCACATATTTGCCCCCTTTTACCTATCTACCTCTCTCCTCCTCTCTACTCTCTGGTATCCTCCACTTCTTTAACAAACATTCAGGCCGTTAGCCTCTTCCTGCCCATCTATCTCAACCCCTGCCCTGCACAGGGCATGCCTGTGCCCTCAGGTGATAATCACTACATATTCTATCACTCTTCTTCTGCCCAGATTTTTGTATAGTTAATCTTCTGTAGTTTTTAATAATAATAAATTTGAAAAACGATAGTTCATCCCTTTTTCAAATATAAAATTATAGTTATTACTGATTTCAAACTAAGCATGATCTTTCAGAGGAGGCATTTCTCTGATCTCCTGTTCATCCTCCTTGCAAAGTGTTATATTGTCCCCTTTTCATACAAATTAAAGAACCTGTTCACAGACTTACTCAAGATAGCAGAGCTAATTAGTGGTAGAGCTGATACAAGCCTCATCTCTCTGATGCCAGTGCTCTTTCTGTCTTCCTGTGATGTCTTCTCCATTTATACATAAGTCATTATGCATGGTGTGTAAGGATGCTGCCCGAACCATACTGTATGATGATTTAGCATGTCTAGCACACAGAATTTTAGTGGGACATTTATCTCTGCTTATATCTAGCTCATTTTACCTTAGCAGTAGCGGAGAAAAAGCCTAGTTCTAGAATCTTTCTTTTCCACCCTGCCCTATATCTGTACTACAAAGGGGAAAGCCACATTAAAGGGACAGATGGGGCCGTACAGGAGATTCCTACTGTTGTTCCACTCCAGCCCTTTCCCAGGAGAGCACAGAACTAGTGCTGCAAGGCCATGGGGGTACACAGGCCTTATCATTCAGCAAATATATTTTCAACTTGGTCCACCAAATTCTATCCAAATTTATTCAAGACATTCTTCAGCTATCTTTTTATCCTGTAGTCTATACTAACATGTACCATATGTGCCAAGAATAATTGAAGAACGCTGAGTCCAGCTGGGAACCCTTCTTCTATAACTTAGTTGGCAATCTACCTTGAACAAGAGGACAAAAATACCTCTGCTATTCTTGTTCTTGGTAACTTGTCCTTACTGCAGATGTGTCTGTTCTTTACATCTCAGTATAATTCCCTTTTGAAAGCAGAAATGAACGAGGTTGTAATCAAAGTAAGATTACAAGGTGTTGAAATTTTAGAGAAGAGGATTGAATACATGTTTTATTAGTTGCTGTAGCTGTTTCTGGAAATCCCATAACCTACAGTTTTATTGTTTTTCATTATGATGCATAGATATCAGTGCAAAGATTAAAAATAAATCAGAAGTTACTGGCCTTTTTCCTTGTCATCACAGACAACATACATCTGGCAATTTTGAATCGAAATATCTTTGACTATCTAAGATGGCCTCTTATATATCTTAGAAAAACAAGCAAAAGAGTTTGAGAGATACTTTTTATCTTGTAGCCATCATTTAAACAACTTCACAATAGGCTGTTATCTAGCATGGTCACTTGGTGTGACTTGGTGTGAATGTGTATCAGGTTTGCCATTTTGTGGGAATTTTGGCTTTGGTTATGACCAAAAGTTTCAGATTCTACTAGTTGCAAAGAAGAATAACTGCTCGGGTGATTCTGACCTCTTTGCTGTAAGATAAAAGAGAGTAATCATGGAAAGGAGATCATGTTTTGAAAATATGACTTGATAGGACATGAATTAGTTTCTTCGGATCTACTCAAAGAATAAAAGACTGTAATCTAATACACACTCAAACAATGTGGATATTCATAGTTTGTTACAAATATTCGTTTGTGAAAAAGTTTTAATTTTATTTACCTTTGGAGTAGGCCTATTGAAACTAGTGAATTTGTTAAAGATTTCATATAGATTAGATAAAAGAGCTTCTTGTGCTTATTGTCTCCAAATTGGGACTGGTCATTTCTGGTCATGAGGAAGCAACATTGTTCTAATAGCTGTTTAGAGTTATTATTTTTGGCTTATTATTCTCTGATGAGGAAACAGAAACCTGACATTTTACTGGATTCCCAGGACCTATGTCTTTAAAGACTGGAATTATCAACTTTCCCCAGAGAGTTGCCTGTTAGAGAAAGAGGGCCATCTGGGACTAGATGTATTTGTGGAGACATGAAAGAGCTCAGAAGAGCTATAAAGAGAAAATGGCAGCTAACCTGCTTCCTTCTCTGCAGTCCAAGGGATGAAATAATTGAAAGAGATAAACTAAAGTAAAAGAAAGAGAAAAATAAAATTTGGATACAATAAAAAGTTTTTTCAAAGTCAAGAAAGACTCTAAGGTTAAAAGTGAGTAAAAATTGGAGGCTCATTGATGTGAGCTGAGGCCTTGGGGCAACTTGTAGAGTTGGTGCTGAAAGACAGAGAAAAAAAGCTTCCTAAAGCCCTGAGCGTCTTAGGAAGAGAGGACTTTATCTTCCTATTCTAGAGGTCTAGATGTGACGAAATGCACAAGGTCAGATATAATCTAGACTCAGAGAAGTGAAAAAGCAACACATACAAACAAAGACAATAGACACTCTTTTTTTCTTAATGCAGTTATACATCATATTTACCAAGTGTTACTTAGAGTTCTGTCATCCTTGCTTTGAGCAGTTTACAATTTAATTAGGGAAAATCGATCTCAAACACAACAATTTAAAACAGGACAATAAAAATCCCTCTAAATCTTTTTGGTTAAAGCACATTCACATTTTTTTTAATCACATTTAAGCATTTTCTATATTGTATATTAATACATCAATTTAAATATCAAACATTATCCCAGATATGTAAATTATAAAGCATATTACAATGATCCTAAGTGAATCTATATCTCACCCTAGAACTACCAATGATTTAAATTGACTTATATGCTCCTCTCCTATCTCATCCTCGTCTCTCTCACTTTGCTATTTTTCTGTTTTATTCCTTTGCTTCTAAAAAATATAGGTTTTAAATTGAATACATGTGTGCCTAAATAAGATATTTAGTTCTCTTTTTGAACTCTATAAAAATACTGAATTCTACGTAGCTTCCTGAAACTTGCCTCTCTTATTCCCTGCAATGTTATTTTACAAACGTCTAGTGTTGTGGGTTGGAGTGCTTAATTTATTTTATATCTATATAATATGTCATTATTTGACATACTACAATATATTTATCCATTTACTTATTAATGGACATTTGGATTATTTTTAGGTTTTTTTTGCTATTATGGACATTAATGTAATGCATATTTCTGTATAAATTTTTTGGAAGACAAATGCAAGATTGTTTCTAAGGATATATATATATATGTACGTGTGTGTGTATATATATACACATATATAAAATAATAAATATCACTTCTATATATATGTATATGTATATATGTGTATATATATAAAAGTGATATTTATTATTTTTAGAGTATGTACACATTAATATTAAGATATAATGCCAAATCATTTTCTAAAATTGTTTATCAATTATATTGGTATCCTGAATATATAGGAGCTTCTGTTGATCCTAACCAACTCTGATACTTGGTACCTTAAACTTTTATTTATTCATTCACTCATTCATTCATTCATTCATTTATTTATTTAAATTACTTTCAAGTATACAGTACATTGGTTAGACATCTATATAGTTCATAAAACGATCTCTCAATTGCTCTCTCCCCTAGCTCTCCACCTAGCCATTATATTAATGCTAACTGCATTCCCTATGCCATGCTCTCCATCCCCATGACCAACTATCAACTACTAATTTCTACTTCTTTAATCCTTCGCCCATTCTTCAGTCTCCCAAACTTCCTCCCTTCTGTCCATCACCAAATTGACTACTATATTTATGAGTCTGTTTTTTTATTAGTTTGTCCTTTTTGTTTCTTAGATTGTGCATATAAGTGAAGTCATACGGTATTTATCTTTCTCTGTCTGACTTATTTCACTCAGCATAATAACCTCTAGGTCCATCCATGTCATTGCAAATGGTAGGATTTCATTTTTTTAATCGCTGAGTAATTTCTTTATCCAATTGTCTACTGATGGTTGCTTCCATATCTTGGGTATTGTAAATAGTGCTGCAGTGAACATAGGGGTACATAGATCTTTTTGAATTAGTATTTTGGTTTTCTTTGGATAAATACCCAGAAGTAGAATTGCTGAGTCATAAGGCAGAATTATTTTTAGTTTTTTGAGGAAACTCCATACTGTTTTCCCAAGTGGCTTGACCCACTAACAGTACACGAGGATTCTCTTTTCTCTGCATCCTCACCAACTCTTGTTCTTTCTTGATTTATTGGCCATTCTAATCAGGGTGAGGTGATATCTTATTGTGGTTTTAATTTGCATTTCTTTAATGATTAGTGACCTTGAGCATCTTTTCATATGTCTATTAATAATCTGTATGTCTTCTGGAGAAATGTCTATTCAGGTCCTTTGCCCATTTTTAAATTGGATCGTTATTTTTGATGTTAAGTGCATGAATTCTTTGTAAATTTTGGATATTAATCCTTTAGCAGATGTATTATTGGCAAATATCTCCTACCATTCAGTAGATTGTCTTTCTGTTTTATGAATGGTTGCCTTTTTAAAACTTTTTAGCTTGCTGTAGTCCCATTTATTTTTTCTTTTGTTTTCTTTTCCCAAGGCCACATGTCATAAAAAATATTACTAAGAGCCATGTCAGAGAGTTTATAGCCTCTGTTTTCTTCTAGGAGTTTTATGGTTTTAGATCTTACATTTAAGTCTTTAATCCATTTTGAGTTTATTTTTGTATGTGCTGTAAGAAGGTGGTTGTTTCATTTTTTTGCATGTATGTGTCCAGTTTTCCCAACACCATTTATTGAATAGACTGTCTTTACCCCATTGTATATTGTTTCCTACTTTGCCATAGGTTAATTGACTATACAGGCATTTTTTTTCTGGGCTCTCTATTCTATTCCATTGATCTATATGTTTGTTCTTATGCCAATATCATGCTATTTTGATTACTATCGCCTTGTAGTACAGTTTAATATCAAGTTATATGATACCTTCAACTTCATTCTTCTTTCTCGAGATTGCTGTGGCTATTTGGGGTCTTTTGTGGCTCTGTATAAATTTTGGCATTATTTGTTCAAGTTCTTTGAAAAGTGCCATTGGTATTTTAATAAGGATGGCATTGAATCTGTAGATTGCTTTGAGTGGTATGGACATTTTAACAATGTCACTTCTTCCTATCCATGAGCACAGCATTTGCTTTCATTTATTTGTATCTTCTTCAGTTTCTTTCTTAAATATCTTATAATTTTCTGAGTACAAGTCTTTTACGTTTTTGGTTAAATTTATTCTTAGGTATTTTTTTGATGCAATTGTAAATGGAATTGTTTTCTTAATTTGTCTTTCTGATAATTCATTATTGATGTATAGAAATGCAACTGATTTATGAATATTAATTTTGTATCTTGCTACATTACTGAATTCATTTATCAATTCTAATACTTTTTTGGTGGAATATTTAGGGTTATTTATTTATTTGTATATATATATATACTATGTCATCTGCAAATAATGACAATTTTATTTTTCTTTTCAATTTGGATGTCTTTTTGTGTGTGTGTGATCGCTGCGGCTAGGACTTCCAGAGTGTTTCTTTATCTCTTGAGTTATTAGGGTGAATATGTTTTAATGTCTACATGTATGAGAATTTCTATTATTAAATTCTAACTTAATGTCTAACTTAATTGAATTGTGGTTTGAGTATGTGGTCTCTGTAATAGGAATTTTTTAAAATTTGTTAAGATATACTTCATGGTTATAATATCAATTTTCAAAATGATTCATGTGTGATTGAGAACAGTATATATGTTCTAATTATTGTGTTTGAGAGTTCTGTATGTATATCAGATTAAGTTTGATGATTGTGTTGTTTAAATTGTTTATTTCTTTAAATTTTTACTTGTATTCTCAATGTTTAAGAGATCTTATAGCTTCCTATCAAAATTATAGATTTTTCAAAATTTCTATCTAGTTATGTTAATGTTTTCTTTATACACTTTTATTCTATTTTATTTGTTGCATAATTGAAGAATGAAATTATTATAGTTCATGGTGAATTGAAACTTTATCAATATGGCGACTTTTTTTGGTGATTTTAATAATTTCTTTGTCTTAAATATCTTTATTTCATTTATATTTACCTTTTATCTTTTTCTTTGCCTTGTAAACCTTCCAAGTCCTTATGCTTTATGTATCTTTTTAAACAGCATTTGTCTGGACTTTTTTTAATATAATAAACTTTTAATTGATTATTAAAATCCATTTATATTTATTGTGATTATTAATATAGTTGGATTTTGTTATACCATGTTAACCTTTTTCTATTTTATTTATCCCATTTTTAATATTTTTTTATTTGGGTATTGGTTGACTTTTTATTTGTTTGTATCCCATTTCATTCTCTGCAATGTAATGTATTCACTTTATTTCTATTCCTTTAATGATTATCCTTAAAATTTTGGCGTTTATTTTGAGGATGGTAAATTTACATTATAAAATCTAAAGTTAAAAAAGTCTTAATTCGATCCCCATTATCTTGAAAGGTACAGTAAACTTTGACCTTTTTATCTCTGTTACCCCTCTTCTGAGTTACCTTCAGTCTTAGTTGTTGCCTTCTCTGTTTTATAATTGGTGATTGGGTCTCATTGCTTCATCCTAATGTGGGAACTCCGAGGACCTAAATTAGGGATTAGAGACACTTTTTGCCAAAGGGGTGTTGCTTACGTCAGTAGCTAGGAGACACACTACCCAGCTCAGCTTGGGAATTCCAGGACCCTCTTCCCATTCTGCCGCTGACCCAAGACTCAGTTTCCCAGTTGCAGTTTTAATGCCAGACTTCAGGCAATTCAGTTTTCTTTTCCCACTACTCAGGTTCTTATCCAGGTTCCAGGTCTTCCTTTTTACCCTAGCTCATGTTGTTGTTCTGTATTTAGAAGAGATCTCCATTCGTGATCTTCACCTACCCCTATGAGACTAAACGGCATCTGAAAGAGTCTGTTTTTTCTAGGGAACAGTTGAACTGAAAAAGGAAGTTTCTTTCGGGCAATACTGCTATATGAGAAAGACTCCATTTCAATCATTTTAATATGACAGTAAAGTAGGAATTATTATCACACATTTACCTTGAAGAAATTTTGACATGGAAAGCTAATTTGAACGAGGTGCAATAGCAATTTAAGTAAGAGATTGCACTGTTGATTTTATTTTTCTAAATTTCAAATCCATATGCTTTTTTTTTCCCTTAAAACTATTAAAACATGCAAAATAATTATACAAAGCAGTAATACGCCAATTCTGAGGGGAGGCAGAAGAAGGGTGGGATCAGAGTTTTTGTTCTCTTGCAGAAGCAATTGTTGTTTTTCAAGAATATGGTAGAATTCAGTTATACATGTACTACTTCCCTTATTTTCCTAGTACTTACCTACCCCTGCCCACTATCATTTCCCATGAGTCAGATCATTCTCAGCTTTGCTACCATTTATTTAACTTTCTCTGTTTCACAATCTAATATGTGGTGGGATCTAGGAATCAAACTAAATCTTGTTACTTTTTAGAATACATTCTGCTATACTTTTTATTTTTAATAAATTTTGTGCAGCAACATAGTTTTCTAGGAGAAAGAACTGAAAAGTGATTATAGTCTGAATAGTAGCACTGCTTTTTAGATTTTCATAGGCCCACTTTTTTTTCAATGTTTTACATAGATACTAACCTATGCAATTATTTTATTTGTAATCCCATGTATTAAGATGGAACACTGTTAAAGTAATAATCATTTATAAAACAACAATAAACCAGTATTTAATTTGGTACTTACCTTAATAATTAAGAATCAAATGGAAACAATGTCTGAAGTAACTAAGATAATTCACAATTAAAACCATTACTTCAGGCTCCACTTATTGGAAATGTAATCATTCAAAATGGGCTAATTTAAAATGTACCTTTAGAGATAGAATGAGGGTATAAGTTAGCAAAGTATAAAATAAGATTTCAGGGAGCCTCTAAAATTACTTTTAAGAACTTCAGAGCTGATTATCTATATGCAAAAAATATATTAACTAATTTTAATTAAGTTCATTTATACATGGCCTTATTTTAAAACAATGTTATTTGCATTCACTAGGAACATTCATGTCAGTAAGATATTTTTGAGTATTTTATTTCCCAAATATTTCACTACTTCAAATTAGTTGTTCAAGTGACTAGTCTAAATTTCTATTGAAACCTAAGCCTTTAATGAAAATGTGCTTTTGAAAATAAGACAATTTCTACAATCTGTTTATAAATAGAAAACAACCCTTTGGTTGTTAGTTAAAGTGGAAAGGATTTTGTAAAAACAAAACAAAACAAAACAAAACAAAACTAAAGAACCAAAGCAATGAAAGGCTCTTCATAAGCAGCATCAAGGTCAGTAGAGTACCTAAGGTACCTCAGGTCCAGGTGAGACAATCACCTTGCTTAGAGTTCTAATAACCCAATCTACAGTAATTTTATCATCTTAAGAATGTGAAACTGAAAAGGTAATGTCTAGCCATGATTTTTGTGAATAAGAAAGAAGAGAATCATAAGAGTTGATGAATGGGAGAAATACTGGAGATCATCTGTGCTACTTCCCCATATTTATAGATGAAGAAACTGAGATCCAGTCATGAAACAGAGGTGACACCAGAGCTGTTTCCAGATACCTAATCCATTTCTACTAGGATAGAACAAATTCTAGATTTTAACCTCCATTGGCTACTAAACCAAGTGTGAAGAATTTCAGAGATGCAAATTTGAGAAAAAAAAATTTCATCAAATCCCCAAAGGCAAGTTAGAAATGTATATTACTTTACTATCTTAATTCCTTTATACCACATGTTGCTCAACTTAGCTAATATACTAATTGATTTATACAATTTCTTTCAACTATATCTAAAAATAGCAGATCAAAATTAAGTGAGAAATTACATAAATTTCCATTTGAGTGTACAAGGCTGTGGTACCTAATGTGAGCCACCATTTCTTGAAAGAAAGAAAACATTTCCACTGTCCTGTTCAAAGAGAAAGCTCCTGACTCGTTATCAAATAGAACTTCTACTCTTCAATGCGGAAGAGCATGCTTATGTTTTTAAAAATCTCTACAAAGTTCACATACAAGACAGTACATCTTAGATTTGTGACTGATATGAGCCTTTAAGCTGTCATTTTCAAGAATAAAAATTTAGTGTTCCATTATCCAATATGTGCAATAGATATAGCTATAATCTCGAGTCATGGAAATTAACAGGAGCTCACCAAAGACATAAAGAAATTGTAATTTAGGGAATAGCAAGAAAGTTTAAATGTAGGAAAGGCTGAAAAAAAAATCTATGGGTTCGATAATACTTCTTTGAACTGCATTATTTTGTTCACACTGAAACTCTTAACACTATTGTCTATTGCATGGCACTTAGAATAAGGCAGATCTACAGCAGACCAAACAAGGAAGCTTAATCAGGTGACAGATCCTAACATGGTTCACTTCTAACACAGTTCTACCATCTGCTTCTCCAGAGAAAGAGATATAGCTCTAGTATATCAAACAAGAATCACAGATAAACATAAAATTTTTTTTTTTTTTAAATAGGGCCTTTCCACTTAGGAACCAGTATAGACTGCTTGTGGATGAAATAAATCAACACTATTTAATTCTGGCTTGATCTAAGATTGTAAAATATAATGTGGTTGGAAAAAATGAACATTTGAAAGCTGGCAGTTTCTTTAACTTACACTCTAGGTTTTTCACTAAGTTGTAGTTTTATAACTTCTGCTATGGTTCTAATATCTGTATCTGAAAAGTGACATCAGTTGTATAATGTATATAGTTGGTTTGTTATAAATTTCATGTAACATGGTTGAATTTCAGGTCTTTTTAACACAATTTAAAGTTTCTTGAAGTTTGGTCAGCATACACACTTATTATTTCCTTTGATATACCAGCCATTGTGGACATTCAAAGTTAAAATTACCAACTGGTTCAGAGAGTTAAATTGAGTCCAAGATTATGACAAAGTCTGACCCAAAATTTTAATTTGTGATTTTAGCATGTCTCCCCTACAGTTTGTGGAGCATCAAACTAAAGCTACAGTGACCAGAAGCATTATAGCTGGATGCACATTAACTATAATGTGTACATTTTTAGTATTCATGATAAATGCAATTATGACCTTATTAGACTTTTGGCATTCTTTATGAAAGCACATTAAGTTTCAATACAGATTTACTTAGGTTACACTTGTACTTAAGTAATAATAAAAATTCGTTCCTTAAAAGAAAAAAAAACTGTTCTTTTCGATCTCATACATTCTGTCCTCAGGCATAGCCCATCTCCTGTATGATTGGAGTGACCTTTGGCTACGTGGCTGGCCTTGTTATTTCACCGCTCTGGATATACTGGAAGAGAAAACAACTTACACACAAGAACAATTAATTGGAACAAAGGGAGAAAGTATTTCTTTTCTCGGATTCCATAAAGACTGAAGAAATGTGTATGGTCTAAGCCTGTCCGTTCTACTTACTGCTTTTTATGTAGTTACAACATGATGCAATTGTAGCTTCTTAAGTTGTGAAAACCTTGAGAGATTGTACCTTCTAGTTGAAATTAAGCATGCGGCTTCAGATGTTTGCTGCTTTTTGGAACTTTAAGAAACATCTTTAATGAACTTTATAGAATTTTGAGGACAGAGTTATTATTAGTATTTTTTCTTAAGAGTTTTAAACTGCTTTAGTATTTGAGTCTGGGTATAGCTATACAATTTCATACACTTTCTGAGAGGAGAGTTTTTTTGGACACTGAGGATGTTTCTCACATATTCAAACAACAGTTTATACATTGTGATCCTATTCATTTTGCGTATGTGCTTGCGCATATGTGTGTGTTTTACTGTGTGTTTCTTCGGAGTTAAAATGGCTATGATAGCGTCATCAAAAACAGTCTTCAATCCGTCTCGATTAAAGATGAACATTCCACACAGCAATACGCTCCTACCTCTTATACTAGTTTCCATTCTTGTTCCACACTTATAGGTTTTTCTTTCATATCATTCAGTCTTGCTAAAGTTTTGGGGTCATTTTGGACATCAATCCGAATTCCTAATAATAAAAAGTATACATTTGGTGTATATTCCTTGTGTGCTAGTGCCCATTCCTCTTTCACATTTTGAAATGAGGCTGGATTTACCATAGAAAAGCATATAAGGAAGACATCAGTCTCTGGCTAAGATAAAGGCCTAAGAGGATCACAATCTCCCTGTCCAGCCTGCCGTAGAGTCCCAGAAGGTACTGCTTGTCCCCTATGGTGATGTTGACTGTGTAGTGGTCAACGACAGTGGATACTACTTCTTTGGGAAGGCGATGTTGGCAAAGCTTCTGAGTAGGCACGTCATGTCCACTGCCCTGCTGACCACCACACACTTGGGCATCAGTGTGCCAGGCTTGAAAGCCATGCTGAGGCCCGCCGGCCTCTGGGCATTGTCTCCCAGGAGCCTCTGCCTCAACCCTGGGCTCAGTCCCAGCCACCTGGGGTGTCCACCGCCACTGCCACTCTGTTCAGTAGGGCTGCCCCTCTCCAGGCCCTATGCGGCAGTTCCCGGAGCGCGAGAGAAAGAAGTGGTGGGCCTGGGGCACTGTGGCCACCTCAGGTTAGCATCGCTCTCCCACCCAAACCCTGCAGCTGGGGGCCTGAGCCTTCTCCCTGGCCTGGCCTCCATGGGAGGATCTGCTAGGTCATAAGTCTATTTTTCAAAGTAGGCGGCAAAGTGTAAAAGTCCCCCTCTTTCCATTTTTGTAAGTAAAAATTAGTCTTGGAAGTTCTGAAGTCTTCCGTAAATAAAACCTTAAAAACTGAGATCAACATTGCTTTTCAAAAAAAAAAAAAAAAAAAAAAAATTTACATATTTCATTAGAATTGGGTTTCACAAGTTCACTGGTGACTTGTGCTGTGGCCAAAATGATAGGCTTTGGAGCTCTGATTCATTGAGCATTGAATAATAGTTCTGACACTTAATTGCTCTGTGACCTGGAAGTATGTTAGTTATTTGTCAAGGCTTATGTTTTTTCATCTATCAGTTTGTACCTAATTTGTAAGCTGTTGTGATGATTACATGAGACAATGAATATTAAGAGCCAGGGTCTGGTGCTGGCACATAGTTAATGCTCAAACAAGAGGAATTATGGGTATTTGCAAAGGTAAATTATAAATAGGTTGTGTAATTTTACATATTCTAAAAGTTTTATTAAAATTTCTGTTTGCATGTTAAATTTGCAATAAGAACTGATTGGAAGATACTACTGAAATATATAACCTACATAATTTGACATGATTTTGATCCAGTAGTTAAAATTGCATATCTAGAAAAGTGAGTGATATTACTTTGCTAAAGTCTATAGAGATATTCAAATGGTCTAGCTCTTGAATTTTTGGAACAGAAAGCATAAATTGTGAAGAGAATTAAATATATAAGCAACTTCAGTTTCTATCCTCCCATATAATGATATAATAGGTTAATATTGTAGAAAAACATCCAGATAGGGCAACTTATTTTGTATAAAAAGTGGCAATTTGATTTCCCTTGATTTTTCTGTAGTATAAATAAAGCACCACCTAACAACAAATCCAGTTGTGTTCAGCCATCCATTCAACCTTATTTTTTTTTTCCTGCAGTGAACAAAGTTACTTCCTCTTGTGGAAGAATTTAATAAAACATTTGAATAAAATAATCCTTTGATACAGCTGAAAAAGAGGAAAGCACATTTGTCTTATCTGACTACATAACTTAAAAGCAATTTAAAAAAAGGAATTTATTACCCAAGGGATTTTTATTTTTATTTTATTATTTGAGCATAATATGGTAGGTAACTATTCTAATGGCCATTGAAAATAAAGAATGCCTTTCAGCAAAGTCCCCGGAATGCTCCCAGGCAGATCCTCTTGACCCCTTCCACTCCCACCCTTCTACCGCACCCTGAAGGCACTCCTGACCTCACTGGGTGACATCAGCCTGGGGCCCTTCCCCAGGAGAAGGTCTCAGGGCTGAGAGGCAGTCATGGAGCTCTCCTACTCTGGGGACCACAAAAATCCCATAAGTTTCTTAGCTAACACCCTTTAAAAGATTGAGGCCTGTGGAAAACCTACGCACGGAAAGTCTGCTTCTATTTCAGTTGTGTATCAGTTAAGATGGAAAATTTTTAAAGTCCACACAGATGGTAAATAAATTTCTGCTACATGAGGCAGTTCCTGGAATAAAGCAATTTTCTCAAATAACAAGTGCCAACTTATTTTTTCAGAGGGACTTATTTTTAACTTTCCCAGGGAATGGTTGAGAGACTGGGAGCAGTATCCGTCATTTTAGGAATCTGAGTCTCCTTCCAGAAGAAACTAACGCTGTTCTCACTACAGACATACATGTACGTATACATACACATGTACATTGAATGAAGGGAGTGGTTGTCCATTTTCTTGGAGGAGTGGAATGAATGAGGGACCAAGAAGATGGAAATTTTGCAGAAACATTTATGTTTTCATTCAATGGTTAGTTTCCTATAACTTACTCTAAACAGTATAAAATTAACCCATATTCTTGCTTAGGGATTCATTAAGTATCTCGAACAAATGACTATTAATCCTTGGTATTTCTTTACACACCGTGAGACTTGGCCTGTGTCCCCAGAAGCCTTTATCATTAGTCTCTTAGGACATAGCCGAAACCCCCTAATGGTTTGCTGGGTTGGGCTTCATCAGGGAGAACCATCCCTGGGGTGCAGTTGGCAAGGAATGCTGGTGTCTAAGACAAAACTATGCCATTTACTAAATCAGAGTGATTCAAACATTTCTCCTAAAAGCAGAGATTCCCTATTCATAAGAAACACAAAACTTGACTTGTAAATAATTAAATTGTATCATAACATAACATACCGATAGTTTTAATGAGGGCATTACAGCAAATTGCTATGTACATAGCCCTTAGAAATGTATTAGCTTATTTTTTGTAAAATATTTCACTTAACACTATCAATACAATAAATATTTACTGAGTGCCTAAATACTAGTCACTGTATGAAAGAAGGAAAAAAGAAAAAAACCTGTCTTTGCCTTAAAGAGGTTATAGTTGAAGAGACAAATATGAAGGAACTAGAGAACCACTAAGAGCCAGATAGTGTGATGCTAAACATCAGGATTGGAGGATGATATGCTGACCTGATATGTCAGAAGAGATACTTCCATGGATTAAATATTTATGTCACCCCAAATTATGTTGAAGCCCTATCCCTCAATATGATGGTATTAGAAGGTATGGCCTTTGGGAGGTAATTAGGTTTAGATGAAGTTATGAGGGTAGAGCCCCTTGGTGGGATTAGTTCCCTATAATAAAAGGAAGAGCAACCAGAGTTTCCTCTTTCGATCATGTAAGGATATAGTGAGAAGACAGCTATCTCTAAGCCAGGAAGAAAGCCTTAGGCAGAATCTGATCATGTTGTCACTCTGATCTCAGACTTCTAGCCTCCAGAACTGTGAGAAAACAAATTATTGTTTAAGCCACTCATCCTGGGTATTTTGTTATAGCAGCCTGAGCAGACTAAGACGTATACTCAAAGTTCACTATGAGTAAACCATCCACATAGGTCAGGAAACAGATTTTTGGAAAAGAAGTTTTAAAGTCCTTTTTCTAGTGACTTTGCTATAACTTTTCAGTTACAATGACAACTTTGTGTATGTGACAAATTCTAATGCTTGAGAGTAAACATTGACAAACGATAATTATTACATTGAGACACAAACACAATTTACTAATAAACAAGTACGTGAGAATTAGGGAAGTGTGGAGCTGGGAGAAATATAAAGGTTTCCTAATTCAACACCCTTCCTTGAACAATGGAGAGACAAGCCTGAGGAGGGGACAGACTTGGTCTAGGTCATAGGTGTTGTGGAGCTGGGATGGGAATACTCCTCTATGAGCTAGCTCTGTGCCATCTCTATTACAACATAAGAAACAGTAACAGATTTATTGTTACTGTTCTGTAGTATGTATGTAAAATTTGTCAGTCTGTTTTTCTGAGAATAAAATGCCTCTGAGATTAATCCCCTCAAATTTTTTCTCTTGGTTTTCTTTTATTTGGTCACTTGCGATTTTATATCAAATTAAAATGCAGGTGTTAATGATCAAATGAGAACATACTTTGATAGTGACATAATTATAATGAAATTTTTTTATAGACAAAGAACAAAACTATAATTTTAGTTTGAAAAGTAGTAAATTTCTAAGTATTTGTAGCTGGTTATTTTTTTTTTTTTGACTTAAACACGTATCAAGGTTAAATTTATTTAAAACAGTCTTGTAAAAAAGATATTTCCTATAATACAGGACAGATATCTTAGTATTTAAAGTTTGTTTCTGAAAACCTTAATTTTTAATTTTGGTTCAAAAGGACTTTAGTCTTCTAATTTTGAGGGCCCAGCATAAAGCCATCTTTCCTATCAGGGCTTTGGCTAAAAAAAAAGTGGCTGAAATGAATTTCCTGTTATTCTTAGCATGTGCCCAGAAGCCATGGAGATTTTGGGACTTACTTAGTGAATTAAAGAAATAAAGTGAATAAAAGACTCTATTATGAATAGCAACCATACAAAATAAAGATTATAAATGGTAATAGTTTCACAGTGAAAAGAAAGATATAACCATAACCACAAAATCTCTAGAGATGGGAGGACTCTGTGGGGTATTTCACTCTGAAGTAAATTGGAGGAGATACAAACCCTGAGGCTGCTACTCAAAATTTTAGAAGAATATACTATGGACTGAAGTCAGTGATTGACAAGTGTTGAGAATGTGGCATTAAGAACCGAACTTGTGATGTGAAAGACACTAGGGTGTCATCTTGGAAAACTAATTAGAGATGAATGAAATTATGCAGACTGTAAAATTAAAATGAACCTAAACTCTCATCGCTTTCTTCAATCTGGTATTTTCACAGTTCTCCACTGAATTCTGAATGGGTGGTGTAGAAATGTCTATAAGATAAACAGCTCTCAGTATTTACCATTTCTCAGGATAAGAAAAATGAGTAGGTTGCCTCTTAAAGCCAAAAGAAGCTATAGGGGTGAATTATAATAGAAGGAATGTGTCTATTTATAAGGAATAAGCATTTTATACTTTATGAATTTTAAATAGAATAAAAAAGAAATTATAATATTGCATCAAAAACCTAATTAGTATCATTTATTGCTTTGTGGATGTTAGTTTTTCCATGGCTTTCTATGAACATCCAGCTGTAAAAATTTTATTTTTGTGACTTTAAATGGGACTGTTAAAAAAATGAAAGGGGGACCTAAGCCGGCAGGATGTGGGGACAATAGGCATAAAACTGAGTGGCCAGACACACCAGGATGAATAGTCACCACACTAATGGAGCATGCACTGTATAAGTTAGTTATGAATGTTTTTCCTTCAAGGTTTTAGAGTTTCTTGAGGAGAATGACAATAACTTATTCATCTTTGATTATCTGGCAATTAGCATAATGCCCAAATGTTAGATCATTTTTAAAAAGCTTAATTAATGAATTAATAATTGAATAAATTAACAAAAATATATGTTTATGCAAATAATTATAACTCTATTGTAAGATATACTTCTTCATGTTTGTGAAATCAAAGATGAAAACAGTAGAACAAGAGAAGACATTATAGTGAATAAATCTTCCCTTCTTTCAGACACAGAGAAAGGGATGTAGTGTTTTTACCTACATCAGTCTTTCTGAATGGAGACAGCTTTATAGTCAGTTGCAGCTGGAGGAGTACCGACTCATTTATTCTTGCATTCATCAGTCCATCCATCCATCCATCCATCCATCCATGCACCTACCTACTCCTTCATCCCCTAGATAGCTTCCTGTTTCTCATTCTATTATGTTGATCACTGAAGCTACACAGGGGAAGCACATAGCCTCTGCTTTTGATGAGCATAGAGTACCACCAAATTAGGGCGTTTATCCTCAAACAAGATGAAAAAAATTAACTTTTATTCATTTTACTTCCTCCCCTCCCCGCCCGGTGAAGACATTTTCAGGGAGAGAGAAAGAAGAAGATGTGGCTTTGGAAACTTAAAGGAAGTGGAATGAGTTTGAAATGGCTAAGTGATAAATGCTGGAGTAAGACAAGTAAGTGTACAGAGTGACTATTAAGAGACTAAGAGTCCATGATGACTAGAGAGTATGGATTTGTGTGTGTTTATACAGGGCTTGTTAGAGTAGTGAGAGTAAGTTTAACATTTTAACAAGGATTAAATATAGGGAACTTTAAAATACAAGCTGGAGGATATGGTCTTCATCTGTAAAATTTGAGAAATTGGGTTAGCTTTTTTATGAAGGGAAATAACCTGATGATGATGTTTTCTTAGGAAAGTTAAATCTGATTAAACTGTATAGAATGAGAATAGGAGAGAGAAAAAGAAAACTGGATCCAGGGAGATAGCAAGGAACCCATTATAGTTCCTCTTCGAGCCAAGCTGAGCGTGTGGATGGGGTGGACACAGAAGTGGAGACACATAAATCATATATTTTTACAAGAATCACAGAGAGATCACATTCCAGTCACTTATTCTAATCAATTTTCTTTAGTCATAACTAGCAAAGGTCAACTAAAATTGCTAAATCTTTAAGAAAAATCAATAGCAGGGAAACAGACTGCTGTGCAAAAAGAAAGAATTCAGGTAATAACAACACACTAAACACCTCTAAACCTCACATTAATTATTACTATAATTAGTATTCTCAGAGAAATATGAACGAATTGCATCTATATAACATGAACATGTTACTAGCAAAATTACAAGCAGAGAACATACTTCATATTCTTCACCTTCCCTCTGGTTATAGGTATGAACTCTCAGCTCCAATCTAAACCCAACTCCTCCACTGGGTGCTGGATCCTCTCACCCCCTCCTCTCATCACCGCTAGAGCTGCCTCCTCTCTTGTATCAATGATATTTCCTCTACTGAGTCATTTCCATCAGTTTCCAAATATGATGTCCAAATATCTTCTATTAAAAATTCAAAAAAGAAAATTCTCTCTTGATTCCACATCTTCCCCTGGCTGTTCCCTCTTTCTTTGCTTTCCTTTATAGCAAATATTAAAATTGTTATTTAATAGTTATCTTTCTTCAATTCCTGTCCTCCCTTTTGCTCTTGAATCCACTGAAAAAAAGCATCTGTTCCTACCAAAACTGCTATGAACAAGCTGGCCAAAGAACTTTATGCTATTAAATGCCAAGTTTTTTTTTTTTTTTTATCTACTCATAGCATTTGAGACATTTGATCTTCCTTCTTTTAGAAAAGCTTCTCTATACAGCTTCTAAGATACTATTACTATTTGATCTTTTTCCTTCATTTGTTAATTCCACTCCTTAGCTGGTTTACTATTGATTTCTTGATTTATTTTCTGCTTCCTTACACTTGAAGGTAAGTCTTTGAGGAAAAGATGTTATTTTGTATCTCTCATGTCGAGAAGTGTGTTTTTAGTACATAGTAAGTACTCAATAACTGTTTATTGGCCAGATAATTTAATGAAAAAAAGAAAAAGCTATGTAATAGGAATTCTGTTCAGAAACAACAGATACAATGGGAGGTGGTGATACTCATATAATATTGGAAGGAATATTTCCTAAACTGATGGGAAACATGACTTTCCAGCCTGAAAGATCTTTGTAAAGATTTGGTTGCACTCAAAAGAAGTAAAGCTACTCTTAGTCACATCCTGATAAATTTTATAACTCCAAGGATAAAGCAAAAATATCTTAAGAATATCCAGAGGTTTAAAAATAAGTTACAAGAAACAAAGAAACAAGTTATCAATATGACATAGATCTTCATATCTTAAATATTCGGTCACCGGAGAGTTGAGGAATGACATCAAATTTCTCAAGAAAAAAAAAAAAAAGAGCCTAGAGTTCTAAACATGTTTATCATTAATTAAATACAGGCAAAATAATGAGACTAATGGATGTAAAAGAACTTATGTGATAAAGTTATTCAAGGAGATATGTCAACCAAATAAATAAGAATATATAAAAAATAATGTAGATACAAGAAAGACGTGTGACATAGAAATTGGGAACACGGTATAAGGAATTTAAAAGAAAATCTATTAACCTTGATGCCTGGGTGATTCCTTTTTAATTACATAAGTTATATCTGCTTCCATGTGGTTCTAATTTCACTATTTTATTCTGGAGTGGATATTTACATATTATAAAGCCTTTGACTAATTTTGAATTTTTATAATTAGCCTATAGTTGAAGCATTTATTAATTATAGCCACAAGAGAGAATGCATATGCTAAAATCTTGAAAAACATGAAGATAACATTATCAATAAAAATTAGAAAACAGAGGAGAGATAGACCAAGGGATAAATGCTATTTTTCTAAACTTTTGAAGTTGAAATATAGTAAATACTATGTAAAATGGATAAATTAAAAAATGAAAGCATTTCATATAACAAAACTAAAACGATACATAAATAATAAATATCAGCAGGTTCAGGGGAGAAGCTTTGAGATTATATGAGAATACTAAATTCCACTGAAATGTAAGTTTTTGAAGACAGAAAATTTGTCAGCCCATTGTTTTAGTCCATTACATCAACTGTACTTGGCAAATATAAGCAGTTGTTAAAGGTTGAATTGTGGCATCTCCCACCCCACAAATTTATATGCTGAAAATGTATAAAGTTATTCCAGCATTGGGTAGGCCTCCGCTCCAATATGACTAGTGTCCTTATAAAAAGGAGAAATCTGAACACAGACACACACACACACACAATGCGAGGTGAACATAAGAGAACAGCGTGATGTGTCTACAAGCCAAGGAACACTAAAGATTACCAGATAATCACCAGAAGGTAGGAGAGAGGCATAGAACAGAGTCTCTGTCACAGCCAACAGAAAGAACTAACCCTGCTGACACCTTGATCTCAGACTTCTAGTCTTCAGAACTGTGACAATAATTTTCTGTTATTTAAGCATGCAGTTTGAGGTACTTTTTTATAACAGCTCTCGCAAACTAATAGAGCAAAGAATCTTCGTTAAATATACAAGTGAAATACTTCTTCTTTCACAAATAGATATAAATTTTATGTAATGTCATTAATTAATAAATGTAAATAAAAGAATATATTTATAGTTATATAGGTAATGAACCAGAATTGTAGACAGTTAACAACAGTAGTCTCTGGAAGAATGGGACAAGCTGCAGAGAAAATTTAACTTTTCATTTTATACAATTTTTTTTTCAAATTAAATAATAAGATAATTTAAAGCTTGAAATCGATCCAGGAATTTTGATTTCATATATATTTGATTTGTAACTATGAAAAGCATGCCATCTCTCAAACAAAATAAGGTACATCTGATGTAGAAATGTCCTAATATTATTCATTATAGTTTATATTTATTTGTTATTCCACTTTCCAAGTAGAACTAAAGATGAGAAAATATAGCGTGAGGTGATTACGAGATTTAACTGGAAAAAAAAGACAGTAAAAAGAAGTGTTAATTATTATTGTGAACTACGATAATGCTTGAAATGCTGTGCTTGTCTTCACTAAATCACCTCCTTCCTCAGAAATGTAATAAGTGCACAGTGTTTGCCAGGCATATGTTAAGTATTAAGGAGAGCACAGTGAATAAATTATGAGTATGCTAGTCTCTTCCTTCAAGGAATTTAGTTTGAAATGTAGGTATGTGCACTAGTTTCTTGAGGCTGCTGTAACAAATCACGTACCACAAACTTGGTGTCTTAAAACTACAGAATTTTTTTTTTTTCTCACAGTTCCTGGGGCCTGAAATTAAAGTGAGTTGGCAGGGCCGTATTCTCTCTCAGAAGGCTGTAGGGGAGGATCCATTCTGGCCTCGTCCAGTTTTGGTGGCTTTGGGTGTTCCTTGGCTGGTGGCTGTATAACTCCAATCTCTTCCTTCATCTTCACATAGACTTTTTCTCTGTAGCTGAGTCTTCACCTTTCTGTCCTTTATAAGGACTCTTGGCATTAGATTTAAGGTTGGCCCAGGTAATCCAGGGTAATTTCATTTTGAGATTCTTAATTCTATCTGCAAAAACCCTTTATCCAAATAAGGTCATGTTCACAGGTTTCAGAGGTTAGGACATGCACATACCTTTTTGGGGGCCACAATTCTATCATCACTGCAGTATGGATACGTGGATAGATCTTTCCAACACGGGGTGATAAATGTTATGCTAGGGTCCATACAGCAGTAACAGTATGCACAGAGAATATCTGGAAGGAGGCCCCAACTCATTCTGAGGGCTTCGGGGAAGACTTTTTGAGTGAAGTGACATGTAAGATGAAACCTGAAGAATGCAAGGGCAAGAAGGTGGTCTGGGGAGAACTTTCTGGGTGAAAGAGAATGATGAGTAATTTAGAGTAGTTTAATGTGGCTGTAAAATGTGAGATGAGGAGGTATACAAAGTAAGGCTCCATAGGTAAATAGGGCCTAGATTGTGACTGTCCTTGAAAACCTTTCTAACATACTGGAATTTTAAAGATGTGGAGGGGAGAGGTATAGGCTGGCATTGTATAAAGATTATTTCTACTGCAGTATGTGGAGAATAAATTGGGGATTAGGACTGAACCCTAATAAACTGTTAGGATTATGTCACAGTAATTTGAGCAAGAGATGGTAGGGGGATAAAAGGGATAAGGATAATTAATATCGAGGATGTAAAACTCCTCAATATTGACTGCTAAACTCAGATACATTTCTACACTGCTTTTAAAGTTTATAAAGACAGTATATAAAGACATGTAACAGTATGAATCTAACAATAGTCTTTAACAAACATTTTGAATTCGTGAGACATGCCTTTTGCATGAATTGATTTCCTTCAGTTCTTAGAGCTATGAATGTACTTCAATTTGCATTGCGTCAAAGTTAATTTGGCTTTTTAAACTAAGTGAAAGGATAGGACTGTACATCTGGGTGGTGGATATTTCTTGATATGACTCATTCTCAATTATAGGTACCTGTTGAGTTCTTTTGGTTTCAAAAAGTTCCACGAGAAGAAGGTAAGGTAGGAATGCAGAAGGGTGTTATCAAAGTGATAACAGAATTCTGTGCAGAAAGAACCAAGGCAGTAGCAGTGGGAGAATATAAATATGTCACTGTTAACATAAGCAGTTTCTCAAGGAGTATGAATATGGAGGAGAAAATCCCATAGGCTGTTTCTCACTTGGATGCCCACTGACCACAGCAGGGAAGTGTAGAGTGGCTGATATGTAGAAAAGAGATTATCAGGCATCTGAAACAGACCTGGGCAGCAACTTCAGGGGGAAATATTTGATAATTTGCTAATAATTCTTCCAGAATCAAGTTTTATTGTTAAGTGTTTAAAATGGTAACATTTAATGGTAACATTTAATGGTAACATTTCAATTCCTTGAAAACACTGTCAAGTTTAACTCCCCAGATTTGAAATGTAGAAACACAACCATATAAACTCCTAAGCATGTTGGCTACACCTCTTTGGTATTTTAAGTATGACTTTGTGATTGCTTTATATTCCCTTCCAATAGCGGGAGTTCCTGGGCTCTATTAACACACTTCTATTTTTTCCTTAGTAGACACTGACTTTATTTTTTTCCCTTGAGCCTCCATATTGTGTAGGAAACCATAATGTGGCCATTTTTATTATTCACAATAGTCTGTTTTAGTCTCTCAGCATAGAAAATAGATTCAAAATGACTTTAATATAGGCTGATATCGAATAGCATAACAAGTCCTGTCTTTGAGTTTCCAGCTCTCCTTGTTTTTATATACTGTTCCCACCCTTTAAGAGGTTTTGCTGTGATGCTCTGTACAATAACCAGAGCTCCAGCCCAGTATCGATTAGCCTTCTCACTTTAGAAAGGAATATTGGAGGCACAAATAATGAGTGGCAGGTCACATGCACCATTCACTATATCAATGTAGTGACTTCTTCATAGACATCTTGAGTAAAAATGAAAAGATTTATGTGAAAGTTAGTAATTAAATTTCATAACCAAGTGGCTTACTGTAAATAATACAATTATTGCCCATTTTATTCTCTATCAAGAAAATAAATGATCTCAGTGGTCAGGGTTGGAAATTCAGGATTCCAATAATTATAAGGTATTACATGTGTAAATATGAAAAATAGATTTATTTCTATTTTAAATTGCTCAGAATAGGCTGATGTACAACTTAGCATGCTTTTTATTTCTAGTCTAGACAGAATTTTAAGTATAAAAATTTAGTGATTTACATGATTAGAAATATGTTTAAAAAATTTGCATGATGATTATACTGAAATTCATTTGCTATCTCTTTTTCTCCCCTGGCCTCCTTAATGACTGCTCACAGTATAGAACTTGTTTGAAATACTTTTCAACTTGTTTAAAATTTATCATGCCTCAACCCAAACACTGTGGACATCTGAGAGAAAGCACTTTGTAACTTCTAAGTGGATAGAGATAATATTTATGATAAAAGTCTAGGTTGATCACAGGGAAAAAGTACAGAATAATTGAATTAAATGAAAATTCATGCCTCGGAAAAGAGCAACTTTTTGCTATAAAACTAAACCGGGAGAAGCTGAGAAAAATAAACTTCATTTTAGGCTCTATTTTAGTTTTTAAAAATTTATTTTATATTTTTGTCAACATATACCTGAAATGGTAGTTAAATTCTCAAAGCTTTTTTTTTTCTGTACACGAAATGGACAAATGTCTGAAATAGAAGGATAAAACATTTCCTTTCATCGTTCAAAAAAACCTTAATATTAGGTTTGTGTTACATTTTGCTGTTGGCCAGTTCTTTCTGATTACTTTTAAATTATAGCTTTTCCATGATAATATGCAACTCAGCATCTTCTCTGTGGGGCAGCAACTTTGCATTGGTAACAAGGCATACCACTATTAACACTCTAAATTACAGCTCCTTGGCCTTGTCAATACACACACATTATTCCAGTTAAAGTAAAATGCAAGGATGTTTCAAGTCTCTTCCAGCTGGAATATTCCATGAATCTATGAAAAACAAATTCTCTGTCCTTCATCCCATAGCGGTTTGTAGGATGCTGCCTACAACAGTCTAGTCAACTGAAAAATGTCTTGCCTGTTGGGTAAATAAGCATGTGACAGGACGTTAAACACTGTGTTACCATGTTACAGCAAAATGAAGACAAGATGCAAAGGATATTATTGAGTAATGGATTGAAAATTACTATTCCACTTACATAATGGCAAATACACACTGTGAGAAGTAGCTACTCTGCACCCAAGTGTTCAGCTGTTTGTTTCTTAAGGTGGGCACTGGTCAGCTGAGTTGACTCAAACTCCACTTCCTTGTGCCTTTGGGGGTTGGAGGAGAGAAAATGGTCCACAAACCCGAAGGTGATATTTACTGCAGAGGATGAGTCTGCTTCTGGTTCCCTTTTGTACTTCCTTTAGAAACTTGGGAGCAGAGCGCCATCAGCCAAGTTGCTAATGAGCCTGCATTTGGTATCTACCACTTAATTCTTATGTGTTTTGTAACTTTCTCTAATCCAGTTCTCCAAAGATTGTACTTACTGCAGGAAGCTACATATTGTATCTCAGACTGTGCTTGATTAGTGCAGATATTAAAAATTAATTTATATGTGTATATAATTTATGTGTATTAATTTATATATGTGTGTGTATATACATATAAATATATACATATTTTAAGTGAATTAATTTTATCCTTAGATTTTTATGCTATAGTTTTGGCTTTATACATTTCATAATTCTCTTTAAAAGTTTAATTCAATTAGAAATTCATAAGTGGATTTTCTGGCATAAATTGATGTTTAATCTAAATAATACTTAAATAATAATGTTGGAATGGAAGGCTGTTATCTGGCACGCTGAATTTGAGCACTAATCTTCCTCACCGACTTTGTTGTGTAACAACAGTAGGGGTACAATGTGATTGTTGAGTGCTGTCTTCTGAACACACTGTCATATATCAGAGAATTCATATCATTCGGAGGGCCTATGGGCTCTTATTATTAAATATTCAAGATCAGAATTGAAATTTTATCTTTATCAAGATAAAATTGTTTATGAAGTACATTTCTCATCTGTTACACTCTGAATGAAATGCCTTTGGGTACCTCTTCGAAGTAATTCTAAAGAAAATTTCCAATTGTACATTAAGCCAATATGTGAGTGGAATATGAGACATAATCAGAATCGAATTTTTAACAAACAAGAAATTATTCTTTTGCTTTTTTACTTCTCATGCTTTAGTCAGTTATGCTGTTATATCACTGCATTAACTATCATTTATAATTATAAAAAATTAATAGCATGCCATGGATGATTCTTACATATTTATGAGAGTATGATAGATAATGAGACTTACTATCTAATCTCATCATCATTTTATAGTTGAAACTATTTTGTTAGTGTATCTCTTGGTAATGTTTCAGTAATCAAGCAAATTTTTCACAATCTTTATTTTTCTTTTCTGCTAACTAATCAAATGCTAGCTGTAGAGCAAATTAATAAAGCTAGCATTTTTTTCCTCAGGACTCATTACTATGTTGAAATCTAGACTGTTTGTTTGTTTATTTATTTTAGATAAAGTGAGTTGAGAAATTACTTAGTGAAAAATTTAAGTTTGAAAACAGAAAGTACTGTCATCCTCTTGATTTTCATATCACTATGAAATAGTGTACAAAAAAAAGCTTAGCATTTAAAAGTGTCTATTTACAAAGTGACCTTTTGAAGGATATGCTTATTTCACTTACTCTCTAAAGTTTAAGTCTGTGTATTAAAAAAAAAAGTACTTCTCGAGAACAGCTAAAGTAAGCACAGAGAGATCCCTCTCCCTCATTCTCACAAGTGTAAAGTCTTTGCATTCTTCAAAGCACAGCTCAGGCAACACTTGGCGAAGCCTTCTCTGACTTCCCCAACGGGATGGAGCTCCTCTCCTATCTGTAATCCTCTAGCTCCATAAATATCAACACTTTCCAAATTGGATTAGGTTGAACCATGATGTTACCGTTCTTGTGATTCAAAACCTAATATTGCACAAGGTTCTTATAGTAATAGGTTATTAAAATTAGATTAAATGAATATTTTAAAATTTTTTATTTGTGTTACATTGTTCCTACTAGTGTATAAGTTCCTTTAGGTAAGATTGAATATATGATTCTTATTCAAATTCTGTACCACACATGGCAAAGTGTATGGGAAAGAGAAAGTACTTAATATTTATTTAGATAATGAGTGCATGTTCCAGGCTCTACTATATAATGATAATTAGATAGCAAAGATGTCTATGTGAGTTGACTTACTTTCTAAATCTTGTCTTAAATTTTGTCACTTTCCTCACAATTATTCCCAGATAGTTTAGCTTACTCTCAGATCTATAACTAGGGTATTTAGTAAAACAAACACAAACAACCAAAAAAAAAAAAAAGCAACTACAACAACTACTAGTTAAAGTCACAAGGTGTTTACTGTGTGTCAGACACTGTTTTAATTACTTTATTTATCAATTATCTAATATTTCTAAAAACAGAGCTAAGTATCCCATTATACAGATAAAAAAAAAACCCCTGAGGCACAGAGGGAATAAGTAACATACAAGATTACAAAGCTGTGAGAGAAGCAGTTTGGTTTCAGAGTTCATTGGCATCATCACTTTGTTCCACGTAGAAGCTGTGGAGATTTACCATGGGTGTGCAGCACTCTGGAAATCTCCAACTACAGTGGCTGGCTGGCTATATATGCCATGAATATAGATTTCACTAGAATTTGACTTATTCCCAGCTATAATTCTGCAATTCTTCAAATATTTAACTGTCAAATCTTCACCTCAAATTTTGGTTAAAAGGTATAGGCTGTTCTACTGGTGGTACAATGTAGCTGCTTAATCACATTTTCTATCTAATTTAATGTCCCTAACAATCTTAGGAGGTAGGGACTCTTGCCTCCATTTTTCAGGGATATAGAAGGCTCATGAAGATTAAATAACACGCCTCAATTTAGACTGTGCTCTTTCTCTCCGTCACAGCTTAACCTCTTGGTTAGAAAATCAATCTTAGACCAAGCTATTCATTTTCTAGACCAAATAATGATGCTATTTTATTTTTTTAAACTTCTGGGTTAACTTTTAATGTATATAAAAATCAGTAAGTCTTTTTGAAGTTTTGCTGGCTCAAAAAATAAAACCAAAAATTGAAGAGTTTCATTAATCACTAGTTTTATTCTTATGCCAATGTAGAAATAGAACTGAAAAAAGAATAAAAGTATATTTTCCTATTTGCTTATGTTTCCTTTGAAAATTGTGAGGTTATCTCTAACATAGCACTATAATTTTCTTGACAGTTAGAAACATATCTGTGGAATAGAGATCTCATTGGCAGCAGGGAGAAGTACTTTATTTCTAAGAACATGAGCCAGAAACCGAACAGCGTCTGTTGGCACCACTGTGTTTAGTGCCCAGATAACAGAGGCAGGGCCCTGTTATGTAGGCCGTGCTAGTTATCCCAACTTTTGACATTTCTTTGAGGGAGGCAGCCAAAATCTATGGTGGTTTTGTTGGTATTAAAAGATTAATAAGTTGATCCTGGTTTATAGTAATAAAAATCCATGAGGAAGAAACTAAACGTTTCACTATTAGGCTGGCCTCTAATGTGCAATTGGCTCTGCGATACCTATTAATTATTTAAAATAACATCATAAAAGTGTATTAATTCTTGCTCCAATAAAAGCTGATGTTGGATAAATGTGCACTTATTAATGATCTTGTTACTAATAATGTAAATTTGCAGTTTTGGTCTAAGTCACTGGTTGGAACAGAGGCCCATCACACTTCATAACTACTGAAAAAAAATCTGGAACAAGAAAAGTTCAGATCAAACTGCTTTCATTCAGAGTATATTTTTCTGCCTTAAAGTCACCTGGCAATAAATATCCCTACTTTATGTGGTTTTCACAATAGAAATTAAAAAGTAATTTACTATTGTCTGATAATCTCTAAACAAAAGTCTATCTCCTGTACTCACTTGTCTTTCAGTCTCTTACTCTATTATTCCTGTCATCTTCCCTGCACTCCACTCCTAACCTCCTCAAAGTGACATTAACCAGAAAGGCTAGAGAATTTCTAAACCAGTGGTCTCCCAACATTTTTGATTATGTAATTTTCAGCAAGCATGTGTCTGTTTACTTACAAACTATAACTTATACTTTTGTGGTAATATATATCTTATTATAAATACTCAAAATTAAATGATAAATTCAAAATAAATGTGATAAATATAATATTTTCCTCCTCTACACTAATCCTTGCCCACTTCTCTCTAGAGACGTTCTAAATAACATTTATTTAGATTCCTATATAACTAATTAGTGTAATTAATTAGTTATCTTATGGCAAAAGGCAGTAATCTTACCCTTGAAGGTTGTCTCAGAGACCCAGATTTCATATAATTATTTTTGCCTCTGGATCCCTCATGCCCTGTTTTAGCATGAAATTAACAGAGAGAACAGAGAAGAGATTATGGTATAAAGTATGGGATATCTGGTCACTGAATTTGTCTGACTTCATTTATTTTGCATCTTTATAACTTGAGCTCTTGACACCTAATATTGTCTTCTGAAAATAAATCCTTGAACATGACAGGAATATTTATTCATTCAAATACTTATGGCCACAGTTCTAAGCATTGGTCTGGATGCTATAGACACAAAACTGTCCCCAGTGAACTTATGTTTATGTTAGTAATAGTAGGACCAAATAAATTTGTAGTATCATTTAATTTTGAGTAATAGAAATAAGCCATCTATGAATGAAGAAAGAATCAAGTAACTAACTTGGCTGAGGAAATTGGAGAAAGTCCCCCAATGTGAAAACATTCTGATACATAAGCTTATCAAAATTCCATCTTCAGCCTGGTAGAGCTACAGTTCAAGTTGACAGAGTTCCTCATATGAAATGATATTAATTTATGTCCATCTGCTTTGTAATTGCTGGAGTCGAATTTATGTTCCTTGGATGTCAAGGACTTGCTTTGTTGTTTCTTCTTGAAATTGACTGGTGCTACTCTTGGTATCGTATTTTAGCCTATCCTTTTTTTTCTCTGTCTCTCTCTGCCAGCCCTCCTGATCTCTATCTCTCTTCCTAGTTTCCTTCTCCCCACCACTTCTGTCACTCTTCCTTGGGCCCCCTTCCCCTTCTCTCTTTCTTTCTCACTACTGTTCCCTCCCTTCAGTACTAATCTTCCGTATTAGTCAAACAGACACCATATTTGGGAGCTCCAGCAGCATTTCAGGGACCACATGCTTCACAATGAAGAAACTCTGCTCTCTGGCTCATGGTAGTGTACCAAGTATATAAAACAGGGCCTAGGATATTGAAAATGCTCAATATTTATTACTGATTGATTTTATCAGACACTATATCTAGTATTGCCCTTTATCATATAATTAAATGTTTTTGCATTTCTAGTTGGTTTTAGGGGAATTATGTTTGTTATAAGGCAAAATATTTGAGCCCCCAAATCTGCAAATATGTTTTGGGCTTTCTAGTTGTTCTAAGGCAAAATGGTTTAAATAGCATGAAATAATTTGATGGTTTTCAGTGACCTAAGGGTATAAAATGAGCTATCACAAAGCTACCAGTTTTAACTGGTACATAAACCTACCTAAAAATATGGCTGAGACAAATCTGTGTTATCCATCTACAGATCAGCCTTCTACCTGGTAACAACCTTTCTCTGCCAACTCTAATACTTGATCTAGGAAACGATGTTTAAAATCTATACAATCTGTTCAATAGGCCTGTGTCTTTAAAATCAGTGTGACCTTAGTATAAATCATATTGCCATTATGACTCTATCTACAGAGCTATATAAACTTACCATGCTTTCCATTCCTTCCTTCCTTGTCAACTGATAACCAGGCTTACTAACAAACTAATTCTTCCACTAGACCTTACTTTCATTCCCTATGTCACGGGGGTTCAACTTAACCATCTTTTTGGTTTTTATTTCTTAGGCAAGTTTTTCCTTCCCTTTTATATTCTTTCCGCTGGCATCTTATCAGCTGGCACCATTCCATCTTCCGCATAATTTATTATGTTCTTTATATGTTGCCCATCAGTGTTAACCTCCCCATGTTACAAGGCTGACATACAGGCATTCAGGAGATAGAAGAAACAAAAAGGTCATAGAGAGTAATGAGAAGGTCACTTCAGATACAAGTGTACTTTTACTAAATTTATAAATTTTTAAAGATAGAGTAAGGAGAAAACATTCAATTTTTACCAGTCTTTGCTAATTAATGTATTAAAATTGTTCAGAGGCGAAGTATAGTATGCACAGTATAATATTTTGTTTCTGGGCAGTATTTCCCCTAAGAAAAAGTAGAGCATTTGATCAACATCATTTCAATGTGTAAAACAGCTCCCTACCATGGAAAGGTATTCTGTAGTGTGAAATTAAAGCATCAGGTATTTATACACAATACTAGAGAACATATATACAGCCTGTTTATTCCTTTCACAAAATGCCATGATATACTGGAGTATATTTATGTTAGGGTATTGTTCATTACCATATTTATGTTATGAATTATCCCTCAATATAAAATTTCTCCTTCTTCCTTGATAATAGAATCTTTAGTTGACATCTCCTTGCCCAGAATGCAGATTCCATCTCTCAGGCCATAGTACTAGGTGTGGCCATGCAACTAAGTTCTTATGCATGAAATATGAAATAACGCACCTTCTTGGTCCCACCTTTACACAGAGTATGGTCATCCTGTACGCCTTACTCTTCTCACTGACCTGAATATGGATAAGGGCTCAAGGTGGCAGAGCAGTTAGATTAAAAGGGTCTGGGGTTTTGATGACATGGAGACTACACCTTGGTCCAGAATTGCTTATACCCAATTATTATGTGTGTGTGAGAGAAAGATGTTGTTTAAATCACTTTTGCACCTGGTTTTCTGTGATAGCAGTCAAATTTATAGCATAAATGATATAGTTTAGTTTATTGTTGGAATGTGAGGTTTTTGTTTAAATGTGAAATTAGGTGTCTTCCTAAAGTTCTAATCTTTTTTGCATTATCTTTTGGAGTTTATTTTGCTCTGTAATACGGATTATGCTTTTGTTAGCAAATGAAAATATGTTCATACATTTATATAACTATTATGGTTATTCAAAAATTTGGGAACTATTTAAATAGCCTCTAGAGAAGACTGAATTTTGGACTCTCTTTAATTAGTAAACCACCATCAAGAACAAATACACTAGTTCTCTAAAAAAAGTCTAACCTCAAGTCTTTCCCTACATATTTTCCATCTTCACATCTCATTTTGTTTAAAGAGACCACTTCTTAGACTGCCTCCCTCTTCCAGATTTCTTTGGAATTTGTCTCTGAGAATTGCTCTTAACCAGCTGCCTTACCCCAAAGACCCACCCACACCTTATAAGCATTGGTCATATTCCACATGACCTTCTGGATCATTTGCTAATATCTGCTCATAATCTGTTTGGTTTTCCTTTGATTTCAGTGGCTTCAGTTTAATGATATCTGTCATCATATTTAGGGGAATTCTTAGCTTCAAAGGTTAATATTTATATATATTACAAATCCAGCCCTCTCCAATTGAAATTCTTAATAAATATATGTATGGCTATCCTTGATGGCCAGAAATATCATTGAAAAACAAGAAAAAACACATCACGCTAAACAATGAATGCCTGCCAAAATTTGTAGGTTTCAAGGAATGATAAATTATATCTAAAGTACAATGATATCTCTAGAGTACTATTTCAGTACATTCTGAGGATCCCTGTTATAAGCTTTGTTTTCATTTTCAGTTTTTTCAAGTTTTAGAATCTTGATTATATTCTGACCCAAAACAATGCTCATAAATTCAATGAAGGATTTGGTTCACTCACATGACCATCAGATAATGACCTGATTGAAGTTCTCTAACAAAAATTTATTAGCTTATATTCTATTTTCACTTTTCCAAGCTCTAATCTTAAAGCTGTCACCATGGCTGACAAATAGCTTTAAAGATACAGGTCATTGAGCAAACTCTTTTCAGAATCTGGCATCTAATAGCTTAGATATGAAAATGTGGCTCATGTGTCTTTCCAAAAGGCTTATCTGTTTTAAACTAGACACACTGGCATTAGGAATTGAGTAGTTGATTGGAATCCTTGTTGATATTTTGAAAAACTGCAAATATTTGTTTTCATTTTATAAATGTAATAATAACCATAATAAATAAAGGGTTATTTTGTGTCATATAGAAAATGCTTCCAATAGTTAATACATCTAATATTATTTTGTTTTTGTACTTCTGTTTATTATACACATTTTACCCCATAATTCCATGACTTTTTACAAAAATTATATTGGGTAAAAAGTGAAAATCTGCCAGTTCTACCCTTTTAAATTCATTCTCTCAAAGTAACTGCTGTTAACAAGTGTGTGCCTATTTCACTAGAATTTGACATATTCTTATTTAGTCATATAGAGAAGTTTATACCCCTGTCTATATATCCCTCCCCTCTTCTCATCTCTGTCTATCTCTATCTGCATATACACATATTTTATCATATAAAGTTAGGATGTGCTATACATATTGGTCTGCCATTATGTTTTATCAGATACACTGTATCATGAGCATCATTCAGTTAGTGCACATGAATTTCCTCCATCTTTTTAACAGCTTTATAGCATTCCAAACTGTAGTATAGTTTATAAATAGCATTTTATTTTTAACTATAACATATACATAGCATTCTGAACAATAATTAAACATTCTTTATTGATGGAAATTTGGGTTGTTTCTATTTTTGTCAGTGTCATACAATATTGAACATCTCTGTACATACATTTTAATGAAATTGTTTTGTTATTACTTTTGGTAAAGTTCTAAAATGGCTAATTGCCAATGCAAAGGTATTTTAACTCTCATAAATATGAAATAGGACAAAAATTGCCATGCTTTTGATTCTAGAGGCTTCTCTTATACCCATACCTTTCCAGAGTAAATTCTAAACCTAAAATTTCAAATTGAATATGTTTATTATAAAGTATCCTAAATGAGTTATAGTATTAAAACAATTATTCCCCCAGACAATGGCATAACACTTTAGAATGATAAGATGCTTAAAATAGAATATTTAAGTTAGAACTTGTAAATGAGATATAATTACAGCTCTCATAATGTGACCATGCTATAGTGACATATCCAAGAGCAAATTCTTTCCAGCATTCTTAGTATTGATATAAATGTCCAAGTGGTGAGCATATGTTTCTGGAATGTTTAATGTTTCTGTCGGCAGTTGGGCAGGGTTTGTCATATTTTAGGGGAGCTATGTCATAGGTCAATTAATACTTTCTTATGTCACTATTGCAAGAGATTTGGTGGGATATATAGAAATTTATTAAAAAAGTGACTTGAGCATTCTAATATAAACAACTTCATGGAGCATTAACATTTTGTACAATTTATATAGGAAAGGAAGAGCTTGTCAGAAGCACAGAATGCTCTGTTAGCATGTAGTTTGAGCACATTGATCTTTGCTATAAAGTCTTTGACTTCACTTAAACTAACTTATGACATGTTACTGATCTAGTTTGTTAGCAAAACCACAGTTAATTGAAACTAGACTTCTTTACCACAGAGTTGGAGATTTTTTTTTCTCATTGTAGATAGCCCCAGTTGAACAGAACCAAGACCATTAGTTTTGTGTTAGAATTACAATTATGGATTAGCATTAGATCAAGAGAGGGATGTTACACTAAGAGTCCAACCTGCAGGTTTTTTTCAATATCAATGGCCATGTTGAATTTATAGAAGAACTATTTATATTTACATCGGGATTATAGCGCACTACGTAGTTGGAAGAGTTTGGGGCGAAATCCTAAGGAAAAGGGAAATATTGATCAAGTGCTCACTAGCTAATCCTTGCTTCATGTAGCTCCACTCCAATTCTTGCTTCTCTCACTTAGAAACCACTGAGGGGAGCATCATAGCATCTACAAGATCAGTCAAGGGGCTTTGGCATAAAAAAGGTAATTTTAATTATTGGCCCTTTTTAAGAGTTAGAGAAAAGATGATTTATCTCTTGATAGAAAATGTATCAGAGTATCATTTAAAATAGTATCAGCATATTTTGAGGAATGGGTACTGTTGTCTTTATCTATATAAAGGAGCCATTTTTAATACGTGATTTATACCACTTTTGTTATGTTAAGTATGCTTTTTAAAAGGAAAAAGAAACAAGCCCAAACAAATAATATTAAATTTAAAAAATACCATGACTTTCTAAAAATTAGAGATCACTCTTTAGATGGGCCTTGAACTATGAGCCATCTGGTGGCTATTTACTTCCAACTGAAGAAAGTTAAACCAGTACAGTCTTCAATACAATCCTCAAATAGAATGTTCATAAACCATTATAAATACTATTAGTGAAATGGATAATTATATTTTAATTTTTACATATTTTGATGGTTTCCCGAAGAAGATACTCTTTGAGTTATATAGCTATATTGTAGGGAAAAAGAAACATCTACATATCTCTTTAATGCTAGCAAAATAATAACTGACGAAACAAGGATATTTACAAAATTCTAAAAGAGAAATAATCTGTGCATGTGTCTTACCTTTCTTTTGCGAAGTCTGACTTGATTATCTGTGGGTTCCTGGGTGGCCAGAGTCTCTTCAAAGTGTAAACACTGCATGCCATCTCCTGAGTTGACCTTTGGAAGATTTTTGTTTTGATGTTCTGAGAAGCCACTCTTCTCCAGGCCATTTTCAGCTGACATTCCACTAGGGCAGGAAGGAGGCTGCAGAAGGCAGCTTCCAGAATCTGCTTTTAATAATGGCAGTCCTCTGTCTGTACAAGGACTAGTAAAGAACTCGTCTTGTACTACGCTGCAGGTGTTTCTTTCATGTTCATCTTTAGGGAAGTCAGATTTCCTTCGTTGCTGAGCAATTACAGCAGAATTAAGCAATTGCTTCTCAGGCACAATATCTTTCACATTCAGTGAATCACACTCATTTATTCTGGATGCATCTTTTATTTCACTTAAGCTTATATCATTACAAAGCTCCAGGCTCTTACTTATAATGTCAATACCTTTTCTCTCCCTGCTTTTTTCTACCAGTGCTAAATCAGCTCCACCAGCCGCTCTCCAGGAGTTAGAAGAATCTTGATTACTTTCCGTGATAGGCAGTGTCTTTACTAAGGAGGCTATTTCTTTGACACTGTGTTGGTCTGACGTTTTATGGCCTTGGGAATTTAAAATCCGTTTATCATCTGTAAGATATAGATTAGAATCGATATCCTCATCAGAAACATGCACTAGTGTTTCTGTGCTGGCCTCCAGAGAAAGAAACTGATCTTCACCTTCATGGCTGTCATTTTCATCCACCTCCTTTGAAACGTGACCCATTAGCCTCCCAGGAAAATCTCTCAGTTCTGATCCATGACAGCAGTCTGGTAGTGAAGCACACTTCTCTTTGCGGTCCGCATTTAGAGTTGCATCTTTTTCCATACTTGCCTGCAAGCTCTCAGCTACTAGTCCATGATGACATGCTGTGTTATGATTATCAGAATTAAAAGGCTGTCCCATCCATTGGGTCACATGTTCTTCCCAGCTTCTCTTTCTGATAGCTACAGACATGTCATCGTAGTTTAACAACAGATAGAGAAATACATTCCATATGAGACTAAAGGAGATGGAACTTGATGAAAGATTACTTCAAATTCACTGATTGAAGAAGAAAATGAGTTTTGTCATTTGCCACCTATAAAAAAATTTAAAAATATGTTTAGTATCAGAATATGATACTAAAGTGAAAATATATCTTGGAAAAAAGAGCACTTAATCTGTGCTAGAAAGAGTAAGTAAAAGAGTTTATAAAATTTCTGTTTAATAGCTCTATAGTGTTACTTCTTTAAGAAGTAACCTAATATTAGAAGAAAATTCCACATTGAATATCTGTGATCAAAAAGACATTGACAATACTTTTAACTACAGCTGATTGATCTATTAATGAATAAAGATATAAATATTGAACATTTAAAACTCCATTTAGAAAATATTTGGATTGCGACACTTAATGAAATTCACTGGAAGTAACTTGTTGCTTTAGTTTACACGAGTTCTTGACTTACATTTGTGAATACAATTCTTTACAGAAATCTATTCATTGTTTGGTTTGAATTGCAACAAAGGCCACCAGGGAACTGTTCATGCAAAATTTGAGCTACATAGACAGCATTTGTAATGTATTAGTGTGTGAAAGAGCTAGCACAGTCCCAAAATATCAGGATGTATTTACTCCAGGGAGTGACTAAGAAACGTGGAATAATCTAATTTAGCTCATATTAACACATAATTCATGGATAAGAAAGCATACTACATACCATTTACGATACCTCAGGATAAATACATTTACATGCCCAAGGTGATAGATCTAGGAAGTAAGCCAGGATTCAAACCAGGCCCTGGTTCTAAGGTCAGGCTTAGAGAGTCAACACACTTCATTGTCTCCATGGAATGAGATCTCACCTCCACCTTTTCTCTCCACATATCTTTAGTATATATAAAAAAATCTAAACTCCTCAGGCAGGAATTCAAGGGAACCAAAAGGAAGATGTGAACATGACAAGACAATTGGGACAATTCTTCAGAAATTTCAGTCTCATTCTTTTTGGCTTCTATGGTATTTAGTTTGTATACTTCTGTTAGAATTTGGCCATAAAAATTTAAGTAAACAAGAAAACCAGGCATAAGATAAAGTCAGAATATAAACACATTCCTGTTATTCACCCTTTTCTGCCCTGAATGATTCAAACCCTTAGTTAAAGGAAGCAAATTATACCCGTGTAAACTCAACCTAATAAGAAGGACTGACCTAAATGTTGTCCTATAATGAAACCAAATTAGTAGACTGTAAAAGAAAAATCCCATTAAAAGAGCAAACACTTGTAATTTTTTATTCCACAGAAGAACTGTCAGCACATAACATGGATTGGCTTATTGATTTCAGCCATAAACAAGATTAACTGCTGTGGTGGTTTTGGGTCACTTCAGTCTACTGAAAAGAACTCTGACTTTTAACCCCAAATTTCAAGCTATTCTGACTAAGCACTAAGCGTATGCCAGGAAGGTAAATATTCCAACAATGTAAAGACCAGTGAAATTAAGGAATGTACTAGAATTTGGTACCCTAGCCTGACCAAATATCTTTCTGAATACTATTTAGTTCCCTCAGAGGTCTGTGACCATCTTTGAAAATGGTCAGCATTCACATTTTCCATGTTGGCATTCATTCTGCACTCAAAAGAAAATATAAAGTCCCTGAATTCCATGCATAAGTCATTATAGTGTGGGAGGCAACGGAAAGTGGAAAAAACGCATAGATGAATGTCAGAAAATTTCTGCTTTCATGGGCACATTTGGGTTGTAATAGAGTGGTTCTGTTTTAGATATTTTTTTTTATTTTTTAATTTTTATCCACTGTAGAAAGTGCAAGCTAACTTAAGAAATGCCAAGTAGTATTACTGTGTCATTTCATAAGCCACATTTACATTTAAGTTGAGACTGAATTCTGGTGTCGTTGCTTCTACTAAGAAGAAATAAAGTTTTATTAACCCTTTGGGGAGCAGATTACATTAAAATTTTGCCTTTAAGACCTTACCATAATATTAATTAACGTATTTCACTCAACCTTGATAATTAGGTATTTTTATAATGTCAAAAGAACACAGTTCGACAAGTTCTGAGACAATCTAGCTATAAAAAGAGATTATAAATTAGGTATATCCAACACAATATTAACTCTTATCCTAACTTCTTATCTAGCTTCTTTAAATATTTCCAAGTCAGTCCTGTGAATGTACAGCATTATTACTTTCAAGACACAAAATTTCCTAAATATCATTATGATCATCATTACTATATTTTGAGTACTTGCTCCATATCCTGTGGTCAGATAAATTAAATATATATACACACACACACACACACACACACACACACACACACACACACACATATATATACACACACACAACCTTTCTTATTCATACTTACTGATTTGTAATTCTGATTTGTAAGATTTATAGTTAATATCTGCCATCATGATCTAAAGGCTGAACAGAATAATAATAAAAAGGAACATTGGATTATTTTCAATTGAGTCTGAGCATATTTGCCTCATTAACTTGTATATGTCCTGTAAGATTGAGAAGTCTTTGTAAAAGTCCTGACTTTCCCTATAAGCCACTTTACCACCATGCCTTATTTAAAATTATATTTCTAACTACTGACTACTTATTTTGTAAATTTCTATTACTTTTTTTTTTTTTTTGTAATTTTTTTTATGCAGTTTCATTCAGAATGAGCTCAGCTGCTGAGGATTTGGATGAAGGATCTGGAAAAGTATAGGTCATTCCAAGGTGTTGATTTTATGAAGTGAATTTCCATGGGGATTTTTCACTTCTTAAATGCATGTGTTTAAACACCACTGTACTAATATTATAAGAGACTGTATGTACCGCTAATTATGTAACATTTCTGGAAAATATTTGTGAAATGTCCAAATTTACTTTCTGTGATATTAGTGCATAGGGTGTTTAGACAAAGTGATTTCGTATTTATCATTTGGGTTAATTTTGTAATACTTAATACTCCATAAAATAAGCATTCATAGTAAACAGCATATATTTTTAAATTAATTCTAATTGACTGTTATTGTACTAAAAAACTACAACAAACAGAAACATTCTTTTGAGAATCATTGACATATAACTGATATCAAATGATTATGGTCTCCTTTGAACTTGCTTCTGAGATAAATACATACCTTACATTTTGGCTTGGCAATTGTTTTTAAGGAAGAAGAGCATGTTGACAATCACTATCGTTAATTCTACAGTCAGAGAGAACATGGCTCAAGTGAAAGACCTATAGCTGAAATCAAATGGGCAGTACTCTAGAAATGACAGTAACACTGCATGATCATAATCATTTCTTTGACAAGTGTTTATTTAGTGGCCAATGGGCCACAGACACTCTGCTAAACATTGGAAATATAAAACTAAATAATGTATTTTACTTTTTCTAAAGAAGTTTGCAATTTTATGGGAGAAACTCATGTAAACAAGGAGAATAAGTCCTTGCATGGCCACAAATATCATGGAAAGTTTAACATAAAGGAGGGGTTATCAATTCTCCCTTCCATTTTCCTCCCTTCCTTTCCTTCCTTCCTTCCTTCCTTCCTTCCTTCCTTCCTTCTTTCCTTCTAGGGGATGGTATAAATGTTGGGTAGGGCTTCCAGAGAAGGAAATCCATGAATGAGGCCCTCTGTGGGAATTTTCCTGCCTTGAACACAGTCAGGTCAAATGGGAGTTAAGTTAGATTTCCTATCTATGGAAGAAGGCTTCCTTTCCTCTGGCTTCAGATTTTTACTATTCCAGAATCACCTCTTTGGAAAAGACAGCAGAAGCAACAATAAACTCCACAGAATTACTTACAACTAGAAAAGTAATTGTTCACCTTGGAGGGAAATCACATTTCTCTGGAACATTTCAGAAAAAATTGATGGGAGAAATTTTTCAAAGAAATAAATATCAGATAAATCTCTAGAACTAATGACCCAAGTCTTCAGGTTGAAGAGAAGCATTGAAGGATGCAATAATTCAAAAAATAAAAATAAACTGCACCAAGAAACAATATTGTGAAATTTCAGAAATTTAGAGGTAAGCAAATGGTCACAAATGTTATTAGAGAGAAAAAAAAGAGATTATATATTTGGTATTGAGCATGGAAATGGTATTAGATTTCTCAATTGTAATGCTAGAAATAAGATGGGCAAATATGCCCTCAAAATTCTGGTGGGAAATTATTTCTTACTTGAAATTATATGAGATGCCTTAAATCATTTTTCCCTCTTCTCGAGAAATTACTGGAGGAACAGTTCCACCCAAACGAGAGAATAAAAACAAAATTGAAAAGATATGGCAACATGGAAGTCAGGAATTCAACACAATGATTAGAGAATGGAATTTCCAGGTTGAAATTTATGTAGTAGGTCTAGTGGATAGTGATTTCACACTAATCCTAAAGTTCTCTATGAGAGATATCTCTAAGGAAAAAAACACAGAAATAATAGATTATATGATGTATGTGACCACACCGAGGGGAATTTTATAGTAAAGTTAGATAATGTAAGTGAAAAAATTAGTAATAATGACATAGAAAACTAGAAAAATCAATTAACTCCAGGAAAAACAAAAAGTTTTAAAAGAAAAAGAATGTAATCACAGTATACTACTTGGCTTAGCTTTGAAATTTTTACGTAACTAAAATTATGCAAATAGTACATACTGACTTAATACAAATTATACAACTATTTTTAAACATAGAGTTTTGTAGGGCATGGGGTTAGGAATGGTGGGTGAATAGTTTCTGAAAGCTAATGCTTCATTTTCCATGGAATGGAAAAATAGTATAATCACATTGTTTAGAAATATGGAGGTATATGTCAGGAGAAATAGCTAAAAAGTTTTAAGGATTATGACTCTGTGTGTTATTTGCTTGCAATAGAGAAAAAGTTTATCTATGAATCTCTGAAAGCATGTTAAATAATAATTTAAATTTTACTATGTTCCAGAGCAATAATTTTAAGAATGAGCTGACACATAAATATGCTGCAATTTCTCTACATATCCAGTGGGACCAAACCAATCCCCTTTATTCCTTCCTCACTCAGTATAACACAACCTCACAATTTCACACACACATACTTATCTCACACTACCATAAAAATAAAGTTGCTGATTTGGGTATTTATCTTTGGCCATCCATGTCAGTGCAGTTTTCCATTAGATTCTTAGGTGATTTTTTTTATGTCTTCCTTTCTTCCCCCAACCCTCTGGGACCTCTTGTAATTCAGGAAAAGTATTTTTGGTAATCCTTTTAGCTACAGTCTTTCTAAAATATTATCTGAATAGAAGTTTAAGATATAAAAAATAATATATAAATAGCTTTAAATGAGTAAATGCTCATGAAAAGAGGAATTTTTCATTGTGTTATTTCCCAACTTTTTCTGTACACTTCACTGATAGTACTTGAAAGGATGTCAACTTTTGAGTCATCTCTTCAAATGTGAATATCTTGTTTTGTCCTTTCAGAACATGAATTATGTGTGTGTGTGTAGATATACATATATATATATGTGTGTGTGTGTGTGTGTGTGTATATGTGTATATATACATGTGTATATACATACAAACATATTTTTATATAGATACACTTATGTATCTATATATATGATTAACCCCGCATAATTTTTAAACACTTTCACACAAATCCTGTATATTTAATAGGAGGAAAAATAAAGACATAATAATACTGACAATTTCTTTTTATTTTTCTACTTTTTCCTTAGATGGACAGAGGTACTCCTGGTTTCCCTTAGGGCCTTTCTTCTTAATTACTTATCCCATGTTAAATTTTTAGGTCATGTTCTCCTCCTCCTCCTACTACTACTTTAAATTATATAGATATGTAATATCTATCACATAGCATATTCTCAGTCACTTTAAGAAGAAAGAGAAACTATAAGGGACGTAATCTCCTTTTACTTAAAAGTAGGTTAAACTCTCTACTTGCAAGAATAGAGAATTGTGGTTAAATCTAGAAAACAACATTTCTACGCTGGCCTTCTTTGTTACTGTATGATAAGGGTCCCATTGATAAGATGGAGAGATTAGGGACATCCTAAAGTGATTTGAAATCTTAATGTATCTTAGCCTACTCTCAGGAAGTCACATTTGCAGGTAGTAAGTGCCTTCCAAACACTTATTGAATTAAGTTAGACAATTAGAACAGAATCAACAACATAGAAACAGACATGATCGAAGCTTAATACAGTTCTTCAAATGTGCTCACTAATGTCAAAGAAAATCTTCATTAGAGCGAATACTTGTGGAGGCCAAAATGAAATTAATTTTATTGATGAAGCTGTCAAAGAACAAATCATCTAGCAAACTAAATTGTGCACATTTATACATCTTCAACTGCCCATCAACTCAATGATAACATGGATAGGAATGCTTTTTATTGCCAAACTGATGTTACATATGCAAGAATCTCAGGAGCATCGAGAAAGCATAGGATAGATCTGATTTTTCTTAATTCCTTTATGTAAATGCATGAATAAATAACATAGAAGTTAATAACAACACATTAAAATTTTCCTATAAATCTAGTTAGGGTAGCCAACTCTTACTAAAAGACAATACTTTTCTTTAAAATATTCATGCTACCTAATCCAAATTAGATGGGGCTAGAATTACACTGTGGGAGAGAGAGATCTTTAATAACACGATGTAAGACTTTATCTCCATTTGATTTCATGCAGATTTCCTTTCTTTAGTAGCAATCTGTGTTTTAATCCTTCACAAGATTATTTTACTTTTCCATACTTTGCCAAATACTCATTATGTCTCATCAGCTAACTGTGGAAAAAACAAACCACTGTTAAAATCTTTATTTGAAATTGCTTAATGAAGTTTAAAATATTATATATGAAATAGCCTTCATATCTTCAGGCTGTCTGGAAATCATTAAAAATTTTAGTAAATTACAGAATAAACTGCATATAAAGAACTAAGTCAGTGGAATAAGTAATACATCACCTTTTCCAAGAGACACATCCAAACTTCCATCATTTTTAGTCTTTAGAAGAAAAATGAAGTAGGTACCCAATTTAAAAGTATCCTTTTAATATTTACCTATTTTATGTATATCTCAGCTTTACTGAGCTTGGAAAACTTTTTCTCATTCTTAGGTCTCAGAGTCAAAGATATTTCAGGAATCAGGCAAACTTGAAAATTAACTATCAATCCACTAGAAAATAGCTCATCAGAAAAAAAGCAGGGCTTTAAAAATTGGAAGGTATTATTTCCATGGTGCCTTATTTTTACCTCCAGGTTCCTGCTATCTAATGTAGCCTTAGTAGTTTCTAATTTTCTTGCAGGGAGGAGCCCTGATACTGGCAATGTTTGACTTACCACCACTTTACAGCTCAGTTCAGCCAGGTTTGCAGATTCCCTTAACGTTTTCTTAAATAACCCACAAGTAATTTGAGGAAGTCTTGGAACATTTCATGATATTGTCTGATATCATGAAAATCTTTCTGAGGATAACTGGTTCCAAGAAATCCCAGAATTAACGAGTCCTTGAGCATAATACTGTATCATGGATGCAATAATTTCTAGATATCTCTATTTTCTTTGGATTACCAAGCTTTTTTTTTTTTTAAGTAGTCTTCTCAATAATAGTGTTCCATCCTCTGCAGAACATTTGGCACATTGAGAAATACACTATGTCTTAGATATTTCTGCAGATAAATTTATTAATGAATAGTTAATCATTTGGTTTTTTGCCTTGATATCTCTTATCTACAGAATCCCTTATAACCCAAAAAAATATATTGCTTTTGCTCTGAACTTGTTTTAGTTGGAATTTTGCATGCAGCAAGAAGTAGCTTAGCGTTAAATTTGATATCAAGAGTTTGGCTGCCTTTTTTTTTTTTGGATGGCAAAGCAGTATGATTAAAATGTGGTTTTGCCTTATTATAAAAAGACATTTCTTTTCAAAAAGGGACATGGATTATAATGCTTTATCATCAGCATGGCAAGATGTGGCTTTGCTTTAAGTGGCTGCTTTCTATCTTTAGCTTTACTGTCATTTCTAAGAACACTCTAATGGTAGACACAGTAATCACTAAATATAAAAGATATGTCTATATCAGCTCAGGTGTTCAGATAGCTAAGTGACAACAGGATACTGAGACTTTAATCATCCACTAAATACAAGTTTCACTAAAATCAAGAATGTGAAATCAATGGGAACTTAACTATTAGGTTGCTGCCTCTGACATAAACTTACGCTTTTTGTATTTAATATCTATAATTCTCATATTACTTTGTCACTTACTTATGTACATTTGGACTTGTTTTTATTGCCAAGTGTTTTTCTATATATTCAAGTACTAGTAGGTGCATTAGAAAAATTTGATGATTATGATAATAGAAATAGTAAAAAAAAAAAAAAGCTTCCATTTATTAAGCATTTACTGTTGGTCAGATACTGTATTTGATTTTTTACTTACGCTACTTCCTTTAGTAATAATGCTCACAAACACTCTATGAAGTAGGTACTATCCTTGCCTTAGTTTTATAGGGAAGAATTTTGGCAGTGTTAAGTAACTAGCTCAATGTCAAGCTCTTATTGATGGGTAGGAATTATTATCACATTTTATGTGAAAGCAAGATATCTGTTAAAGCACTATTTTTTTTTCTGGTGATTTGGGTTAGTTACCTAAGCTTTGTGTTCCTCAGCTTTCTCACTTTATTCTATAATGGGAATAGTAAAAAAATTGTTGGTGGTAAAATAATAATATTGCGCTAAAATAACAATGAGCTAATAATATATGTTGAACACTTAATCCATGGCATATTGCAAGAACTCATTAAATACTAAGTGAATGATGATGATGATGATGATGATTTGATGATGATGATGACAATGACTTCTTCAGTTTTTGATTTATCTTAGCTGCAGAAACCATGGCTGAAATGAGTTGGACCTAACTTTTGTATACTGCTATTATTTCAATGTAGATGAATGATTTGACAAAATGTGAAACATCATAGTTTTTTTTTCTTGACTAATAGACCTATTATTTTTTAAACAAAAAATTTGTTTGTTATATTGTATGCAAAACAATTTGCATATATAAAATCTTATACGATGCTCAAAATGACCTGGTGATATAAGTATTTTCATGATCTCTCCCACTTTACTAATAAAAAGCAGAAGCTGAAAGTAGTTATGGGGCATGCTTCAAATCACAGAACATCAAATGGCAAAGATGCAAGTCAGAGGTAGCTTTCTGACTCTACCCATAGGCTTCTCAGTACACTACTCCACTTAAATTGTGGAAAATTCACTAGTCCTCTGCTCCCACTGGCCTCATGTAACTTTTAATTTCAAACAGTTTCTGGATGGTTAGGCTTCTTTTTGGGTCTAATTGAAGTTGTAATGTCATCTTATGAAAGTGTTGTTAACCTCTGGCCTCAGGCTCTGATGACTCTTGCCAACCTCCTATTTTCTCTCCCCTTTAAGGATGATTATTCTATCATTATAGGATGTTTGGGGGTGGGGGGGAATTACACACAATGCTTATTCCTCAATACTGGTTTTGCTTTCCTCTTTCCTTCATATTTTTTCCACAAACATTTATTGACAAACAGGTATTGACAGCACTTGACACTCTAGGTATTTTGCTAATTGCTGGGAATAAAAAGAAACACTGAATTTCTAAACTTGCTCTCTGATCTTCTTATACCCTTTCTATCTCATTTCCATTAATAGGACTTATTTTTTACTTTGAATTATTTGCATTGTATTGCTAAAACACTTTGTTAATTCAATCTAACACAAAACAACCTTTTCACACATACGACTAGCTACAATAGTTTTTTTCTATCCTTCTATCTTAATTAATGAGCAAGTTCATATACATACTCTTTACATTTTCTTTCAGCTTTTTTTGCATCAGTGTCCCTGTATAATCTTTTCAAGTTCATTTATGTACTCTATAATCCATTGAATCAAAATCAATAATCTTTTTTTTAAACTAGGTTTCAAAGTTCACTTTTCATCTTTATTCTGTTTTAACCTTTTAAAAATCTAAGCCCATCTATTCTTCAGAACTTTATGAACTGACTAGCAGTGTAATGTCAAACTAGAACCATAGAAGTAAATGTATTTTTATATCTACACCAAGGTCAACCTGGAGTCGAGCTTCTCCATAAAGCTCTTTGGTTTAAGTTGTGCACATAAGGGGATTATCATTCATGTGGGGGAAGAAGGTATAATACTCATGCCACTTCCTTCAGATCTGGAGGTTTTAAGATTTCCCTCATCCTTTTTAAATTCTCATGTTTTAATTTTTTGACATTTCTCTATTTTGATAAAATTCTCTATTCCAGATCTAGGTCATTTTTCATTTGGAGATTTTCTGTACTGTAATGATTTCTGCAGAGAGATTCTCATGTAAGATAATACTGACATCAATTCATTCATTCTCCAAGAAGGAACAAATAGGATGAAAACAACAAATGAACTTTTCGATATCCTAATTTAGTCTTATTTTAAGCCTATAAGACCTGGTCCTCTGTAAGTGAGATTAAACCAAGACTAAAAATTCTCCTTTTTTATGCCCTTAAGAGAAAAATTACATGATGCACTTTCTTTACCTAGGCCCTCTAGGAATCACGCAGTCAGTTATATAGGCTATTACTTTACTGCATTTATTACTCATTCCAATGATGTGGAGCATAGTGCCACTGGAGGTGTTGAATAGTGTAACTTTTAAGTGGTAATAACATCAGGAAATCCAATCTGTTTCATAATGGGGGACAAAAGCATCATGACACACATTTTTCCTGAAGAAATGGCCTACGTTAGATATGACATATATTAGTTTTATGAGAAAGTCTCTTGCCTGGGAAGGTGCTATGTTTCAGCATGCATAGCAACATATATTATCACATATGAAGTATGATACAGATGATGCAGCCAACTCTCTCATTTTATACTGCACTGGTCAAATGTTTACTTATATACTGTAACAAACTCTGTATTCTACAACTAAAGGAACTTGTAGAAGGCTCAGAATAGATATGATCAATTAAAGGACTGAAAATAAGCTGTAGAAAAAACAACAAAAGAAAGTAGGCTTATTTGGCCTAGAAATATATACTTATGTTTTCATATGTCCATTTAAGCTTTTTATATTTCCACTGAGGAAAAACCCATAGAACTAGAAATAGCCTGCAGCGCTAGAGATTTAAGTTAGATAGAAGAAAGAAAGTCTGTGTACCTTAAACCAGTTCCAATGGGAGGTCGTAAAATCTCTGAATGTCACAAGATGGAAAGGTTCATTATGATATCATTTGAATACAAGGATATGAATCAGACAAGCTCTTTAGTAGCCCTATGTTTTTAAGGAACATCAGTTTAAAATTAATATGATTATTAACATATGGATTGATTTTCTTGGCATAATCTCAAAATATAACAGAATAGTCACAAACAAGTTACTCTTTTAAAGTGTTTGTTGAAGGCATATTACATTTTTTTAAGAAAATGTTTGCATTTGAGAAAATCTTATTCCTTAGTAAATTTGATACTTTTTTTGAAACCATGTTTTTTTTTCCACACTGTAACAGCTTTAAGCCTTTTTTTTAAAATAAAGATACACTCCAATTTTCTGTCTAAAAGTAGCCTTCTACTGGACATGTGCATATTTTATTCTGCATAATCATTATTTGAGAGCATGACGATGAATTATAAAATAGAGTACTATGGTTTCACTGTCAACTCTTTTACTAGTTAGTGGTGTGACCTTGGACAGGTCACTTTTGAATGTCATTCCTTAGCTCCCTGTGGCAACCTCAGGACAGTGTTAGAAAAGTGATGTCTTATGTTTCTTCTTTCCTTGAAAGTCTATTCAGGGATTTTATTAAATCACAATTTAGACAAGTCAATATGTTTTAATGTACTTAAAATAGGTTATTTGTACCATATTTAAGTCTTAACATGACCTAAATTGGTAATGAATAGTTAAAATTTATCAATATATGTTATTCCAGCATAGAACTTAAAAATAATTAGCTAATACAGAAAATGGTCACCTCGTACTATATAAAAGTTTATGATTAAAACATTTGATTTCTTATGATTCAACTGTCAAATGCTCTCATCTTTCATTTAGTGTATGTCGTGTTCATCTAATAGGTTTGGAAATACACATGAATATTTGTCCCCTTCACATACCATTGCATATTATTTCTATAAAATAATGATTTTCATTCTAAATATTCAGAAATATAAATATAACAGTATATTATGCATTAAAAGTCCATGTTATTTCTTCATTACTAAATATATTTCCTCATATATTACACATTTAAACATTTAAACATTTAAGATACTTTAAAGAGACTATAGGCCAGTGAAAATGTAATTTTATGATTAGATGAATTAGAAACACACGATCAGTTTTTCAAATAATTGTAATGATTTCTGGCTGCCTTAAATAGTAATAATGAATGTTTTTGTCATTGAGATTTACTTCAGTTATTCAATAACATTCACACAAAATATGACTTGAACAGTGAATTCGGAAAAGTTAATATAAATTAAGTTCAATTTTTATTTAAATTTTTGCAAATTAGATGAAATACTACTTAGGACAGATGAAATTTCATGTATTTACTTTTTTAAAAAATGAAACTTAAGCCGTACATTAGCAGCTTGAGCTGTGATTAAAAATGGTTTAGGGGACTTATTGAAGAATCCAATCTTCATATTTTAAATGAAACACAAAATATTCATTATTAAGAAAAGTCACTCTAGTGCTATCTACTCTCCCTGTTGCCATAAGGGGAGAGATAAAAAGAATTAATTTACACCTCACACTTATGTGAGACAGAATATGTGTTTGTTTCATATTATGCTATGCAATAGGAAACTTGGTCTTATAACTCTATTCGTAAATAAGAAAAGCATATAGAAGGATCAAAATAAAATCTTAGTTTATGGAGGAAGAGTAAAGTCTCTGTGGAGCCTATTTTAGAATTGACATTTTGCTAAAAAAAAAATAAATTGACTCACAGTTTTCTAGTTATTAAACATTTTCCACTTCTAATTTCATGGCTTAGTACTAGAACCTAAGAATTCACCACTCAGTGCAAGATGCTAACATTTATCCCAACCTTTCTGCCTCTTCAAAGATTGCCTCAAAGTATAAAGATAGATAGTCCACAACGTCTTACCTAGACAACGAGGAGCTGAAACGCCAAGGCATGACATTGTTCGACACTCAGGTTAGGAAAGAAGTCCGTCCCCGTTAGTTTCTCCAAAATATAAGTTCACAGTTCGTGGTTGAGATCATGGCTCTATTCTAAGCAGTTTTGCGCGGTGTGTGTTTCTAACAAAAACACCCTCCGCAGCTGGAGGGAGCTTTAGCTAAAGCAGGAGTCTGTCAAGGCGTTCCTAGTGACTTCTGTCTACTAAATTCAGACTGATGTTTTGCGAAAGGGGCCTCCACAACCAGGCCCAGATTGCCTGGGAAGCATTTCCTGCCTCTGAGGAGTGTGCATGTGAGAAAGACTGCACGAAGCGGAGGGGAGGGGGAGAGTGGAGCCCGACTGGGCGTTGTAGGAGTTCTGATTTTACACAGAACTGAAGTGAGTTTGTCAAAGCTCTTGAGGTGATTAGCTGGAGAATCATAAAGTCGTAGAGCTTTTTTCTATCTCGCATTGCTTATGAGGAAAAAAGAAAGAAAGAAAGAAAGTTCTCTTCCTTTTTTACTCCATTAAATGTATAGGCAGAACTTAATCAAAATACCTCTGCAGATCTTTTAGGAGAGCAAGACAAATTCAGTTTTAATACCGTAATTCTTCTAAATTTGAAATCCTTTTTTACACTACTTACAATTTAAAACTCTGCAGGCTTACATGCTATACCTGAGAAGATCTGTAAGTAAAATCCCAAGAATCCAGTAAATGGAATGTTTTCTTCGTGATCTCTCCCAAGAATCCTTCACAGAATTAAAGTGGTTTGTGTCCTGGCATATACAGCATTACCTCCAGTCAGAATTCTCCAGTTACACAAATCCAGTGCTGGAAAAGCAGAAGACAGACTCCATCTTGATCCCATTACAGCCTTGCTGACATTAACCACTTGCAACTGCTTCCATCTAGCATGACAGAGTCCCTGAATCACATCTCTGAAGCAGCTCACAGTATCTGCATCCTTTGGCCGGCACAAATTTTGTCAACTATCATCTGTTTATCTTTTCTGCTTTCTTGTGCCTCCACTGAATGACTTCCTCCTAGCTGCTCCAGGCTGGGAACTTGGACTACCATTTGGTTTTGATTAAAACCAGACAGCCAACTCTGAAGAATTTAGGGAATAAGCTAATGGAAACTGCAAGTATGGCTTTAATTAGTGCATCAATTAATAATAGATGTTAGCTCATCATATAATAAGATGACACAAATATAAACGCAGAGGAAGTGCAAGTCATTTCAGGAAAGTTATACCAATTCTTGTTCTATTATGACCTAGAATTCTCCTTAGGGAAAGTGGAAGGAGAGAAGAGGGATGTGGCCTTGGGACATCCAGGTTGTGGAGAGGCCAGTGATGTGGCCTCTTTGTTTATACCAGAGAAACAGGAAACAGCATCTCTGAGTTTAATTCTCTTACTCAGTTAAAATTGCTCAACAATATTTCACTTCTATTTTATCTACGATCAATGAATTCTCTTGCTATTTATGACTTAATCATTTTTTTCCAGCGATAAGTGATTAGATTAATCTGATTGCTGAGTCTATTGCAGTTTGCAAATTTATAGAGATTTCTAATAATGGGAGGAACAAGAACAACTTCAATTTTATTATGATAAATGAGGACCTTATAAAGAGGTACAAGAAACATTAAACTTATTAGCCCATACTGTATGTTCCCAAAATTGCAAGTAGTTTTCATTATTTATGTTTACTCTCAGTTGGCTCTAAATTTTATAAAGGCTGACAGATACCTGGATATCACAATAGATATCTTTTTAGTATTCCCTGAGAATATTGGATAGGTGATAATTCAAAGAAGTATGATGTTATAGCTACTATTTCCTATTGGAAAACTAAAATTTCTCAAAATTATTGTAAAGCACGGACTATTAAGAAATGTAAATGGCAAGAATGACTTACATTGTGCATGGATTTGAAGATGAGAAGCATTCAAATAAAACGTGGACAGAAGCAATTTTTAAAATTTTATATCAAAACATTATTGATTTAAAAATGAACACTTATATTCCTTTAATTTAACCTTTAACCATAAGGCAAGATGGGAGTCCATACTTTCAAAAATTCTTTGGGGAGTTATTTATATTCATATTCAAAATGCTTCCAGTGAAACTATGCAGATTTAATCTTCCCAATAATCTTTGTATATATTCTTAATTTTATTTTACAGATAAAGTATTAGAAATTTGTGGAAACGATTTTCTCACAATCAGATGATAGAAAGTGACCAAGCACAATTGGAACACAGATTTTCTAACTCGAATTTCTGTGCTTTTTCTCTCCCTAAAAGAGTTAACTGCCTCTCTTGGCTCTCATTTAATTGCTGTGTGAAATTGGGAAGAGGACTTTATATCTAAAACTCCTTTTTAGATTCTTCTTTAAAAATAGTAACTATTCCACATAACTCTCAGATTGGAAAGCAGGATTAACTTTACATACACAAATATTTATAAATTTATATCTATTTCCCTTAGGAAAACACTGTAGCAGAATAAAATGAGAACTGATGTAGATTATTTCCTATAACTTAAATTACCTCTATCTCTATCTCTATCTGTCTCTGCCTATAGTCCTGCCGCTAGTATTAGTGGGTACTCAGTAAATGTTAGTACTCTGCTAATTCTTCTTAGCTAGATTCTCCTCATGAATATTATAATCCCTCTTCATATAATTTAGCCTTGTTTCTGTTTATATTGGCCAGGAAAACAACAAAAGCCTATTTACATACATTTATAAATGCCTTTTTCGAAATCTAGGTACTCTCATTAGTAATTGTCTCTTTAATAATCTCTTCTCTAAACAAATAATACTTTGTGCTTTATTCTATTATTAGAAATATCATTTCCTAAATATTTAATTATTTATTTATTTTTCATCCTTCAGTTGTCTGAAAACTTATGTTCTTATAAAGATTTTATCAAATATGAGTATAAAGATACAGATTCAGATAATTTCCTAAATATTTAACATAGTGTCAGGCACATAAAAAGTAAGAAGAGAAAGAATTGATTGACCACTGGACTTAACAATGTAGAAGTCACTGTTGATAATGACAGAATTATGGGCAAAAGCCTGGTTGGCATGGTTTAAAAGAGATTCGAGGGAAGGAATTGAAGATATAAGTAGCGTCAACTCTTTTGAAGTTTTACTGCAAAGGAAAGCAAACCAATGACAGGGCAATTGTCTGGGGCCAAGAGAAAGTTTTATTAGGATGGGGGCAATAATGGTATGTTTGTAAAATCTTTTTAATCAGTATGGTATCTTCCCAAAGTGAAAGAAAAGATGTTGTAGACAAAAGGGTAGAAACTGTTGGAGTGGATTTTTGAGTAGAAGAGAGAACCTGGGATCTAGTGGAGCAGGGACTGATTTTAGATGGGAGTGTGATACTTGTGAAGACTTTAGTCATATTAGATATCATGATTCAGTTAGTCACTCAGCAAATCTCAGCTAGTCACCATTATGGTTTTTATCGCTATTCAATTAAAAAAATTATTTTATCACATAAAAATTATACCCATAACAAATAATTGAATAAATAGATGACATTGAAGGAACAAAATGTAAGATATTTTGCAGACAAGCTTGTCTGTGCGATTCTTCGTATAATCCCATCTCTTGTATTTCTCTGATGAAACCTGGTACAACCAAATACAGGAGGACTTTTTCCCTGGCACTGGACATTTCAGGTCCATCCCTTAAAGCTACAAAGAAAGGTATTGCTTTTGTGTTTCTCTTATCTTCAGGTAGTGTATTTTTGCTGTTTTCTAGTTCTGAGTCCTTTTGCTAATTTCTTCTTTTTTATTTTTTAATTCATATCTCAATCCTAGATTTCAGTTGCTTTTGGCATTTCTCATGTATTTTTAGTACCTTTATTGAGATATAAGTGACACACAATCAATTGCATATTTTTAATGTGTGCAATTTGATTGGTTTTGACAAATACATATACTTATGATACTATCATTACAATCAAAGTAATGAACATATCTATTACCTCTGAGCCTCCTCATGCCTGTCTTTCTTCTCTTTTGGTCCTTTCTTCCCCTCCACCCCCAATCAACCACTAATCTGCTTCCTGTCATGGCAGATTCACTTAAATTTTCTAGACATTTATTTACATGCAGTCATATATGTATATATTTTCTTCTGTCTTCTTTCACTAGCATAATTATCTGAGATCCATTCATATTATTACAGGTTATCAATACTTCATTCCTTTTTATTGCTGAGTAGTATTCTATTGTAGGGATATACCACAATTTGTTTATCCGTTCACCTGTTGATGGACATTTGGGGCAACATTGAGATAAAGTTATATGACTGTTAAAAATAAGCTTGCTATCAACATTCATGTAGAAGTCTTTGTATGCATGTACTCTTTCATTTCGTTGGACAAATACCTAGGGGTAAATGGTGGGGCCATTTGATAAGCATATTTTTAACATTTTCAGGAACTACCTAATTGTTTTCTAAAGTGGATGTTCCATTTTATATTTCCATCAGAAGTTTCTGAAAGTTTTTGTTGTTCCACATGCATGCAAACACTTAGTTTTTTATTTTAGCCTTCCTGGTAGATGTGTAGTCATATCTCATTTGCATTTTCTTAATGATTACTAATTTTGAGCATCTTTTCCTGTGCTTATTTATCATCAGTATTTCTTCAATGACATGTCTGTTCATATCTTTTCCATTTTTTAGAACTGGGTTGTTGGTTTCCTTTTACTGAGTTGTGAGAGATCTTTGTATATTCTGCATACAAGTCCATTATCAGGTGATTTGCAAATATTTTCTCCTACCCTAGTTTGTCTTCTCATTTTTTAAATAGTATTTTTGGAAGATAGAAGTTCTGATAAACGGACAAAAGGTTATTCTTTTTTAAAAAATATGATTGTGCTCCTTGTCTCATGGCAAAGAAATTAGATTTTATTGCCTAATTTAAGATCACAAAGATTTTCTTCTATATTTTATACCAGAAGTTTTATAGTTTTAGATTTTACTTTAGGTTCTGTGGTACATTTAGAGTTAATTTTTCTGTATAGTGAAGGTATCGTTCTTTGACATATTTAGAGTTATTTTTTTTAATGGTGAAAGTATGAATTAAAGGGTTTTTTTTAAATAAGAATATCCAATTATTCCAACACTATTTGTAATAATCATTCTCCACAAAATTGTCTTTGCCCCTTTAACAAAAATAAATTGACCAACCCATGTGTATTTCTATTTCTAGACTCTATTCTGTTCTATCGATCTATTTGTCTACCTTTTCTGAAATCAAGTATTATAAATAGTCCAGCTTTGTCCTTCTTTCTCAAAGTTGTTTTGGATAATCTAGGACTCATGTATTCCCATATGAATTTTAAAAGCAGCTTGTTCATTTCTACAAAAAACAAAAATAAAAACAAAAACAAAACCTGTTGGGATTTTGATCAGTTTGGTAGTTAAATCAATTGGGAGAGAACTAACATCTTAGTAATATTGTGTCTTCTGTTCTAAGGACACAATATATCTCTTCTTTAATTTAGGTCTTTAATTTACTAAAAATATTTATTTTAGTAGTGTTTTGTACTTTCAACTATAATAGTCTTCCACATTTTTTCTTAGATTTATCTCTAAGTATTTCATATTTTTGATATTTATAAATGGTATTTTAAAAATTTTCCATTTCTCATTGTTTATTGCTATTATACAAAACACAATTCAGTTTTTACATTGATTAGTAGCATGCAAATGTGCAAAATTCACTAATTAGTTCTAGTAGCTTTTTGAAGATCCCTAAGATCTTCTACATAGGTGATCATGTTGTATTTATATATGTTTTTTTTCAACTGAATTTTTTAAATTTATTTTTCATTGCTTTATTCCACAGGCTAGAATCTGCATTACAATGTTGAATAACATTGGTGAAAGTGGACATTCTTGCCTTGACTGGGACCTAAGGAGGAAAACGTTTGGTCTTTTACCATCAATTATGATATTAGCTGCAAAGTTTTTTTATAGATGTCCTTTATTATGTTAAGAAAGTTCCCTCTATTCCATTTTTCTCAACTGAGTGTGATTTTGTTTCCTAAGAACGTTTGGAGAGTTTTGTAGATATTTTTGGCCATCACAACTGTAAAGAGGAGTGCTCCTGGCTGTAAACCATACTAAAATGCATGTGACAGCTTTCCATAACAAATAATTACCTGATCCAAAATGTTGATAATGTTGAGGTTGAGAAACTCTGCCCTGCTCTATTTCTAGTTTGCTAAGAGCTTTTTTTTTTTTTTTTTAAATCAGGAAAAGATACTAGAAATTGAAAAATATTTTTTCTGAATAGGATTTTTTTTTTTTAGTCTGCACAAAGTTTTTTTTTGGTAGTCTGTTAATGATGGCACATTTCATTGACTGATTTTAAAAAATTAAACAAATTTGTGTTCCTTCGACAAGCCATATTTTGTGATGAGGTATTATTATCTTTCATATATTATTGAATTTAATTTGCTAAAATCTTGTTAAGAATTTTTGCATTTACATTAAAAAGAAATAATAGTTTGCTGTTTTCTTGTTATTTTTGTTATTGATTCTAATCTAATTCCTTTATGGCTGGAGAACATACTATGAATAATTTGATATTTTAAAATTTATTAAGACTTGTTTTATGGCTAAACATATGGTCAGTTTTAGTAAGGGCATTTGAAAAGAAGTGCATTATTTTTTTCTTGTAATGTTTTTATAGATAAAGTATCTGATCAAGGTCCAGAGAATTGAAAAAAATTTACCACTATTCTGTCAAGCAGGAATGAAATTGCATCCATTATATATAAATTGGAGGCATATCTTTAGAGAGCCCTTAGTTTCAGTAGATTTTCACTGAGCAACCTAGTATTTTCTTGGAACAGAGGTCAACTTACTCCTAAAATTTTTAAACATTATCCATTTTAAACTCTACATACCAGTAGGATAGTCATTTATATTTGAAATGAGTATTAACTAGGTATTAACTAAAGATTTGGTCATTATGTGTAAACATATCAATGCATGCATCTGTTTTTTTATGTGTAAACATATCAATGCATGCATCTGCTTGGGCATCCAATAGAAAAAATTATTTTATTTATAGATCATCGACCTTGATAGAAGTGATATGTTAACTATTAGAAATAAAAGACACAATTAGAACTGAAAGGACATAAACACTTTTTTCTCAAATTCTTGAAAAATTTTGGTGTTCTACTTAGTATCCAACAGGACATATTCACATTTATATATTAAACTTCTATAGGCTGGTCTTAATTATTTTCTTGGATTAAGCAACACGCCAGTGTTTTCTTTCATGAATTTCAATGACTAGGTTTCTATTTAGTATACAAAAAGAAAAAAATTTTAAGTCTTTAAAGTTTTCATGAAATCGCAGATCTCATTTTAAATTGGAGAAAAATATGTTAAGCAGAAGGTAGCAAAAACTGCCAAAATTCAAATGTTAGAAAAATAGTTTGAAAGAGTTTGTGAAATGTGTCATAATAGGTTTCTTCTATCCTTATGTTGGACGGTTGAATTTCACTACTAAAATAATCCTATTGTGGAATAAAATATAGCAGAATTTCCTCTACTGATATTAGTAATTCGTAGGCCAAAGTAGAGTGCTGATTATAGTTGCCAAGTCCTATGCAGACAATTGAATCATAGGAACACAGTAGCTATTTTATTTGGGGCCTTGTTGAGCTGCAAGTTTTTTAATGAGTTAAAATAATATTTTGGATTTTAGGCAGAAAGTGTGAACTATCAAAAACACAGACTTTTGACTTTAAAGTTTAGGACAAAAGCAACTCCACATGTAAAGTTATTTTGAGCAACAGACTCATTGAACTTGGAGATAGAATCCCCTGGGTGATGGTCTCTTCGACTATTTTCTTTGGGCTATGCAGCAGTGAAGCCAGTCTGATGATACTGCAGCTCTTAAGTGAAGATTGTTCTATCATTAGAATGTATGATCAAAAATTTGCATTAAAAAAAATTAGCATGCAAGAAAAATCCTTTAAGCTTATGTCTGAATAGCTATGATTATTTTTCTCTTCTAGATGGGAAGATAGTACCAATGATACCTATCACTAAACAATGAGAAAATAGAAACCAAAGGATGTGCGAGATACGTAAACAAATGGAATAAGTGAATTAGAAAAAATATTTTTGTTAAAATAAAGTGGATCAAGTAGCTTTGTTAGCATTAATCTATTTCTTTCGAGTGCTGATTTAAAAAAAATCAATTAAACATGGAACTAAATTCTAGAAATCCATAGGGATGTCATTGCCAAAATTCCAGTTTTTCCTGTATTGTAAATATATGTTTCTGTCTTGAATACTAAAAAGAATTATGTCTGATTCTCCTATTGTGAGTTTAAGGCCATGTCTTACTTATAATTCTATTTCTAACACTACACAGTTAAGAGATAAGGAAAAAGGGGTTGGAAGGCTCTTAGGAAATCACATTTACGCATTAGTGTAATTAGATTGTTTTTCTCCTGTCTATACATTGGAAGGAACAGGAATTTTTATTAGTGTGGACTGTGGGGTGGAGGTTTTGAGGTAGAGGCATGAGTAAATTTAGAACAAGGAGCATGTCTGTGCAGAGAGGGATTGAACAGTTGGGTATAACGACACTTTGGGGGCTTATGGGAAACGAGACAAACACGACGAGACCTGAGGGATTGAAAGTAAAGGTGAAAAACGAGGGCTATTTGGAACCTTACCTGCAGCTGATCAGTGTATTACTTTTTGTTTACCATATTTATATTTAAACATATTTAGAAAGTATGTTTATATGCTTTTCTAAGTCCCATATTCTTACCTACCAAGCTGCTGGTGTCGTAAGGTTAATATACCCATTTCTTAAAAGAAATAGAATTATGAGGAATACAAAAAGAAACTTATTACTGATGTTTTAAAAATTCCTTGAAATGCAAACCACAAAAGAAATACCTAGTTGCTTCTCTAGGGGATGGTGGAAATTGGTAGGACAAGATATTCAGTTTCTGGTTTTTGCTTTCATTCTCTGAAGGCACTTCTGTGTTTCTTGGTGTGGCTCTTCTCTCTCTCTCTCTCTCTCTCTCTCTCTCTCTGTGTGTGTGTGTGTGTGTTTCCAGAAACATACAGCATATCCTTGAGCCAGACCACATGCCCATGAGTCAAAATTTCAGCCTGCAGTTGTCTTAAACCGTGAAGCCCTGGGTGTAACCTGACAGAACCTGGCAGATTGTCTGAGTAGTTATTTCACCACTTGACCCAAAATATAGTAAATCAGATGACATATTGTTCCAATTTTACATTAGTACTCATATTTTAATAAAGAAAGGAAGAGTGTGTTCTATCAAGATTTTCCAATAGAAACAAAATCTAGTTTCAGATCCAAGTTATTACAGAATTTAATTTTGGAGTCACTAAGTGTAGTTTGCTTTTTTGTTGTTGTTTGGTTCAGTTTTGTTTTAAATTTTATATCTTAGTATTTTGGCATTTGCCACGGACTGAATTGTGTACTAATTCTTCTCCCCTCCCCCTAATTCACATGGTGAAGCCCTGACTCCCAGTGAGATGGTATTTGGAGATGGGGCCTTTAGGAAATAATTAGGTTTAGATGGGACCAGGAAGGTGGGACCATTCATGGGCATAATGACGGGGTTAATGTCCTTAGAAGAAGAGGAAGAGACATCAGAGCTCTCTGCTAGTGAGAACATAGGGCACAGAGTTAGTCATTGCACACTAGAAGAGGACTCTCATTTAGAACCAAATTATCCAGCACCTTGATATTAGACTTCCCAGTCTCCGTAAGTATGAGAAACAAATGTCTGTTGTTTTAGCCATCCAGTCTATGGTATTTTGTTATAGCAGTCTGAGCAGACTGATACACTGTGAAAATTAATAAACAAAACCTCATTTACAATGAAGCCGGAGGTAGAAAAAAGAACTCTATCAATGCACACATTACTGATGCCAACAGGAAGAGCTGTGCCTTGCATCTCTGATAGAAAGTGACACAACTTTACTATCTCAGCAAGAGAGAGAAAAGAGTCCACCCAGCTTGGGAACAGCTCAGCCAATGGGAGACTGCCATAACTCAGCCCATAAAAAGTCATTATATTTCAAACTTGCAGTGACCTCCAATGGACTCTTTGTTTGCAATAGGTCCTCCCAAATCCATAAAAGAATGTTCCTCTCTTTTCTTTCTCTGGACTTGCCTGTGGTTTGTTGTTAACCACATATCCTTAGTTGAAATTCTTTGTTCCAGAATAAATCCATTTTGCTGGAGAAATATCTGGCTGTCTATTCAATTTAGGTCAACAGCAGTATTTCACAAGTTCAGAATCTTCATTGAGTTATGTTTAAAGTAAAATGTGATACTAGAAACTAAACATCTGTAAGTAATAGTAGTAATAATAATCATAATGATGATGGATGGAATTTAATAAATGATCTCTTCTCTCTTGTTAAAATTCCTGGAGGAAAATCAATGAAGATAGGGATAAAATCTTACCCTTCCTTCTAAATAAATATTGGTGCTATATACAGTGGACACATGAAGTACTGTAAACTCTGCTATCTCTAAGTAAGATGAATCAAACATTTTGCACACTTATTTTTAAAAAGACTTTTTTCATATATTACAAAAGGGAAAAACATTATTTCTGCTACTTTTAAAAATAGATCCAGTTATAGAACTTCAATTAGTTTAGGTAACTGTTCCAGTCCTTCAGCAAGTTAGTGACAAGGATCCCTCTTCCAGCTCAAGAAAAGTTCTAGTCTCAGGGCAGAAGCTTAACTCTAGCCTGTGATATTTTTCTCCAAAATCTTTTGTCTATGTTCTGAATTTATAAAGGCCTTGTTAGAACCAAAGGAAGAAAAACAAATAACAGAGTTGGGGCTTCTTTCAAAAACCAGGCGTGGCTTCCTTTGCCTGCTTTTTACTAACACATCTCTGCCCATGTGGCAGTAGGCACTGAACTATGTAGCTTAATGGGGTGGGATGGGAATAGAAAAATAAAAAGGAAAATGAAATTCTGGGGAAAACATTTTTTCTGAATATAATTCTGCCAAATTATATATTTTAAGGATAACTTAACTTTCATTATCCCTCTCCATCTCTTTTTGTTTTTCTTTTTATATTTATATACATTTTGACTTCTCTTAAAGTAAGAAAGCCATCATTTAATCATATCTCCACTTGGAACTGTAATTCCTGACTCTGTTTTTTGTTACGAAAACTTTGGGAGTCATAACGGATATGCATTGAGTGCTCACAATTGTCAGACCCTATTCTCAGAGTTGTACCGGATTGCTATTTAAATCTGACAACAATCCTAGGAGCTAGGATCTATTAATATGCTCCTTGTATAGATAAGGTAACTGAAGCCGAGGTGCTTAACTGACTTGTCAAAGTTCTCACATTGGAAAGTGTGTCAGACTTCAAAGCACAGACTCTTAACTATTGCCTTTCCATATGTTTATGTTATACTCTTCACTCTCATTTCTCACCCTGTTAACCCTCATGCTGCCATCTCTAAGCTACTGAACTCAGTCTTTTACAAAGTTCTCTTTAATATGAACCTTAAATGTTCCCATTGCATAAATTGAAAGGTATAAAAGTGAATAGAATGAATAAATACTTTAAATGTCAATTATTTCCAACTTATATTCAAAGTTGTTTATGACAACATAAATACATGTAAAATTTCAAAATAACCTGTTGAATAATTTTCAGATAAACTTGGAGTATACATTAGTTGAAATGCTATGTGTCATTAATAATGCTAACATTAGAATACGAATTAATATAAGCTGGAGGCAATAAAACTACCACAAAGTAAAAACAACAACAAAAAATCACAAAAACCTATCCATAGAGAAACACTAGGAAAAAATATCAAAATATAATAGTGATTGTCTTTGAGTAATAGGATCTTGGCAATACATCTCTAAGAAAGTTGTACAACACGATTAATGAAGAATGAAAGGCACATGTTACGTATATAACAAGGAGGGCAGGAGGATCCGATTCCACAGAGAGGCAAAGAGGTTATGAGGTTCCATCATGAGAGGGGACAAGGTGAAATTGGAGGAAATGGGGAATTCTAAGGATTGTAGGTTATAATCACAAAGCAGAGTTACAGAGTTTCAAGCTTTATTTTAATGTAGTTTAGAGTGATAGTTCAAAGATAAGATTTTAGGAGTGGCTCCAATGAAGGAGGAATGAAAGTTTTAAGGAATAAGCGTCTTCATATTCAGTACTTAATGAGAACTTCTCGCTAACTATGCAAAACAGGAAGTCAGTTACTCCCATCCCATCGGATCATTTACAAATGATGAGAGTGAGGCTCTGAGAGATTAAGTGACTCGTGTCCTGGCAGGTCACTAGTGAGTTACAGGTCAGGACTACCCCGGGTTCCATTAGCCAGGGCCACAGTCTTCTTCCACCGTCCCAGGTGGACTTCTGATTTCAAAATCACAGGTTGGCCTTGCACAAAAACCTAAAGCCATAAGCCAACGACAATTTTTGGAGAAGGGATATAGCATAATCATATGACATAATGAAATAAGTCATAATTTAAAGAATCTTCAATTTTCTTCCTTTTAATCCTTTGCAATTATGAAGTACTAGGCCATGTGCATGTAAAAACTCTAGGTGCATCCAAGAATCTTTTTTAGTCACCATATTTTTGGAAAACATCATTATTGAGTATTATTTGGTATAAGGAAATTTTATGTTAAAATTCCAAAATTATTAACATCTTTCTGGTAAAGCAGCCAATGTACTTTGACAGGATCTATAAAAACTGAGAGTGATGCAATTAATAAGGTAGTATATTTCTAAATCTTTAAGTTTCTAAGTATGTAAACTAGTCAAAAATTGTAACAGTAAATAAAAACATAACTAGTCTGCTATATATTAGCCCAAATTTAAGCTAGAAAGGTCTCACCTGTTTTTAAATCAAGAAAACAAAATCAGGGAAGATAAGTGCTCTGTATGTCTATTAACACATCAAAGAATTACTTTTTATAGTTGTGTTCTGGTTCTATTTATATTCCCCACAATAACTGTGACCACATGGTACATTCAATGTTCTCTAGACTTAATCATTCTAACACATACTGTTGTAAAATAGTGGAAGTGGTTATATTGAATCTCATAGATTGTTCTTTTACCATCCTCTGGAACATAATAAAACACTGAAAATGTTTGAAATGCAAGCTGAGGATCCTGTCCAGTTCCTGTATCAAAAATAGCACAAGTTATTTATGCTGCGAAAAAAATCTCAAGTCTGGTGTCAAGGTTTTAGTGAAAAAGTACACACAAGCTATGAGACGGAGACACATGCAGGCAAAAGATCAATGCAGAGCGATGGCAACTATCGATGATAAAAATAATGACAGCAACAAGAATACTAGCAGTAGTAGTCGTAAAAGCTAATTCTTGAAAGCTTAGTATGTTCCAGGTTCCAAGTTAGGCATATTATATTAATTACCTCATTTAAATCTCACAAAAACTCAATGAATTAATAACAAAAATAGTTAATATTATTTAAAAAATAATTTAATATTTATTAAAATTTAATATTTATTAAAATATGAAACTTTACAAAATGATCTCATTTATTCCTCCCTCTCAATTTTTTCCTTGTAATGAGAATTTCCAAGATCTACTCACTTAGCAACTTTCAAATGTTTAATACAGCATTATTAACTATAGTCTTAAATGCTGGTAAGTGGGAGCAGAGATATTATTAGATCATTTGGGCACGGATGCTGCCTTCTCCTTCCAGGGGAGGAAAGGGGTCTTGCTGAGACTGAATGTGGCTCAAGAAACTGGAGAACTCAAATTTTATAAGCATCTTGTAAATGAAACACATTTATTTCGGGTAGGCACTTTTGGAATAGTGATGCAAGTACTGCGTATAAAAAGATAGCAGCATATCATGAATTAGGGTTTACAGATCTGGTGAGACCTTACCCTTTGCAGATGGTGTCAAGAGTAGTGATATGCCCTTTTTAGGGACTTTGAAGGCAATGGGAATATGATGTGAAGATACATCTACTCTTATTCTATGTGGCCGTTTTGCTTCAGAATTTTTTGTGTGTGTCCTTGGCCAGTTAAGTGAAGAACTTACTTTAACTGTCTAGTATGGTGTATCAGTCAGTGTGACTATACGTCGTCTTCAATTCCATCATTGCTTCTGAAATACAGCAGCAGAGTGAGATGAATATTCATGTTTTACAGATAGAGAAGCAGAGGCAGTGACTTTGTGTATCTTGCCTAGTCATTCAGGTAATAAGTGAAAGGCAAGTTTCAATCTCAGGTTGGCAGACTCCAACTCCTCACTTATCACTGCCTCACTGTGCGTGAATAAAGTATTGGTCAAAGATATAGTCCTCTCCCCTGCTCCCCAGCTACGTCATAACAATGTTATCAACTATATCTTTTTTTTTTTGTCTACGAAAGATAATTTAATTTCATGAAATTTTTCCTATTTTTATATTTTCTCTCAATCTTAAAATATATGTCCAGTTAAACATTTGCCATTTCTTTTTCTATTTAGTAATTTACATTCTTTTGTTCTTTATAAATAAGTCTTTATCCTTAAATCTTTGTAAAAATAGTCTTTTGAACAATTTCACATCCTACTATCCCATTTAGTCATAATGATTATTTACGTAAATTATAGGCAATATTTGATTCTGCCTTTGTTCTGTAGATCTGCTAATTACATTTTGTTGAAAGCTCAGATGAGATCAATAGCTGAGAGCTACTTTAAGGAGAACAGGCTCAGTCACCTTCTTCCAATCTTCCCCTTGAGGATGGGAGGCTCCTAGCCAGTGACTGATGCAGAGTGGGTGCTCAGGAAATGTCTTTTAGGTTAAATATCAAAACTTTGGTAGGTCAGCAAGCTGATAGCTTTTATTCTTTGTTTTTGTTCCTGGATATGAGGCATTGGAGAATGTGTGTGTGTGTGTGTGTGTGTGTGTGTGTGTGTGTGTGTGTGTGTGTAGGGGAGTGTTTTATAGTTTGGACATTGAAAGACTCCACGGAGTGAATGATTTTTAAGTACTGGGAAAGGATGGGGTGATAGAGAAAAATTTATTTTAGGAGGTACTGAGTTAGAAAATTATCTTTATATTCTTTATTAAAGGCAGAATAAACTTTAAAACCTTTTCCAATGCAGCAGTGAAGAGAAGAAATATATTTTTATAAAATTAACCAAAGGCATATTTAAAAAAATAACTAGAAGAGACACAGTTAATAGAGATGCATACAGCATAAAATAGGAATGGATATAAATCTAGTTGTGGAGGACTTTGAATTTCAGGTAAAACATAGATTCTGAGAATGTGCTCATACTATATCAGAACTGATAAAATGAAGTTATAATAGAATGAGAAGTATGGGATATTGAAAAACACAGATATTCAGAAATAAGTGAGTAAGTAGGCAGTATAAGAATATAGCAATAGCTGGAGATTTGGTCAAAATTCACTGTAGTCATTTCCATGGTCTCAGTTAAGCATTTCACTAGTACGCCATTAAAGTATTGCTATGATTAAAAGTAAGTTTAAAGTTAAACTGACCATATTTCAATCCTCCTTAGTAAATGACTTTTGTGGTCCTTATGAAATCCCAGATTTAATGAACTTCTCTAGATAAATGATAAAAGTGAGAGAATTAAGGTCTGTTACTGAACAGAAAATCCCATTCAACATTCCAATTCTCGAACTGGATAAACCAGATTAAGGACCGTCCCTTACAAAATGCTGTCCGGAAACCACAGGCTTTGGTTGTGTCACATGTTTCCTTTACAGGTATTGATCAAAAAGCATACATTCAGGTCAATCAATTCCTGTTATCACCAAAATGCTTGTTAGGTTTGAAGTACTGTACTAATTATTCCTGTGGTTAGTAATGAGACTTGACAAGATAAGAAATCCCAATCAGTTAGTTAATGAAACCTTGGACATGACAATCACTCATTGGGGATTTGTTCAAATAGTGATCTATAAACATGGTTTTAAATATTAGGGTAGACACTGATCGCAGATGAAAACCAGGACAGGAGCTCAGATTGTCCTCTTAGGATTTAGCAAAATCTATGCTATTGGTTTTTATATAATAAATGCAGGATCTTAACTGTTTAGTACACTTCTCCTTGAGAGATATGGAACTGATATTCTACATTACTATGCTATTAAATGAACAATGTGACAGGCTAATTCTCTTTTTATTATTATGAGCTTCATTAAATTATAATTTACATACAATAAAAGTCACCAATTTTAAGTATACAATTTAATCAGTCTGACAAATGCATAAAGTCCTGTAACTACCACCAAAACCATGCTATGAAATGTCTTATTTACACCGTAAATCCTTTCCCTCAGTCTCTGAATCTGGCAACTATCGATTTTTCTGTCACTACAGTTTTACTTTTTCTTGAATTTTATATACTTCATATAAATCATACATCATATGAAACCATACATTATATTTTCTCTTGGCTCTGACTTCTTGCATTCAGGGTAATGTTTTGACATTCATCCAGATTATTGTGCGTGGCAGTAGTTCAACCATTTTATTGCGGAGAGGTATCTCATTGTGTGGATGTACCACAATTTATCTATTTACAAGTTGATAGACATTGGATTGTTTATAACAAATAAAGCTAATGCAAACATTTATATGCAAGCCTTTATGCTCTTTCTCTTAGATAAATACCTAGGAATAGAATTCCTGTGTCATATATTAAGTGTATATTTAATTATATAAAAAAACTGCCGAAGTGTTCTTCAATGTGGCTGAACTATTTGGTAGATCCAGCAATATCTGAAAGGGCCCTTTGTTCTTCACCTTGAAAACACTTAGTATGGTCAGATTTGTAAATTTTAGTCATTCTAGTAGGTGCGTAGTGGTATCTAAATGTGATTTTAATTTTCATGTTCCTGAAGATACTGAAAATATTTTCATGAAATTATTTAACACTTATGTATATTCTTTGGTAAAGTGTCATTCAAATTTTTTGCCTATGTTTTACTTGGGTTTTGTATTTTCTTATTATTGAGTTGTAAGATCTCTAATATAGTCTAAGCCCTTTACCAGTATATATCTTGCAAATATCTTCTCCCAGCCTGTGGCTTTCCCTTCATTTTCTTAAGAGTGACTTTTGATGGGGCAAAAGTTTTTAATTATGATAAAGTTAATTTTTTTTTCTTATTTGGCTTGGTAGTTTTCTGTCTTACCTAATAAATATTTACTTAAGATCATACACAATTTTTTCCTGTGTTTCCTTTTAGAAGTTTTATAGCTTTAGCTCTTATATTTAGGTCTATGATATATTTAGAGGTAATTACGGTGTGAGATAAGGGCCAAGATTTTTTTCTGCATATGGATTTACAAATTTTTTAGTAACAAAGGATTGTGAAAAGATTATCCTTTAACTACTGAATTGACTGTGCGTATTTGTTGACATTAAATTGACGGTATATGTGCAGGTCTCTTTCTAAACTCTCTATTCTGTTCCATTGCTCTGTAAGTCCATCTTTTCAACAATACCATACTGTCTTTACTATTTTAATTTAGCTCCCTTTGGCTATTCTAGGTCCTTTGAATTTTCATATAAATTTTAGAAGCAGTTTATGAATTCCTTCAAAAGAAAATCTGAAATTTTGATTGGGATTGAGTTGAATCTGTAGGTCAATTTGAGGAAAATACACCTTTTAACACTACTGATCTCCTAATCAATAAACTTGGGATATCATCAGATTTATTTAGGTGTTTTTAAACATTCAACAATGCTTTATAGTTTTTAGTTTATTAATCTTGCCTTTTTTTGGTTTAATTTAATGTAAATATTTTATATTTTGATGCTGTTCTTTATAGTTTCAATCGTTCATTGCTAATATAGAAAAAACACAATTGAATTTTGTATATTGATATTGTAATCTGAGACATGATTCAATCAATTAGTTCTAATTGCTTTTTAAATAAATTTCATAGAATTTTCTACCAAGATGATTATGTCATCTAATAATATAGTTTTATTCAAAATATATTTGCCAAATGTTTCTGCTTTTACTGTAATTATAATAGATTTTCTTTCTTTTGATAATATCATGGATTTATTTTCTAATCATAAACTAGCTTTGCATGTGTATAAATGCTACTTAGCAATGATGTTATAAATTAAGAGGAAGAGGCTCATGTTGCTTGTTCTAATGATTACCTTGTATATGACTGGTGTTTAATGAACATTTATTTTTAAATAGTCAATTAAAAAATGAATGCAAGTGGGAAAGCAGTTTTTGAAAGTTTAGACTTAGAGAAAATATAACTTCTTTGTTTTTCCTAAAGTAGTACCTTATAGAGTTGTGATAGTTTTGTAAATTTTCTTAACTTCAGAAATAGTAATTTAGACCAACAGCCAATGTAATCATCAACAGATAGAGAATCTTAGAGTAACAAAAATAAACATTTTATTATTCATTTTATATCATTTATGTATAATAGATACATAAATTATGTGTATGCACACAAATTAATCAATTTCACTCTCTTTTCTTTATCATTGTGTATTTTTTTGCATATGAACACACACATATGTGCAAGTAGGAACTACCTTAATACATTGGTTACTTAAATGACAAATCAAACAATTTGCAATCCAGGGGCCAAACTAAGGTCTTAGAGTAACCAAACTAAACAACTTTTGTCAATAATTTTCATGTATTTTATAATAGTCTTAATATTTAAATTAAAAATGTATATCTATGCTGTAGATAGATAGATAGATAGATAGATAGATACATAGATAGATAGACAGAATGTTATATATATGTGGTATAATTGGAACAACTTTGATTATGTGGCTAATCTCTACATAGTAGATTAAGCACAGTACTTTAGCATGAGAAAATGAAATTTAGTAATAGGTGCAGAGATGGGAGGATTTGAGAGCTGATAGTATAGAGGAAGAGATTACAAAAAGCAGACAAAAGAACTGAAAAGTGTAGCAGCTGGGGTTGCTCATTGATTTCATACTATTGTTCATGATTCAAGCCCCTGAGTATAATCACAAATTTAAGCACAGTCTAATAGCCTATGTTCAGGATGATGAAATGGAGTCATTAAGTTAAGTCTGATCAGTATATTCTGTTTAACAAGGCATTGAAACATACAATCCATTTTAAAATGCTGTCTATTAAAATAGTTGCAAATATCTTGGCACTTTTTGTAGTAAGCTTTATTTCTTTTGGGAAATTCATTTGGGCAATACACTTCGACATTAATTTGTTCAGTGATGCTGCTTAAATGAGAAATTTCATATATCCAAAGCACTCACCATATAAGGGCCACAGAGTTGGCCACACTGCCAACTTCAGTGGGGCGCTAGTTACATGGATTTCAAGTTCAATTGCACCTCCTATGGACTTAGGCAGTACCACAGTCTTGTCCGCTAAAGGTGAGATGTTAAGTTTCTGTTTTGGTCACTGCTGTATCCCCAGTACCAGGACAGTGCATGACGTGTATTAGGCATTTGATAACATTTTTTTATTAACAGTGAATGAATTAATATAACTAAATTTAAACTGCACCATTTAGAGACAAAATATTTGAGTTCTCAGTACTAATATTTTATTAAATGCCCACTTATAATATAAACAAAATATTATGGACATCCTATTTAAATCAGAGCAGATAATTTGATTGAAAGGTAATAGGGAGATGTCTATGAAGGAAAAGAAATAACTGGGAAAGCTTCAACTTCATGAATGTAATGGAGAAAAGCTTAGGTTTTCCTTTAAATCACCTTTGTCTGGTAACTTCATTATTTTTTTCCTGGCCAAAAGTAGGGCCCAGAGTGGCTTCTTGCATTCCCAGGATTGGATCATGGTTCACTTTACGAACAAGGTTTACCCTTCCTATTCTTTTCACTTTAAACCTCAGTCTATTGTAAACTGATTCCATGGTGGTGTTGGACTCTATCTGTTTAATATACTTTGTCAGTTCTAGTTGTACCATAGATAGAGAACATTTAGCCAGATGATGGTACCAATGATGGCAAGCATTGAATTTGGAATCTGGAGCTTAAAATTTTACATCTGGCTTAACTATTTATGCTACGATAAATGATATCATATTTAAAAATTTTTAAAAAAGGCTTTATTTGCCAGATTTTTTTATTTGTCTGTGAGGTTTAAAAATTTTTGGAATTATTGTACTATTATGGATAGAAGTTAAGCAAGTTGGAATCCAACGTATCCATATATTTTAGTGAATAAAAGACCACAAACCTTATTAAACACATTAAAAATTAATCATTTTAGTAACTTTAAGTTGATTAATTTTTTAAAGGCACATTAGGATACCAGCCAACCACAATAGTTCATACATAGTCATTAGATATGTGTATTGGCCTCCAAAATATATTGAAGAGAATAGGGGAGGAGATTAAAAAAACAATTTTTATGATATCTTGGAATTTTTATCTATTATAAAGTCAAAAATAGTTTAGAAAATTCTTAAAGAATATGCTATTTATAGGGCCCATGGTCAGCTTGTCAGATATAATGGTTTTCTCAGATTGGTCATTAATCTTTGTTTCAGCAATAATCGCAGACCACCATAAATTCTAAATACCCATGGAATTTTGTGGTCTGAAATTATTCTGCAATTCAATGCCCAAGCATTAAAAATAGACCAAGAATTTGAGAATTTGTTTTCTTTTAATCAGTTGCAATGTAAAATGTTTATGAATCTCAATCTTAAAAAAAAAAAAAACCTATTTTAATATGATGAAATATTTGGAACACTTTAAAAAGCCATAACAAGTTCTGAATTACATCCTTTATACTGGAATCAACTGAGGAACATTTTAAAAAGCCATATTTAGCTGCAAAGTTTTACAAGACCATGTTTAAGGTGCAACTTGAAATCACCCTCCAGATGTCTCATTTATAGAATATGACTGGTCCATCTATGAATCACCAACATGTCATTCTGCTTCCACACTGAAGTTTCATGCATACGAAGGAAATATCAGAGCTCTCTGTTCTCTTGGGTCTTTCGTTGTAGGAGCCACTCAGTCCATACTGCCTTTTGATAATGAAAGCCGGCATTAAATAGGTCATGATTCCAGTGGGGTAGACATCTTAGTAATTGGCTCTAATCACTCTAGTATATTATATCCTACATTTAGGCTTCTTTCCATCTTCCATATTTTATTCATCAATCATGGTTTCTGTCATAACTTGGCAAGAGTGTCTAGAATGCTGTGTATTGTTAAAACAATTCTACATTTCCCGAAATAGATACTCTACATACTCTAGAGTGAAGAAGTCTGGAGAAGTTCTTTTTTCTTGAATTAAGTTATATATAAAAAACATTATATATAACTTAATAATAAGCATACATTAAATATCTACGACATATAATTTCTTAAAATCTTTTGATGAATCAACTACTTTTATTGCATGTGACTATTTCAATTAAATTATGAGAAAAATTTCACATTATCTGACAGAAAACTGATGATATAATGAAGGTATTATCTGGTATCAAAAAGAGTTTAATTGGAGAATAATAGTACAATTCAGTTCAATAAGTTCAATTCAGAACTTATGATAACCAACTGAACAGATTTTAAATAACCTTCTGGAAATTCTTAATAGTTATTATTAATTCATATTTCCATGATTCCACAAATAAAACTTAAAGCCCCAAACATTATATGAAATGATCTTCATATAGATCATGGGTAAGAGGAGCTCTCTTAAATGGCCACTCATCTCACAAGTCACATTTGACTAAGTTTATTAAAGTAGAAAACGAGTCTTCTGTCACTGAAATAGCACAACCTGTAACTAATACTCTTCAGACTCCAAGAAAATATTTCTCTCCATCTTTTGTTCTCTGTCCTCAAAAGAAAGATGGTTATGTTCTATTGCTCTGAATGCTCTGAAGGTTTATGGGTTTGCCTCTGCTGAGAGCAGAAACTGACATGGCTCACATATAAAAAGGCCTATTTATCTGTCAAGGTTGGAAAATATAGCATCATTTTTCTAAGTGCTTGTTAGCTTGACTTATAACTTTTATACCTTTAGCCTCTATTTGTACTCCTCGATCTCTACCTTCAAATTTCTAACTTCTCCTTTCTAGGTAATCTCTTCTGCTAGCACCTGCCTCTATAGACACTTTAGTCATTTTGAAATATTTGCCATTTCCTAAAACACTCTTATCTCTCACTCATTTTTCACTGATTATTTCCTTTCTTGGAAACTCTCTTCCTTGTCTCATGGATGAAATTTTTTCATCTTCAAGATTGTATTCAAATGTTAACACTTCTTTGAAGTTTTCTCAAGCATCCCAAACTTCAACATAAATTGATCTAAAATAACACTTGAAATATAAATTGCTAATATTAAATCTTAATGTCTTTATGTGTATATATATATGCTTAACACAAAGTAAGAGTTCAATGTATGTTGTTGTTTTTATTAGTTCTTTATGTTAAACTTAACTATCTTTTCCTTACCCTCACTTCACCCCGCTCTACTACACTAAATTAGCTAACTCTATTAAATGTTTCTATAGTCTTCTGTACTCCCATATTGGCTATTTTTAACACTCACACACTTGACTTATATTTGTCTTTCTGTGTATATTTCATCCATTCTTGTAAACCAAGCATCCAGTATTAAACTAAACTAACAAATTAATTCCAAAGGGAAAATAAAAGGTATGATTTGTAGAGATATGTGAGGGTCTGGAATAGAGAAGTAGATATAAAGATGATGGATAATATTAAGGAATTTTTAAAAGAAATTTAAAAAGCTATAAGGAACATAAAATAAATATTTAGAAAAGTAAGAGAAGGATCATTTGAGGCATTTACTTAGATTTCCGAAAAGAGTTATTCATCTGAAAATGGTAGAGAATTGTTAAATTAGTGAGTTTACTCCTTCTTCCATCCTGTTACTCCAGTCTTATTAGGAATATTCAATTACTTTGCATCATCTGCCAATATGTTTTTTTTAAAAAGTAACATCTTTCATTTTTACATCTCCTTCAAGACAAAAACTCTTAGTTAAACCTGAGTTGATTCTTTCTATTGTTATCACCTGGCATGTAATAGGTGCTTTACAAATAGTGTCAAATATTTGCCTTAAGAACAATAATATAATTGTTAAAATATGCATAAATATCATCACTTCTGGAAAAAAAAATTTTGATATAAATATTTTAATGGAGGTATAAGAAATTGTTCTACCCTGATAATTTTTCATATGCATTTAGCAATATTATGACTTTAGTTGACACCATGTCTTAAGAGACTACCACCTCTTGATAGCATAGAGATATGAAGAATTTTTATGACAACATACTGATAAATAACAAATAGATAGTAACCAACACAATCTAGTTCCTTTGGGTTTGTTTTATTGATTTATTTTTTAGTTGAGTCATGGGGAACATCTCATTTATATATATATTTTTAACAGTAGAATTTTCTTTTTAAAAAATACTTTTTTGGTTCCAGAAAAATGTTGAAATATGCTGAATGAGAAGACAATTATAATTACTTAATTTTAGTGAGAGAATTCTCTTCTCTTTTATACTTTTCCATCCCAACTTATAAAATATAAAAAATTTATATTATTTTCCAATATTTTCCTTTCCATTAAATTTAGTTATATTGAACCACTATATTAAAAATAAAGAAATATGTCTCTACCTATTTAAAAAAAAGACTTATTTTTGTACTCTAAGGCTGGCAAAAATTAGCAGTAAAAACACAGAAAGGAAACAAACGTCTTAAGTAGAAATTACTTTAAGTCAAACCTTATGAAGTCAGTTATGTTCCATAACTAGTGAGGTGATAGGTAAACGAGTAATAGGACAAAACACTGAAGGGCAGGTAAAATAATTGCATTACAAAAAATTCAATAGCTCTTTAAAAAGCCTTTTCTTTAGGAACTCGTTATCCTGAAGAAAATTACAAACTGTATTAGATGACACTTCTGTCTGAGTTGAAAATTATTTCAAAACTCTCTATAAAGCACTAGGTAAGGTAAGCAAATTTAACTGCTTTAACTCTACAACTACATTTACTCCCTCTTCACTTCTACATTTCTATAAGATATCCCAGTGAAATCACACAGAAACATTGCTGTATAGCTAGCACACATAATATAATTCATGAATGTGAAACACTAATCTAGGAAAGATTGATACATTAAACAACAGAGGAGTTAAAATTTCAAACCATGTTACAGGACTTAGTAGAAAAAAACATCTGGAAAAGAACAAGTTGATTTAAATAGGCCTGAGTGGTTTCAGGAATGGAAGGTCATATTAACCTAATCTCCAAAAGAACTCTGAGACTATTACTGCCAAAATAGACAAAGACATTTCAGGGATGTAACACATTTGGATTTTCAAGCATCACAAGAAAACTCTGGAGCTTAAAGAGTCAGTCAGAAATGTGTTATTTCTTATTTTTATTCTTTCCATTATTTGCAAAAAAAAGGCTATCTGGCTTATTTTAGAAATGTATATGAATAGACAGAAACATTTATATTCATTTAAAAAATATTTATTGTGCCTACTTTGTACTGGGTGAGTACTGAGATTACAAAGACAAGTGATGTATTTTCCACCCTTGAAATTTGAAAGTCTGGTCTGAGACTCAGGCAATTATTTTGACCATACAATCAGAGAGACACTAGCCCAGCCCGAGATTTTAAATAATCTGCTTGAATGGTTAAGGGCAACTTGAATTTTAAAATTAAAGATAATGATAATCCTCATTCTCATCCAATGGTGACAAAACATATATGGAGGTATATGGTTTTCTGCAGAAACACTTTGTAGGAATAGAAAAGAAGTGAAATCACAGAATCTTAAAGCAAAACATCATTATGTACATTCTTTTAGTTGTTTCTAAAGCAGCTTCAGCTATCTTAACATAACCTTAAACCTTATTGAATAGATAAATCATTTAATCAGACTGGTGACCCCAATTATGACTTGAATCTGGCTACATGTTTCATGTGTTATCATGAAGCCGTAAGCTAGAAAGAATCACAGACAACTCCTGCTCAGAGTCTTGAAGTGTATTCTATAATACAAAAGAAAAGATTTTCATGGTCAAAGGGTCTACAAATCAATGGATTAAAGGAAGTTAAATGGATTTTTCTCCTGCAAAAATTCTCAGTAAATGTACTCTACCAATGTGTACTGTTTTTTCCACGAAAAGACAGTTTATAACTTTCTCAAATTTTTTAAACTATATATGTGTGTATATATTATATTTTATATATACTATATATGTATACGTACTATATTTTATATATATTATATTTTTTTATTTAAAAACTTTTGGAAAACATGGCCTTAGCCCAGTTCCCTTACTTTGTAATGGTAGAATTAAGATTCAGTGGGTTATGTGATTTACACACTGAAAATCAGTTATAGTGAGTTAAGACTAAGAATCTAGCTATTAGATTATTAATCTTATACTCATTCTTCTAAACTATGGTCTTCAATTTGCATACATATATCACTGAAAGTACATAAATATTTCCTATACATATATAGGCACAGACAGATGTACAGTTTAGTATACATATATAGGCACATATCTGTTTCTTAAAATTGATTTGCCAAAGAACAAGTCTGTCGATTAATCATGGATCAGGGTTGCTTTTTGCTTTTCTACATTCTCTTCCATGATTGCCCTTCTTTTTATTTAGTAGGTTGAAGGAAACGATTTACTTTTATAGAAAAGCAGTATGTTTTTAAGGAATTTAGCTGACTGTCATTGGTTAACCACAGAAATAGGGATAAGAATATTAAATTAAAAACTTGTTACTTCAGCTTACATAGTATTGGTCTCAATTCAATAGGCACCAACATCTGCAGAACATTAACATATTTAAATTTTTGATAGCATTAACCACTAATGTGCCATTGAATGTTATCAAAGAAGTAACTTTTATAAATCATTATGTTACGAATTAAACACCTATTGGCTTTTCTGTATGTATACACTACTTTTCTACCCATTATTCTAGAGGAACTATTGGTGCACATTTGAGAAGGAATGATACGGAATAAAATTGCTTAGGGATGAACAGGTGGCTTTAATTTTATTATTTGTAATGTTATTTTTAAAAATAATAAAGGACCCAATTACTGTAAAAGTTTATTTTTGTCATCTATTCATGGTGAGTATGAGGGTTTTAGTTGTATTTTTTCCTCTGAACTTTCTGAATATTTAAAATATTTTATAATGTTAAAAAGAGAGGGACATATATCAGAAAGAGAGAGGAGAAAGACTGTGGCCAGGTATAAGGTAGTAACGTAAGTGTGGCTATTTTACAAAAGGACGTTTAGGACATACATCAAAGAGCAATGTTTCTCATACCTCAACAGGCATAGGAATCACCCAGGGATCTGTTTTAATATGCAAATTCCAATTCTGTTGTTCTGGAAAGTCTGTAATTCTGCCCTTGTGAGATTCTCCTGGAGCTAGAGCACGGCTAACAAGGTTCTATGGTGCAGAACATGCTAATGTCTGTGTCCAACCCCCCAAAGATTCTGATTTAATTGACAATGTGTGTGGTCTGGCCACCACCTGATATTTTAAAAAGTGTTTTTCAACTGCAGCAGAATTTAAGAACCACCGTAGGGGATCTGGGCCAATGTACCTTACTGGTACGTTGCTTCCTCTGAAGACCCCTTGTGATGATAGCTGCCTTCTGTAGTCTCCCGAGGGGTTTTTGGTTAGAGGTCACTGGACTGTACCAACTGATGCTGCAGCTCAAGCCAGGCCACATGCCAGAGACTAAGACCCACATGCAGACATAGGTTGGACACCTGACAGGCGTGCTCTTTACTGACTGATGTCTGAGTGGTTAATTACTCCAAGAACCTGAATCACCATTTATACAAAATGCAAACGGAGGAAAAACATATGCCTTCTTCTGAGGAGGAAGTTATCATAGATGCTGCTGACTTGCCAGAACTGTTGCCAGACTATGAAATAAGTTATTTAATCATTTAATTCATTTATTATTTTTAAAATTTATCAAAGATCCGATACGTATGAGACATATAATCTAATAATGAAAAAGATAGACTTTTCCCAGCCTGGTAAAGCTTATAGCCTATCAGTTATTATAGATAGTAAATAATTTATTACACAATTGCAAATTTATTTATGATGTGGTAATTGTTATATGCATATTCTGGGTACTGAAAGCATGAATAGTAGGGGTCTGAGGGAAAGTCTTGTCTAAAAAAGTGATAGATGAGCTGAGACTGAAGGATGAGTAATATCAGCTAAGAGAATTGGGTAAGAGACAGGGAAAACTGCTATTGAATACTGAGTGTCATTCTATTTCTCAGGGGAGATTTTAGCTGCTTAAACGATTTCCTTTCTCCTTCTTCCTCAAATATTTTTACACAAAAACTTTAGTAGCTGTATTATCCTGAATGTTCTACTGTTCTTTTAAAATTCAATCTGAAAAAGCCAATCCACATCACCTCATGGTTTCAGACAAAATAAAATGATGAGACACAATAAGAAACATGAAGCAAGAAAGGTAGGAGCACAATCTGAGCCATGCTTCATTCTGGTTGCAGTGTGAATAATTATTTAGAAAGGAGTTGAAATGTAAGGAAGAAAGGAAGTGAAGGACATGGGAAGGGTCTAAGATTGTGAGGCCAACTTGAAGACAGAGGCATTAGATTCAGTGAAAAATGATGATGTGCTACACCGAGGCCTTTGAGAAGGGACTGAAGAGAAGCAGCAGTTCAGAGAGATGTCATTACAGGATTCTGTGACTGACTGAAGGTATATGGTAGGGAGATGAAGGACCCATGGCTGACTCTCAGAATTCAGACTCCTTGGCTCATTTGCGGGTGTCTGCTTGTGTTTCATGAGTTCCTAACCTCATAAACACAACTTCTTGGTCATACTCTAATTACTCAATTTCTGTTATTGTCTGATTAATTTTAATATCTAATAATTCTAGACTTTTGGTGGCATAATATCTTCAAATATTCTGTGGCAGTAGAAAAAAAATGTAGGAAATCAAATTACCAATTTTTAAATTCGATGTCCTTTTATGAGAAATAGAAAACTGTGTAAGTGGAAATATGTGGCTGAGCACTTCTTTTGAATTCCTTTTGCTCTGTGTGCCTAAGAAGATGAAGTTCCTGAGTCACCAGGATGTGACAGAACTGATTGTGAGATACAGTTTTATGCTAGGGGTGGCGGGGGCGAGGGCGTAGGCTTGTCCAATAGATGGAAAAAATAGTGTCTATCCTAAGAAGCATCTAATCAAGATGAAAAATTAGAACTTGATTATAAATTTCCAAAAATACTGATAAAATAGCATGACAATCTCACATGAAATTTGTCTTTACTTTGGTTAATCACTTTGGTAGATATACTTATTAAATATAAAGTACATACTAGATACCTTTTACGAGATAGTAATTTACTTAGAAATGAAGATCTACATGCAATCATTAATAGGTTGACAGAAACCATATTTGTAGTTTTCTACTCCCATCTCAAACCATTTCCATTCCAAAATTGATTTTGATCGTAAACATACTTTTGAATGATACAAGCATTGGAGAAATGAGAAGGAACATAATAATAATTTAGAATTTTTTGTTAAAATTCAATATTTTTAAGGTGTACTTTTAAAAAATCTTAATATGTATATGGTAGGAAGAAGTAATTCAGCAATTATTGGAAGTACCACAAGTCTGACACAAATGCATTGTTAGTAATATTATGATTATAGTATATGAATATATTATAATGCTATTACATACGTCCTAACAGAAAAACAAAATATGAAGCTAATTTAGATTATAGATTTATTCACTAACAGCATTTTTGTTAATCAAAGATTAAAAAATTTGACTAAAAAACACATTATTAGTCTAAAAATATGAAGAGAAAGGAGGAAAACAAAATAAATCATATGTAGAGACATGCATTCGTACTTAGAGTTTAACAAGTTTGGTGCATGCATTTTAGCAAAAGAAAGGAGAGAATTTGACCTTTGCTAGCTAGAACAAAGGCTGGCATTCTGACATTTACTTTTCTAGCATTTATAGTTTATTGACCTGAAAATTTCGATAATTTCACTAAAATTAGGAGATCATAAAAATCATAAAAAATATAAAGATGATAGAAATATTGAAATAGTAGGGTTCAAGGAGTTCATGCGTTTTAATTACTTCATTTTTTTTTATTTGAGGAAGTAGCTTGTACATTTGTAGTTATTTGCTGTTCAAAGTATTTTTACATGTTTAATTTTGCTAGTGTTTTGGACAATATTATTGGGTAGGCAGGATGCAAATGTAAAACTTAAGAATCATAAAAGTAAAATGTTTATTAAGAATTAGATAACTCATAGTGGGGGAGCCAGTATTAGAAAGATCTCAGTCTTCAGTTTCCCTATTAAATCTACTCCAGAATTGTAATGATGATGGTGACTACACTTATCCTGTATTGGGTAATTAGCTCTAGTTTATGTTATCTCATTTAATACTTAACATCACCTCAAGATATGGGTGTTACTGTTTCTATTATTTTATAAGGAACAGAAATGAAGGAATTGATACAGTATAATAGTACAGCAAAGTTTGGGAAGAGTTATATTTTCTTCTTTTTAAAATTTATAGGCTCTGAGGAATCTTTTAACTTTTCTTATTTGTATTTATGTTAACTGAAACACATGTTATAGAGAGATATGACAATCATTTTATATTATTCTTTAGGTCATTTTATCAAAGCATGCATTGGGACACAGCTATATTATAGTAGTTGAGAGATGGAACACAGTATGCTTTCACCTCCAACCTTTTATCTCCAAGTGATTTCAAAATTTTAAAGTCTTGGCTTTGAAGATGCTATAATAAAAAAGGCATTCAAAAAAAATATAAAAGAAAAAAAAACAAGCAAAAACAACTATGCAAACAAAGAAATTAGTTTAATGACATATAGCCACATTTATTGCTAAAGGGTCTAACAAGTTTGATGCATGATATTTAGCTGCAGAAAAGACAAGAAACAGCCTCTGCTAGACAGAACAAAGGCTGACATTGTGAGATTTCAGTGGCATAATATACAGGCTTCAAATAAGAGTTCTGGTCACTGTGACATAAAGTAAGTGCCTCATTAGCTATCATAGTGCATACCTCTCAGGCTTGTACCACAGGGCAGCATGCAGGGTATGGGCGCAAAGAATGAGCTATTCACTCAGGTTTCATAATCTTGCTCTGTTTCAGACTCCTGGGTTGACAGCTTTCAAGTTAAGCATGGAAGGTTCTAAAGAAACAGTCTTACATTCTTCAATGATAGAGTTTGTTTTTGGAAAAAGCCTATCTAAAATAAGGAGATAAAATAAGTTGAGCCTGTGAGCTCAATTTATTACATCAGATGTCTCTCCAGAGTGTAGTGATATTTTTATGATTACACCGAACACTTCAATAAAATAGTTCTACAGAAAGATTGGTCTCAAATAAGATTATGTGCAATTTCTATGTCATTCAACCCTATGCAATCACATGAATATTAATTTTACAGTGAAAGCTTACTTTGTAAGTAAGAAAATTACAGTAAAATGTTTTGCAAAGATATTGAGTAGAAGAAAAACAGTTCTATGTAGTAGTTTTCAGGAAAACCACTGTAAATTCCAATCTTTTTCCCTGTCATCTAGAGCCACAGACTTCTGCCCCTCAAGGGGAATACAAAACTTTATAACATAAATTCAAATTAATGGTAACATTTGTGAATTCATTTCAAACTTCCTCATTGCTTTGAAGAGAAATACATTATATTTAGCTTCTGATATATATTAATTTCCTAAATGCCAAGGTCAGTCTTAAGTAGCATTGCCCACAGGCTCAGGGACCTAACTTCATAAAATTGTATAAAGATGCTGAGAATAGTGGGTTCTCAATTTCAGCCACAATGAAGGTAAAGTAAAGAAGGCAGTTATCTATCATGCCAGTGCTGGAAAGCCTACATATTATGTTGTTATGATAATATTTTCAGGACAAAATAGCAAAAGAGATCATATAATTCAAATTCGTACTGAACATTATTTGTTGTGAAGACTATCACCATTGATGCCTTTAAATAAATTGGAGATATTCATTTCTAAAATAACTGAGTAATTTATGTCCTACGCTTGTTTGGAATTTCACCAGATACTCAGATGGAGCAGTGGGAATCATTGTGTAATGCCTAAAAACACTAAAAATTATGAACTGCACCAAAGAAAATATCTTAAAAGACCTGTTTAAAATTTAAATTCTAAATTTTACTTATTTTCCAATAAGAGTAATAATGCCTTACATAAACACTGGCTGTGAGTAATGGTTGGCCAGTCAAGTTTGTGGTAGTATCAGAGAATATAAATTGCACTCTCAAGGCCCCCAGGAGCTTTCATCTAAAACAAAGATACTTCTTCTTTTTTAAAATAATTAATTAATTAATTATTTTTATGGTGACATTGGTTAACAAAATCCAATAAGTTTCAGCTATACATTTTAACAGTAAGGTATATATATATTTACACTGTATGTTCACCTCCCATAGTTAGATTTCTTTCTGTCACCACATATTTGACCCCCTTTATCCTATCTACCTCCCTCTTCCAACCTCCTTCCTTATGGTAATCACTAGCCTATAGTCAATGTCCATGAGTCTCTGTTTGTATGTTCATTTGTGCTTTTAGGTTTATATCCCACATATATAAGTGATGTCATGTGATTTTCAACTTTTTCTGTCATGCTAAACTTATTTTGCTTAGCATGATTATCTCTACTGGATATTTACCCCAAAGACTTGAAAACTCATACCTGAAACTCATATCTGAACATCACGCTGATGTTCCTAGCAGCATTATTCATGGTGGTCAGGACATGGAAGCAACCGAAGTGTCCTATGATACAAGATTGGATAAAGGTACTTCATAATTAACATACAAATAAAGTCAACATTACTTACTAGAATGTAGCTCTAAGTACACCTATAAAGTAGTTTATCTTTTCTTATTCTCTTCAGTCTCTGTATTAAATAACTCTATTTTTTTTCACTTAGCAAATCATAAGCAGTTTCATACTAACAATCTATCCCAGAGGCAGAAATGTTTAATTAGCCTTTTATCTGTTTTTCATAAAAAAACATGTGCTATGTATGGGTTGACTTGTATCCCACCCACAAATTCTTATGTTGAAGTCCTAGCCCCAGTACCACAGAATGTGACTTTCTTTAGAGACAGGATCTTTACAGAGGTAATCAAGTTAAAATTAGACCAATTTAACATAATTGGACACGGGTATGGCTGATATCTTTCTCAAAAGGTGAAATCTGGACACAGAGACACACGTGGAAGGAAAGTACCACATGAACATGAAGGAAAAAGGGCTGGAACATTTGCTTCCACTCACAGCCCTCAAAAGCAACCCCTGCCAATGCCTTTTTGTTGGGCCGTTAGGTAGACATGAGGGACAGGGGAATGAAGGCCCAACCCAGAGACCTCCTTTAGGACTTTCCTGAAACACCCATTTTACAGTTAGACATTACCATTACAAGGAAGTAAAAGCCACAGAAATAACTGCTGGGTTGGTTTGGTCATAAGTGCTTGTTCAGTTAGTACATATACTAACCTTCCTTTATCTTCCTACATATGCCTGTAAGTTCATGAATCTAATTATAACAGACTGAATTTTGAGTAACCGCATGCGCAGTAGACAAAGGATTATATAACAGCCAAATGTTACTCAAATGACCTCACATGCCAATTATCTAGCACTGTCCCTGTAACCACCCATCATGACCACAATATAAGGTTTACTTTGCAAATTCTATGAGGCTATGGCCATGTCTGGTAAAGACCGTTTCTCTCTTGAAACATACTTTAAAATATCTTACTTTTTCTGGTCTATGGCCATGCCATCCCAAACAAGCCTGACCCCATCTGATCTCGGAAGCTAAGCAGGGTTGGGCCTGGTTAGTACTTGGATGGGAGACCACCTAGGAAGACCAGGTGCATTAGGTGTAAAAAGAAGATCAGGTGCTTTAGGAGTGAAAAATAAAAAATAAGGTTGCCTTGCCTAAAAATAAAATAAAAATCTTACTTTTCCTAAATTACACTGATCTACAATCCTTTACTGCATTGGTGTAAAGAACTGAACTCCCCTCAGTGCCATTGGGGCAAAGACAGATTTAGATCACCCCCAGTGGATAACACCTTGATTTCAGACTTCTAGCTTCCAGACTGTGAGATAATTTCTGTTGTTTAAGCCACTCAGTTTGTGGTACTTTATTATAGCAACTCTAGCAAATTAATATGTCGTACAAGAAAAAAAAATGTTCTATGTCTCTGGTAATTTCCTTAAAAAAAAAAAAAGTACTGAAGTTATATTCATTTTTCTTAATTCTAAAAATATGTTGATTAAAATTATAACATTCAGAATGCCTAGGCTCAAACTGCATTGCTATTTTATATTATAACAGTTCTGTATAAATCTATTTGCCTATAATTATTTAGAAAAAATTAGGTAAATATCACATACTTAGAAAGAATTTAAAAATAAAAAAATACATTTGCAGGATTTAATTTTATTTAAACTTAAGTTTTTAAAACACAAATCCAGGTAAAGTAAATAATGCTCTGGCAATATTGGAAAAAAATATGAGAAATTCATTTAAAATCTATAATTGGATAGTTTTTTTTCTATTAACTTATGATTTTCTTCAATATTTAATCTATTTATCTATCTACCAGAGCTTTGTTATAATAGCTTTTTAGAGGACAATTTTGTATCATACAAATTATTTTGAATTTTTGTTTTTCTAAGTTTCAAAACATTTCTAAACTAGAAGTTTTATACATGCCTTACAAATCCAAGACGAAGATAAAGTAACTCTAATCAATAAAAATTTTCAAAGCTAGCAGGCTATAAAAAATACACAAATCTACAGCATTTCAGTATACAAATAACCAGTAGAAGAAACAACCTCATTTACAATTAATAAAATAAAAGTGTATAAAATAAAACAAAATAACATTTATAAACTCAAAAAGAAATGGACAGAACCTAAATGAAGACAACTACCTAAAAGATGCCAAAGTCTACTTAAATACTTGAATAAGGATAAGAAGGCCTAATTAAAAAAAAAAAAAATCTCCATGTTTATAAATTTAGTGCATTTCAATTAAACACCATTATTTGATTTTATCCTGAAGCAAGCCAAGTTGGTTATAAATTTCATTTGGAAAAATAAATAAATAAGAACATCAAGAAGTTCTGAAAATGAGGAGAGAGGTCTGGCTCTATGAGATGTTTAAAACATATTATAGAGCATATTAACACAGCACAGTATTGGTATGTGAATAGACAGACAAATGTACTAAAGTTGAAATTGCAGGGGAAAAAAAAACCCAAAACCTAAGTGCATATGGAAATTTATGATAAAGTCAGCATATAAAGAAAGTGAGGTAACAAAGAAAATTTTGTTAAGTATTGTTGGGATCACTGGATAGCCATATGGAAAAATATAAAATCAGACTCATTTTGAGACTATAGTAAAGAAGAAACTACAAAAGATTCAGTTTTAAAGTGAGGGTATAAAAAGAATCACAAGCACTATAAGAAAACATGGGTGAATTTATTTATAACATGGGAGTAGAGAAAAATTTTCTATATGTGACTAAGAATCCAAGAATGATAGGGAAGAGTTTGATAAATTTGCTATATGAAATTAAAAAAAAATCATTTGGAACTTATGTCACAGACAAATGGATAAAACTGCAATATTAAAGTGTTTTTAACTTTTTTTTTTTTTTAAGAACTGAGGAGAATAAAAGAACAATCTCATGGAAAAATGGATAAAATAAATGAATAGACAATACACATAAAAATATAAAAATAAATGTAAATGGACATTATACACATGAAATGGTGTTCAATCTCACTCAAAATAAGAAGAATTCACTTCAAAATTACATTGAGATATACCTTCTTATCCATCAGATTCACAAAAACAGATACATTTGAGTATATATTCTGTTGGCCTGGTTCCTGTGAAAATGCAAAATGTACACCCCTGTGGAGGAAAATTTGGAAATATGTAAAGAAACTACATATGCCTTTATCTTTGATCCACTAATTTCATTCCTAAGAATCTTCTTGAAGATTCCACAAATACAAAGAAAAACTTGATTTCTTATAAGAGCAAAATGCTCATCAAAATGTGGGAATAACTGTAGTACATTCCCACAATGGAATACCAAGCAGTCACAGAGAGAAATGAAGATGCCAACATGCTGATGTGAAGTGATATACATTTGAAGAGTAAAAACAAAATAGGTGTACAGAAATATGCAGAATATGCTGAATTTTTTTTCATAAGAAAGAGGATACCAATATATATTGATTTATATTTTTTAAAAGAAACTTGGAAGAATAAATAAAAAAATTTTTAAACAATGATTTTTTATTGGGAACATAATGGTAGATACAGAGAAGAAAGCTAAACTTCTCTGCCTGCTCCTTTTTTATTTTGTTTTGTTTTTTAATTTGTTTCTACTTTGAAAGTGTTGTGGAATAAAAGGGTTTTGAGTACCATGTCAGCCAAATGTACCAAATGAACCTTGATTCCAAACACCACAACTTGCAAAAAGGCATATTTGAGACATTCAGAGAAATTTGAGTACAGAATAATTATTAGATGATATTAAGGAATTATTATTATGTTTTATATGTGACAATCTTAATCACAAGGTTGTATTTTTTTAAAAGCCTTAATTACTAGAGATAAACCAAAGTACTTATGAGTAAAATAATATTATATCTTGGATTTTTTAATACTGCCGGAGGGGGTAAAAATGAGGAGGGGGATAGATATATCAAAATCCTTTAAATTGTACATACATTTTGACCTATCAATTATAAATTGTAGAATTTATTTTAAACATATAACTTTGAATGTGTATAAAGATTTAGCTAAAAAAATGCTTTATTTAATATTTAGGAGTAAAAAACTGGAAACACCTTGTGTTTAAATAATTTAGTTAGTTAAATAAAATAATGCAGTATAGGCTTTAAAGTTATGTTGAAAATGATTTTTCAGAAATTGAGTGGAAAAGTGTTCATATTATTGTTAACGAAGAAAGTAATTCATAAAATCATAATATCTAGGTTTTATTAAGAAAAAATAGTGAAATATATTAAAATGTTTTAAAAGTGTTTATAACGATTATCTTTGGGAGGTTAGAATTCAGTTAACTTTTATTTAAAAATATTTGTGGTTTATCTTTATCTTTTAAAGTACCTACAATAAACATATATTATCTTTACAAAACAATAGCTATTAAAGTAAAAGGCAACTCTCACAAGGCAATTAATCAATTTCCAAAAAAAAAATGCTATCTAGGATATCATTAATTATCAAATTAATGGTTTTCCATGGATACCAAAATGGATGAGAACTTGTAAGAAAGATTACATTAATACAGGAAATAAAAATACAGCTTTTTCTTTGCACATTTGAGTGTTGATTGAATAATTTTATTTGTAGTTATAGTTAATTAGTTTTAATTTTAGATCATTAATTTTAGCTTTGCAAAAAACGATTCCAAGATTCATAGATATTTTTTAAAGAGTAAGTAATTGTATAATGAAATCATTGAGACACTCAAATGTTGGGAATTTTCTGGGAAAGCTATAAATATTTCCTTTCTGTCAATCCCTTGGTCTTTCTTTTCCTGATTAAAACAATTAAAATGTTTAAAATGTCATACTATATTTTTCCTACAAATCTTGATTAAATCTGCTCTCACTATAGTGAGTCTGAGTGATTTGTATCTATTGGTATGTAATAAAATCTTTTAGATAAAATATAAAGTTGTAACTCTCCATTCTCTTTCCCCTTTATGCGTTTATTTTTTTCTCTAACTTGAAGCATCCAACTAAAAAATAGTGTAATACATTACAATTATTCACAGTTCTCTTACTCTTTCTCAATAAGATGGACTATATGTTTTTTCCAGGACTGCTTATAGGATAGTCTGAGATTTTTTTCACATATACATCACTGACAATTCTCATATACAAGAAAGATAGGCAAATGTTGCTTTTATTTCATATATAGAAAAGAAATAACAGGAGTGTAGATTTTAAATAATTGTCTTTAAGCTTTATTGTGTGTTAGAATTGAAAGTAGAGTGTAAGGTTTACACAAAAAAATGGTTTTGTGTGTTTAAAATCAAACTTTGACTTCTATCTACATGAATCTTATTTGATAATGATAGTGCTGTTGAATTATTTTACTTCCTTAGATGATACACGTTAGAGTGTTAAACAGTTTACTAGGTCATGCTGGTTATTGCAAAGAAATTTGTTAATTACAAGATATCTGCCCCCAATTTACCTGCTTCTAGGATAAAGTTATTTAAAAATATTTAGCATATTAGAAGGTGTGAATATACTCTATGTAAAGTATGTCTCTCCTACTGAAAGTTTTTTTTGGGGGGGGTGGAACATGTTATAATAAATTATGTAGAAATATTCAGGGAATGAAGGAGTTTTTTGAAAAAAAAACTAAAAACGAAAATCTCGAGCTCTAGATATGCTGTAAATTACTTGGAATGATCCACAAATTATCTGCTACCTCTTTTTAGAGATCAACATTATATGATGAAATATAATTGGTTTGAATAAATGAAGTTGGAATCTTTTTTCTTCATTGTGAAGATGACTTATATTTGAGAGATGTTTTTTGAACATTGCAGACTTTTAAGTCTGCCAAAGTGAACATTTTTGGAATAACATTAAATATTCCTGGCTAGACTTGAACAACAACAACAACAACACACGTAACTGAGCAAGAGAGTCCATTCTCTTGAAATTATTTCGGTTACTAAGACTTAGACTCAGATATTTATTAAGAGCTAGAAAAAATCAGTCTCCAAAGAGCATTTTATAATTTTTTTTAAAGGATTGTTGTAGAAGGATATACCATGAGTAACAGTTTATTTGGGGGATAGGGGTTCAGGAAGAAGATTTAAGTTCCTTGAGCTGTTATACCTATTCCATAAATCCACTGGACCTCTGATAGATAATACTTAATTCTGTTTCCTTAGTCATTCAACTCATCTGCTCTGAACAAATTTAGCGGACGCCTTCAGGGTGTCAGGTACTCGCTGAGTGCTGGGCAACACTGACATGATTCCTGCTTTCATGGAGTTTTAAATCTAGTGGGGGTGATTTGATAATCTAATACTCATACAAACACATAGTTGCAAACTGTCAAAGAGAAGTTGCAGTGTTTGGGAGCAGGAGTGGGTATGAAGCCCACCCCGAGGAAAAGGGACTCGACGGAACAGCAATAATTAATGATATAGAGAGAAGAGGGGTGTTGATGTGTCCTTTGGAGGATTACTTACTAAGACAAAGACCTAAGAACTGAGATTTGGGAAAACTTCAAGGTCCTTGGAAAGTTTTGCAAGATAAGGTTGGGGAAATAAGTGAGGAGCCCAGTCTTGCAGGAGTCTTACAGGATGGGTTCAGTATTTCGATTTTTATCCTAAAACATCGTCTACAAATAGGTGATCTAGTTACATGATTGGCAGACACTTTTCTATGTTTCTGCTTGCCCTTTCTGACCAGCAGGGATTTTTTTTTTTTTTAATTTGAATCATTTAGTTGGGGCACACTTTTTTGGATTAGTCAGAGCCCGTCCGCCTATCCTTGTTGGCCTCACACACGTACACTTTTTTGAACCCTGAGGAAAGGGAGTTTGCAGCCTTTCCTCGAGGATTATTAGATTTTGTGCTTAAAATAGCATTAAACGTAGCCGCACAACTAACCACAGAGCAACCAGCAAACCAGCAGAGAACTGTGCAGGTGGAGTGGGCTCAAGGGAAGGCGGGGTAAGGGGAGGAGCGCTGCGTTGTGACCCACTGCGCATGACCGTTCTACGTTGCCAAGGCAGCGGGAAGGCGGCACCCGGAAGAGGAGCCAGAACGAGCTGCGGGCGCCAGGAGAGGATCATTACTTGCGGGCGCAGGCCCGACTAGTTCCTGAGCCACTCTTGACCAAGGCAAAGAAGATGAGAAGCAGAGTCTGATGCAATGTGATGGCCATCTGCCTAAAAGCTGGGGATTCAGAAGAACAAAGGGAATTGGCCCAAACGGACCAATGGTAGACCTTTCTAACGACACCTTCACGTCCTTTACTGATGAGGTACAGAGTTCCGGTTCTTTCAGCTCTTTTGGAGGACTGCAGCCCTGGTCCCATGACTCTGGGAGCGAACCCGAGAGTAGAAAGCTGTCACACGTTTGGAATATCAAGATAAACAATCTGAGCTTTCAGCAAAGAAGTTTAGTTGGAAATGGATCAACTACCTTAAGGGCAAAACAACTAACTCTGGAGGGTACCAACCAGACACTAAACTTCAAACAGAAATCACTCCTTTCTCAGATGAAGAATTGCATGCCCTGCAGTCTTTTTGCACTGTTAAGATAAACCTGATCCATCATAGAGCAAACTCTAAGGAGAAAAAGAGCAGCAGGCTTAAAAAGCTGCAGCTTAGATTGGATCCAGAGGCTTCAGAGATAGATGCTTTAAACTGCACGGTCCCCGATGAGCTTTTGAACAGAATCTATTTTAAAAACATGAGGACAATACCAAAGCAGGTGACAACAGCTAAGCAACACATTTCTTCTCGGTGTCATGATTGTAACAGAAAAAGAGCAGAATTGGCTCAGGCTGCCTTCCTGAAACAAAAGAAGACTTTACTGGAGTCATTTCTACTAAAAGCAAAGATAGATGAACATCTTCATACTAAAGACTTTCTTACCTTTATTGGAGAAGCACATCAGGGCCTTCCTAGGCTTTCTGATGACCCCAGAATAATCTGGAAAAGACTGAATGAGAAAAGTCAGATCAGATACTCTGGTTTTGAAAGGTCAGATACAGAACAGAAAATGTAGAAGAATGGAAATAGTGCTTGTCATTTACCTTTTGCTCTACTACTTCCCAAACGACTTACTCTAACCAAACAGGAGATGCTATTTATTAATGATAATGTGTAATGTGTATAGACGTTTCTTTTGTGTATTTGAATAATTATCATCATTTTTACAGGCACTTTGAAAACTAAAACTTTACTATGCTTCCTTTACAGATGTGAGGATTAAAAACTTCAATACATTTTTAAAAAATAAATGGCAATGTCGTAGTTGGAATATTTACAAAAATTTTTATAACAATCCAGAGAAATGCTGGTAGTTTGTAGAAGTACAGAAATGTAAGAGATACTTGAGGTAATAATGGCAATCTTGGTGAAGAAATGGATATGGGGATTTAATAAAAGGTAGATGTTAAGAATGTTACTAAGTTTCTGATTTGTGCACTTGAGTGAATAATAATTTCAAAATTATGTATAGAAACATTGGAAGAGGATAATGTTTGAGGGGAGTGATTAAGAGTATGATTATTTGGACATGGTTAATTTGAGATATATTTGAGACATCCACATTAAGAGGTTGAGAAACATTTGGTTATTTGTGCTTGCGGTCTGGAGAAAAGGTCTAGCCTAGATATTTGAAATAAAGGGATGGGAAGTGCAGATTATTGTCATATTATTGGAAATTTAAGTCATAGATGTGGTGAACTCTTCTAGAAGAGAATAGGGTGCGGAGAAAAGGGCTATGACTAACTCCTGAGAGATTCAACAATTCCTGGCTGGATAGAGGAGAAAAAGCCAGCAAAGGAGGTTGAGAAGAAATTGTCATAAACGATTAAGGACACTGGGAATGTGTAGTGTTGTAGAGAACAAAGAAAAAATATTTCAAAAGACATGGGTTGTCTAAGCATGCAAATGCAGGAGAGTTCATGTGAGATAATTTAGTCATGTGTTGGGCTCTTTTGACCTTAGTAACATTCAAATATTTTTCCTATAAAGTTAGCATATTTCCTTTTAGTAAGTCATTCCTAAATAAGATGAAAATCAAATCATTACCATTTTCATAATAACTTTTTTATTTGAAAGCCACATTATGTCATACTTTATCTTGGGCATCTTAACATATTCACATTTCACGTATTTGAAATTCTGAATAACTTCCCATTTAGAATTCTCCAATTTAAGGTCATAATCCACCCTGTTAGTCAACTAGGCTAGAAAATCAGAGTCATCTTTTGTTCTTTTTTATTAAAAAAAAAAAAAACTCAATCCCAACCTAACTATTTTTCAGCAAGACCATTAGATCTTTCAGTAGCTTCTGACCATGACTTATTTCTATCTCATTATCACCTCTTTCATCATCTCAGCCCTCCCACTCCTAGTTTCTCTCCTCAGTGCATTCTCTATATAGTTGTCAGAATCATTTTTCTAACATACAAATCTGTTCAAGTGATTCTCTTGATTTAAAAAAAAAAAAACCTAAATGATTTATCAGTGCCATAGAAATAATTCAGTTTATGTAAGTCCACATAGAGGTTCTTTAATGTCTGACCTAAATTTACCTACTAACCTCATCTACTTCCCCTCTCTATATTTAAGACTCTCTACAAGACCTGTAACTCCCTGAGCTCACTATGGTTTACAAATACACATTTGTTTTGCTAAACTTCTCTTAATTGCCTTTCCAGCTGGTGTATTTTTCTTCCCTTCCTTCTGCTCCCCGCCTCCTTATTTAGTTTTAAACTCTCCTCATATTTTTGTCAATATTTGTTATTTTCTATTTTCAAAAATTATAACCATCCTTGTAAGTATGAAGAAGTATCTCATTTTACTTTCGATTCACATTTCCCTAATGACTAATAATATTCTGCATCTTTTCATGTGTGTATTCGCCATTTGTGTATCTTCTTTGGAGAAATGTCTATTCAAGTCCTTTGCCCATTTTTAAAATTGGGTTGTTTGTCTATTTTGTTGAGTTGTGTGCATTCTTTATATTCTGGATATGAAACACTTATCAGATACAGGAGTTGCAAATATGTTCTCCGATTCTGTGAGTTGTCTTTTCAGTTTCTTGATAGCGTCTGTCAGTGAACAAGATATCCTAAGTCGAATTTGTCTACTTTTTCCTTTCATCCTCTATACGTTTGTTGTCAAATTTAAGAATTATTGCCGAATTCAAGGCAGATTTGTCCTTCTGTTTTCTTCTAAGAGTTCTATAGTCTTAAATCTTGTGTTTAAGTCTTTAATCTATTTTGAGTTAATATTTTGCTTATGATGTGAGAAAAGATTTCAATCTCTTCATGTAGATATCCAGTTTTTCTAGCACTATTGTTGAAGAGACTTTCCCCATTATGCTTTCCCCACTGAATGATTTAGGATCCCTTTTTGAAAATTAGTTCACCATAAATGTGAAGGTTTATTTCTAGATTCTAGATTCTGTTTTATCAATCTATATGTCTATTCTAATGCCAGTACCACACTGTTTTGATTACTGTGCTTTGTAGTTAGTTTTGAAATCAGTGGGTATTAAATCTCCATCCCTGTTCTTCTTTTTTCAAGATTGTTTTTGGCTATCCAGGATGCCTTGAGATTTCATATGAATATTAGGATGGGTTTTTCTGTTTCTGCAAAAAATGCCATTGAAATTTTGATAGCAATTACATTGAATCTGTATATTGCTTTGATTAGTATTGTCATCTTAACAATATTAAGTGTTCCAATCCATGCATAAGGGATATCTTCTCATTTTTTTTAGGTTTTTAATTTCTTTCAGCAAGGTTTTATATTTTTCAGTGCGTATGATGTATTTTTTATTCCTAAGTAACTTATTACTTTGTTTGCTATTGTAAATATATATATTTTTCCAAATCCAATTTCTTTTTGGATGTTTACTGCTAGTACATAGAACTACAACTGATTTTTGTATGTTGATTTTGTATTCTAAAACTTTGCTGAATATATTTATTTGCTCTAACAGTTTTAAAAAATGGATCTAGCTATACGATTATGTCATCTGCAAACATATGATTTTATTTTTTCCTTCTAATTTGAATACTTTTTTTTTTACTTACTGAATTGCCCTGGTTCTAACTTCCAGTACTCTAATGACCAGAAGTGGCAAAAGCAAGCCTCTTTATCTTATTCCAGACCTTAGAGGAAGAGCTTTCAATCTTTCACCATTTTAGTATGGTATTAATTGTGGGTTTTTTATGTATGACCTTTTTCATGTTAAGGAAGGAAGTTCCCTTCTATTCTTAGTTTATTTAATGCTTTTTATCATAAAAGGCTGTTGGATTTTGTCAAAAGTTGTTTTCTTTTTTAAAATTCTAATCAGTTAAGATGATCCTGTGGTTTAGTACTCTTTAATCCAGCCTAAAACCGTATCTTCTTTGCACTCATCCCAGAACCCTTACTGACTAATCAGAATTAAAGTCTGTAGCCTATATGCTCCTTGTATGAATATAAAATTAATATAAATTCGTATTATCACTTATATCTTAATATGCTTTTCTTGCTTACTTTTCTTACTTGATTGTGAGTAGAGACTTTATCTTATATCATATCTGCACTGCTTAGCACAGTGCCTCACACATCCTGGTGTGCAACAAAAATTTTATGGATGAAAAAAATAAGTGCATCCAAACAATTAGATTTGTACCCAAAGAAGAAAATGATCTGCCAGCACACTCTTTTTCTGTCAATGTTTTGCCTTTGTATAGTTTTCTGTAATTTTTCTCTTTCTCTCTCCATGGGTTGGATTCCCTTTTTCATGTATATACATGAAACAAATTAGTGGAAAGCTTTCTTAGTAACAAATTAGTGGAAAGCTTTTTAATAAGATATCTTTTCAGGAAGCATGCAACCAATTAATACAGTATTCATTTAAAATATTAATATAAAAATATTTCTCTGGAATCCACATTTCTGACAAAATTTTTATCTGAATTGTTAATTTGAAAGATAATTCATGACACTTTGCAGTTTTGAAATGTGATAAATGTTCTCGATGCTGAAACTTGAAAATAATTTTTATTGCCTCTGAATAAATTCAAAAGGAATGAGTATTCTTTCTCTAAAACTTTTATGGTTGCACTCAAGAGATTCCAGTATAGCTGGAAAGGAAAGTCCACCAGATCAGATGCTAAGAAACAGCATATATGAATCCAGCAACTTGTTACAGGATTAAACAAGTATGTAATTCATATAATTATAATGTATGAATTACATAAATATTCATCTATTTAGTTTGTTTTGTCATCTATATTTTTTATTAAAAATAAAATAAAATTCTGCACTGAGAAACAAATCTATGTATTTAACAAATATTGGAACAATGAAATCCTTGAAAAGAAGTAAGCGATGTGCTAGATTGAGAGAAAAGAAAGTTCAGTTCTGAACATCTGAGTCATTCAAATTCCTATCTCAGAGCTGTTTAGGAATGTTTGGGACACCCTGCTCAGAATACCTCCAATTTTAAACACATTGGTTTACTTCACGATGAAGCCTAGCAACTTAGTTGTTTCTGCAGCAACATAGGTAAACAGGTTGTAACAAAATAGGAATTATGGCTCTACTTGGGCGTGGGCTTTCCCCCAATTTTTTCTGGAATTGATAAATGAAAAATACATAGTTAATTTGAGAAACAAAAAAAAAGAAAAGATAGCTGACCTTCTATTCTCAGTTGATAATATTTTTTTGCAATAGAGAATTTAAAAAATTTCCAATTTGCAGTAGACCCAAATTATAGTGAAAATTGCAAAATTCTATTAGGGTGGCCCCAGTTTTGATGACTCCACTGTTGAAGTATAAATTGCGGTTTAGGAGAAAGTATGTTGTGGTCAGCCTACCCAAAATTTGCTTTGGATGTTAAGACTGATAACCCCACACAATGCCTGAGAGCATGAAAGGGGCATGGAGCAGGCTCTCAAGCAGATCATTTTGCAAATGGCTTGAGAGAGAGGAAAGGAGACTGGCTTGGCTTTTATTGTGATTGAGAGTAGGGCTAAGGCGAGGAATTCCACCTGTGGGCTAGAACTCACATGGTTTGAACTTCTTGCCAGTGTTAAAGGAGGGAGCACCTGGGCTTTCTTACCAACCAGCCCAAACTTGGGGCAGAAGAGTGGAGTTTGAAAGTTTTCAAATGTCAAACATCAAAAACGGAATCAGGCTTTTTATTATAACTCACTCCTGATGTTTTACTGATGACGGAACTATGCCGTTTCATTTAATTAAAATTTTACTTGCTAAGTATGCCATAATGGTGCTCTGTGAGGCCTGTAGCCTAAAACTGGTAAGAGTGGTGGAAGTTCCATTGATCACTTTGTTTAATAACCCAGCACTGTGTATTTTTAGAAGTGCTGGGTTATTAAACAAGGTGATCAATGGAAAATACAGTGGTCACTCTTAATATCTGCAACTCCAAAGTGGATAAAGTGAGACCTGTATTGTGGCTTTAATATGTAATTTTGGTTTTTATTTTGGGTATCTGTGAGATGAGATTCTCATAGTTATTTTCCCTTGAGAGAAACTTGGAAAGAAATTACTGTTACTACCATTGGTGGAACTAGACCGTGGCTAGTTCCATTGGAAATGGCCCAAGAGTCTGTAAAAATGCACAAATGGAGCCAATTGTTGGTCAGAGTGAAATGACTGCCTAAAGTTCAGCAATTTTGCTGATCCTTGGATCCATTATTTTTCAAGGACATCTGGATTAAGGAATGAGAAGCCGCAGCTCTCTAGTAGGCCCCATTACATGTAGTTTTGATGCTGTTCATAAAGTGCATACCATTGCTCTTTCAGCATTTGACTCTAAAGGGCTCCCCATGTCAGAGGTCTGAGAGGAGTGACCTCCTCTAGCACTTTGTCAACTGGCAAGGGACTGAGGACAGATGTCCTTTGTGGTGGGATATTCTCGAGGACCCAAACTTAACTTTATCCTATAGGCGACATTTCTGACTTTGCAAGGAGGCCCTGGTGGCTATGGCTGAACTTGTAGAGAGCTGCTTCGTGACCTACGGAAGGATACGGTGCTTCAGAGGCTTAGGACTTTTGGGAACTTCTGTTTCCTGGAGAGCCCTTTATGTAGTCAGAAGTTGCCACGGTAATGGTGGATAGCATGGGACTGAGGAGAGCAGTTTCTCACACCAGAAATCTGTGAGTGACTTATCATCATGGGAGGCCAAGGATTTCAGGAGATATGAGAGGAGGTTGTTTAAAGCCTCTACAGTGAATGATTCTCTGGGGGCAAGGAGAAGGGACACTAATGGGAGTTATTTGTATTGCAATTTGGACAGATTCTAAAGTCTTCTGTTGTAGGGGGCCCCAATTCAAGATGGACCTATTTGTGAATAACAACATAATAGACTTAAGCAAAATTTGTAAATGAGGAACATATTGCCTCCAGATGCCAAAGAGGCCTAAAAGATACTAGGCTTGTTTTCATATTGTGGGTGTAGAGAGGGTCAGCTGCTACTTCTTGACAATGTTAGAGATGTAGATGCTCTCCGCTTATCAACTGATTTCCAGGAATTTAACCAGGGTTGTAGGACCTTGCACTATGCAAGGAAATGCCCATGTCTTATTTTGAGCTCCTTCTCTTTTTCCTCATCTTCTTTGTTTTTCAGCTTTGACTTCCTATCTAGAAAGACATTTATTGTATTTTGTACAATTTGAAGGGCTGGTTGTGTCCTTTGAAGGGCTGGTTGGCTGGTTGGATGAACATACACTCAGTGGGATCTTGGCCAGCGATCATGGTGACATTCTGGATTCAGGAGAACTGCTGCTCATCTGTGAGTTGGCTGAACTACTGCTGTCCTGATTGTGCTTCTGTCTGTGTGTTCTGCTGGGCATTCGTGAAAAGTGTCTGAGTGCCTGATGTAAGCTAGTACAGCAGATCTACAGCATCCACGGAGTCTTTCCTGTGTTAACTCTTCTACTGCATTAGCTGCATGGTCTGTCCAGGGCTGCACTAGGCCTGCTGGGCTTCATCCTGTGACTGGAACTGGACAATATGATCTGCTGATCTGATCCAACCTGCAGCTTCCCAAGTGTGGTCTGACCACACAGAGGCCACATTATGATGAAGCTGGTGGTCTGCCTGTCTTGCTGCTAGTCCTGGCTCCAGGGCCAAGAGTGGGCTGCTGAGCCAGGGTGAAATAGTCCTGGACGGGCTCAGCAAGAAGATTATTGCACACTTGTTCCTGACACATTGACGATTATGATCATCTCTTGGAACAGTATCACTGAGAAAGTTAAACTGATCAAATTTTGTAAACGTCGTCGCAGTATCATTCATCTATAGACTCTGGCACTTCTTTTCTTCTGGGAGATCCTGGGATAAAATCTGGGCCTCCTTAGCAAAGGGCACAGGAACTTCTCACTGTTTATCTCTATACCTTGAAGAAGATAGCTTTTATCATCTGTACTCAGATGTTAAACCCCGGAACTTCTGAGGAGTTGGACAGTCCAGAGGCTAGGTCAAGGCAGAGAGTGGGGACAAAAGAAGAGGAGGACAAAACCAAGGTAGCAGTCAGATGGTCTCTCTCATCTCTTCTTTTACCATTTCCATTGTTACCAACTCTGCTCCTGGCGCTCAGATTTGTCTTCATTTCTCAAAGTAACAGAGTTCTCCACCCCCACCCCACTTTCAGGACATATTCAGTCGCTGTTCTCTGACTCCTTCTTGTTATTAAATGTTCATCCTAAACACTATCAACTCAACGATCTTCTAGATAACCTTATATAAATTAATGTTTCCTTCCCACCGGTAACTTCTCACTTGATGTCCATGGTTATTTCCTTCAATGGGCTTTAAATCATCTTATTTTATGTTTAATTTTTAAATTATCACTCTCATTTTTTTTTTTTTTGAACTCTACGAGAATGTCTTTGAAACTAGAACATCATATTAATTCCTTGGACCATGGCCAAATTTGAGAAGATAAAAAACACATGGCAAAATAGTATAGAATGAAGATGTGGCCTTCACACAGATAGAAGTCATGATTTATGGGTGCAAGGACCCCCCAAAGAGAGAACTGCAATCATCACAGATATCGATACCTAAGCTTAGCTGGGGAATAGAGAGGCAGGCCCATTCAAGCAAGATGTGGGAATCTTTTCAAGGGCAACTTTGGCTCAAGGGCTTAGCACCAGTTTGACTGCAACTTTGTTGGAAGTGTGCACAGATAAAGGCCCTTCCCACTTAATCCTTCTCCTTTCTCTTACTCCTTCAAAAGTGTTCAAAACTTCATTACTGTCTGAAGGCTTTCCTCACCTATTGTTCCTCTCTTCTGTTAAATCTCTTGCATCTCCAAGTTCATATTAACTCCTGCTTCTTAATGGACACAAACTAATGCAATTCTATGTATAAAAGAATGTATTTATTCATTCAAAAATATTATTGAAGACTTATTGTTTTGTAAACACTGGGAATTTAAAGAATAAGACATGACACTGCCTTCAAGGGGTGTAGGGTCTTTGTAAAACACAAAAATATAAACATATATATACATATATATATGTATATATAATACAACATAGTGATTACAGTGATAAATATATTCTGAGTATATTTTTATTTTGGTATTTTTCAGGATATGTAGCCTGTAGAATATACCATCTGACCAAAGTATTCAAGGATGTATTTCTGGAGTAAAAAGAATAAAGAAATGAGAATGGAGAGATAGGCATAAGGCAAATCATAGGATAGCTACCTTAATAAGCTTAAGTTTTACTTTACAAATCATAAGGGTGAGTACTTTTGCTAGGGCTTCCATAACAAAGTACCACACTGAGTGGCTTTAACAACAGAAATTTATTCTCACAGTTCTGAAGGCTAGAAATCAGAAATCAAAGTGTTGGCAGGCTTGATCCCTTCTGAGGGCTGTGAGAGAGAATCTGTCCTATGCCTCTCATCTAGTTTCTGGCGGTTTGCTGACAACTTTTGGTGCTCCTTGGATTATAGATGTATCACCCCAATCTTGGCCTTCATGTTCACATGGCTTTCTCCCTGCGTGCATGTCTGTGTCTCCTCCTTATAAGGACACCACCATATTGGATTAAGGCCCACCCCAATGACCTCATTTTAAATTGATTATCTCTTTAAAGACCATTTATTCAAATAAAGAAACATTCTGAAGTACTTTAGGACTTCAGCATGTAAGTTAAGGCTCAGACATCAGCATATAAGTTTTGGGGGAACACAATTTAAACCATAGCAAAGGGAACAGTAAAGCAAAAGAATGAAATTCCCAGAATTTAATTTTTATTAAACTATTCTAGAATCTTAGATGAAGGCAGATATTCAAGGTAGTAATTTTCATTCATGGTTGCACATTAGAATTATCTGAGAATCTTTCAAAATGTACCAATGTCCTGGCCCTCCTCCTATATATTCAGATTTAATTGTTGTGGAGTGGGGATCTGGCAGTAGGATTTTTAAAAAGCTTCCCAAGAGAGTGTAATATTCAGGTGCATTTAAAACTACCATCTTAAGAAGATAAAACTTAAGGCAGGAAGACCGATATGGAGACTGTTTCATTAATTAAGAAAAGATATAATAAGGCTCTGAAACATGGCATCAGCAGTGGGGAAGAGGAAGAGAGGAAGAGAGAAATCTTTTCTAAAAACAAAAAGTAAGTTAGTAGTTTTTATGAGTGACTGAAAGGAAGGGTGGTAGTAAGGAAGAGAAAAGGGTGACACCTGTGTTCCAATCAGGAGATATTAAAGATAAAAAAAATGTTATCCCTTGGGTAAAAAACATAATAACTGAATTGACTGGGTTTTTAAAATTTTAAGTTGTTCTGAGATAATCGTAGATTCACATGCATTTGTAAGAAATAATACAGAATGATCCCATGTACCATTTACCCAGTTTCTCTCCATATAACATCTTACAAATCTATAGTTCAATATCATGACATAATGTTGACACTGAATCATTCAAGATGCAGAAGAGTTCAATCACCACAGGGATATATTGAGTTCGAGGTGCCAATAGATAGTGGTCAAGTACGGTCATGTAAGACTTGCTAAGGTGGCATTCTATAAGTGCTCTTTACCTAGTTTTATGAACTCTAAGGTACCAGAAATATGCTCAAACTAAGTAAGATCCACCTACTTCAGGTACCTTAATATAATTATACATGGAGGAATTTTTTAAACTTAGGATTTCATCATAAGGCATGTCTAGCAGGGAGCTGGAAATACATATAGGTAGCCATTCTATCTATAGGAGAAGATCTACTTAAGAAAGTTGTTTATATCCCCCCCACACACACACGCACACACACATGCACACCACAGATAAATGTACATATATTGCACAAACATGTGCATGCACAGATGCAACTCTTAATAGAAGAGACACAATTTTGTGAGTGGCCAATGTATGAACCCCTCACATTTGAAGAGTGAAGATTCTGTCTTTTAAAGGGTGTGTTTTCATTTTAACTGCAGCCAAAAAAAGAGTGATTAAAAACAGCTGGAACATGTGTCTATTTTCACCTCCTCCATGTGGAACTTTGTTTTTGGCTATCACAGACATTTTCCAAACAAAACTCTGCTGAACAAAATGATAAATGTGGAAGAGGTATGTCTGAAGAGCTTCATAGAATCCAAAGCATTGGTGTATTTGTCAAACATAAAACAAAATCTTTAAACATCACTAATAGTTTGCTCTTAATGGTTGATGTCACATTTAATTTATATTTGAAACTGGGCAATGTTAACTATAATATTGGCTCTTTAATCAGTAGTTCTTATTTGCCTGGGATGTTATAATGAAGTATTTTACAATATATTGATATTTGAATAGAACAATTAGACAACTAGTATAATGTGCTAGCTAGTCTTTCAAATTTGTCGATAATTTATTCTCTGATTCATCTTTTTCCTTAAGTTTCCTCATGAAAATTACTATAGCTAGACCTTTATCATGTCAATCTCTAATTACTATAACTTCTTCACTCTTTCCCTGACTGCAGTATGCTTTTATACCAATATATCTTACGTAGTAATTCCAGCTTAATATTTTTTAAACTGCTTCAGTAACATCACTTTCATTGTGTACAGACTAAAATCCAAAACCCTTGACATTTGTTATATAGTTACTACGTCAGTTTTCAACACAAGTTAAAAGACTAGATTTTAAAAGCCTTCGGTTTAAATTCCAGTTCTTCTGATTACAAGTACATTTTGCAAAGATTCATTGCCCTAGCTTAACTGATAAGTTCTTAGGGTCTGAAATTAGGTAACAGAAGAGGAAGTAGATGAAAAATAGAAAAAAATTGAGGTAATAGAATAAATAAATCTCTGTGACCAACTGGTTAAAAGAGAGAAAATGGTATCAAGCATGATATTTACCTTAAGCTACTGTGTGGATTACCTGAGAAAAAGAATCCGGGAAAGAGAAGTTTGGCAGAAGAAGAGGAAATAATTATTTTGAAAAAGGTGTATGACATCTAGGTGAATGTATTTATTCTATAGTAGTTGAGAACCAGGGAAAGAGAGCAGAGGCAAAGATTAAAATTTTTGGAGGCAGTAGAAAATTATAATTGCTATGTTTACCCAACACAAGAACATTAAATATAAATTCACTCCACTACAGAAAAATATAGCCCAGAGATATAGTATATTTAAAACTCTCAATTTTACTGGACAATCGAGCAATAAAATTAAAGTACATTTCATAAAAATGATAAAAACAGAATTAAACAAATGTTCAAATAAAAATCTTGGTACTATTTACCTTGAACTTTTGGCCCAATATAAGATGATTTAGAAATTATGTCTACTTGACTATCTCAGCAGCTGTTTTCACAAAGACTAAAGATACAGACTTAGGATTCATGATTAAGTGGTATTTATTACACTAGGAGAAGTAGAAGGATTGGGAGAGGTCATGACTACTCTTTTGCTCTACATTTCGGGAAGTTCTTTTGTTTTATGACTAAGCACATAGTTCTGAGATAAGTGAGGAGGAAGAGGGCCACCTATCTAACAAGCTAGATTAACGAAGGGCAGGCAACCAGGTGACAGATGGAGTTAGATGGCCCTCACATTCCTATAAGAGAAGATATTTTTCACAGTTCTGGACCATATCCATCAACATAAAACAGAATCTGATAACAATTATGGGTTGCTAGTGCACAGTGAGAAGTCAAATACCAAAGCCAGTTCTTGCCAAGTTTTTCTTTGTATTTTAACCACATGATCCATATTCTTCATTAGGCTATCCTTCATCTGTCTAAACAACAGGCTGTTGTTAGTTTATAAAACTTAACCATTCTTAGCCCAGATAAGCTTATCTATGCTTCTTTAAAGTTATAACAGAATGAAAATGTTTGCATTTCATAATTACTGAAAAAACTAATTGAAAAACAAAAAAACACAAATTTTTCTAAAATGTCTGGGAAGATCTAGTGAAACATATGCTTTTATGACAATCAAAATATTGATTGGATTCTATAGGATTATGAAAAATTTCAAATTTTTAATTATTTTATTTTAGTGACATGGAGGATTTTTTTCATGTTGATTAGCTATTTGCATATTTCTTATTTTGTAGAGTTTTCTGTTTGTACTTTCTTCCCAGTTCTAAATGTAATGTTACATTTTTTCCTCACAAATCTAAGTTTTCATATACCTGTGTGATCAATTATCTTTTTAAAATGAGATATTATATAAATATACTTTTTTATTTTTAAAGAATATTAAAATATAAATGACAAAAAATATTTAAAAATAAGAATAAAAAATTAAATACACTCTAAATTCTAAAAATAATGTATAAACATAGTGGTTTTGAAAAAAAATGGCAAACTACATCAAATATATTATTAGTCACTATCTGTATAACAGGATTACTTTAACAGTCTGCTTTATATATCTATGTTCTTTTTAAATTTTCAACAATGAACATGTACTATTAAATTTTATGGAAAACAACAAAAGTTTGAATAAACATAAGATTCTTACAATTAAGAATATATATACTTATATGTATTATATATATGCTTTTGTCTTGTTTGTTTTATTTTCCTTCTCAGTTTTTTCTATGTATATACTTTTTCTATATTGATACCAATCCTGTATATACAGTATAAAGGATATTTTTCATTTGTGGGCTCTCAATATCTCCGAATATCTTTCCTACTTCTTGACAACTTTCCACAAGATAAGTCCTGCCTTTCTAAGGTAGTAGCTATAAAATTCATATGCCCAGTCTCCTTCCCAGCCATATTAGAGGCATGCCACCAAGGTTCCACTAAGTAGAATTCCCAGCATGAGATTTGTATTTAGACATGAGCAAGTGAGGAGATGGCCACGTATGCAGTAATCAATATTCTGGTGAGCGTGGTGGTGGAAGCAGCTGCTCTTTAAGCACTGCAGTGGTGGGTGTCCAGACCTGAGCATACTAGGTGCTGAGGAGAAGTGGCGCTGGCATTTTCACCAGAATGGCCAAAATGGTGTGGTTGGGCGATGAGTTTGGCTATTTAGCTTTAGAAATTTACTTTTCAGGCTTCTAAAAGATTCTGGGAGCTCCAAAACATTATTTAGTATATATACTCATTTTCTGATTAAATTAGACAACGCGGTCTCTGTATTTCCAACAAGAAGCACTATCAAATGACTTATAATTTACATATATTGTTTCTTTTATTATTGCGTTAACTTTTAATAGCTTCATGTATATGTTTATTATTTAAAAGTATTATAATTTATTTACTTCTTTACCACCTATGGACTTTTTAGTTTTCATTCTATCAATGTAATAAAAATGTTACATTTAGCAGTTACATATGCATATACATCTGTTTATACCTTGTTTCAAAGCAGGTATTCTTAGAAATTACCAAATCAAAATGTTTTATATTTTTTATACTTTTAACAAATTGTGCCAATATTTTCTTTATTATTGCCCCCTCCCCCAGGCAGCAATAAAATGGTACTGTCAACCATTTCAAAGGGCAGTGCGTGTGGCTCAACATAATTGAATGAAGGAAAATTAACATGATATGAGAGAAAAAGAAATAGGTCATATCATGTAGGGTTTCTCAAAAATGCTAAGGAGCTAGTTTTTATTTAAACTGTGATGAGGAATTCTAGGAAAATATTAAAGAGAGAATTAAAATAATCTGATATACATTTTATAAATGATCGCCCTCATTGTTTTATTGCAAGGAGGAAGAATCACTAGGTGATTCTTGCTAGAATCTAAGCCAGAGGTGATGGTGACTTGGACTTGATAATAGTGCAATTAGGAAGAGAGACTTGAAGGATTTTTGATAGAATTTATGGATACATAAGATATGAGATTTAAGAGAAAGTGGGCTCACAGTGATATATAGATTTCGACTTGGACAACTTTTGGATGGAGGATGGTAAAATACACTGAAGAGATGACAACTAAAGGATGATTAGATTTGTGGAATGGGAAGAGAATTCCAGGGTTCTGTTTGACCTTGCCAAACTTCATGCACTTTTCAAATATCATTGTAGAAATTTAAAATCAGCCGTCGAATATGAATAGCTGTAGTTTAGGGATAGAGATCAGATATTGATTCAGTGACGAATGGGGATTAAAGTCTTAGAATTGGGTGAGGTCACGTAGAGAGCACCTGTTGATAGAGAATGAGGCCAAGGAGAATGAGGCCCCTGGGTAATCTAAGAAGTCAAACAGAGCAAGGAGACTCCACAAGTGGAATGAAAAAAAAAAGAGTAGTTACATTGGGCAAAAGGTCTTACATTTATTGACTTTTGGAATGACTTCTAGAAAAGGTTAATTCAAGTATCCTCCTTTCACTCTTTTATTTTTCTGTTGAGATATTTGACATTTTATTGAACTGTAAAAAGTTTTTATAAATCAGTGACACAAACTCTTTGTTATAATGCTTGAGTTCCCCATCCCCCGATTTTGTCTTTTGTTTAATTTATATTTTACTATCTCTCTCACATTTTTTAGCCAAACCTATTGATATTTTAGTGTACTACATAACTCCTTGCCTTTTTTTTTGCTTTAGAAGTTCTTGTTCATCCAAAGTCTAATACACATTGACCAATATATTTTTCTCAATTTTTATAAATTCTTATTTTAAAAAATATCTTTAGCTTTTTAATTCATCTGGAATGCATTTTGGTAACTGAGTAGACATTTGTTAAAATTGTAGAGTGAATGTTGGTTAGGAAATCTTCCTGTCAAGGTTTTTCCCACTGAGGGCATTTCTCTCATTCAGTGTCCTGGGCCCCATCCCTGAGAATGGCCTTGGGAGCCATGTTCAACAGAAGATCTGACTACCTGAGCCAACAGCTCCCTTTCTTGTGAGCATTAGGATTGAATCTTTTTTTCTTTTTTTTTAAGTTGCCAGGCAATGATTAATCCCTGTTAACCAGGTTTGGTCATGTTAGCTTTCCAACTATTCTATTTGAATCTGTTCTTTGTAATTAATTCCAGAAATCTTATTGAGTCATGCTTTTTAAACAGGGTCACACCCTCATGCCCTACTCCCTCTTTTTCCCCCAAATATTCCAAGCCTCAGTGCTATTTCTCTTTTACTCCTGCTTAAGGGATTTAAGTTCAGTGTAGAAATAAGATATTACGGTCTGAGGTAGCAAAGCTTGTTCACATTTCTTCCAAATTTGCACTGCAATATTCCCTACCATATCTCACCCAATCTGTGTTTCAGTTGGCTGTGATATTTATTAAGAGCCATCATCAATTTTGTTAGCAGCAGGCCAAGAGAAGGTGTTTTGGAGAGGAATCTGGCATCTCTAATTCCAAATGCCTAGATCCCTTAGTGCTCCCCATTCCCCCCAGCATGCCAACTTTAGGAGCATCAGGAAATTTAACTGCTTCAATTCAACTGGGAGCATGAGGCGACCATTAGTTCTGTCAGCCAAAAATTTCCAGTTCTTCTGGGCACATGGTAGGATTGGAATTCTTTGCCCCCTGAAACTGAGTGTGATTATCTGATTTGCATCAATCAGTGAAATGGTGAGTGAAAGTGATGTGCATCATTTCTAGATGGAAGATTTAAGTGTCACTATCCACCAGCCAGCCAGTTCTAGAGACTGTCTGTCCTATCAGCCTGGACGCTAAAGATGGACCAATGTAAGAAAGCAATAGACATGTGCCTCAAATAAGAAACAAAACTTTATTGTTTAAAGTAACTTAGTGTATGGGGTCCTTTATTTTGAGAGAGTGATTGAGCACCTCCCCACTGATACAGAATTGGTAACTTATAGTGGGTCACTATGGGACTAAGCTGATCTGAAAACTTATTTAAAAAAAGAAAACATATTGTTTTTAGTTATACTCAGAAATAATACAGTGAAAATCGAGTGGGAAACCAGTTGTGTACATCCTTGAGGGAAGGTTACGGGTGCAGGCAAAAAACTTCATCTATGTGGGTGTGCTCATAATGGTTACATGGTTGTACATCAGGTAAAAATTGTCGTATTGTGACAAAGCACAAGAAATTGAGAGAAAATATTCATGCGAACATCCTCTCACTGTCTGATAATAATAAAATGAATAAAAATAAACATGAAACCCAAATATAAGGCTGGCTGATTTAATCAAACAGTAAACCTCATGATCTTCTGAAGTATAGCCCTCTTTTATTGATTTTGTCTAGGACAATGTCAGGCTTTCAACAGGGCCTGCTTAGCTTTGTACTCATTTTAGAAGAGTTCTCTATAATTGTTGATTCTATGGCAATTATTTATTTATTTTTAGGACCAATCAATTCCTTGGTAGTAGCAGATTCTCTCCCACATTACTTTCATCTATTTGCCTGCATTCTGAGAGAATTTCACAAATCTGTGCTTTACATCAGTTCTTCAGTTTTCTGCATAAGTCTCCTCTTTCGTCCATATAGCCTCCATTTTAGTTGTGTTATACATTTCATTTTTTTGTAAACCCAGTGTTTTTACCTCTCATTTTATTGTCTTTTCAAAACAATATTCTGACCACCTTCAAGACATATACTTACAATATATTGTTGCAGAAGATTTCAAGCAAGTTAGGGCCTAATTTCGAGTTAATTTTATTATATTTTAGAATTTTACACAAAGCATGTATACGTTAACAATTCATTTCCCTATCCCTTTCAATCAGTCTTGAAGCCTGTGGAAATTCCTCTCAAATTAGACAATTGATTGGCTCTCCCTCTTTGATTTCTATTTTATTTTGACTTTTATATATTTCTATACAGATATCTTTATTTGTTGTGAAAAAAATGGGATTGTCTGATTCACAGACACTATTTTTCTCTCAGACATCTAGAGAATATGGAACAATAAAGGTCACTGGTGAAATTGTAATCATTACTGTTCTATACAGTCACAAGAATTAAGATACTTCCTGCCCATCTTCCCAAAGGCACTTTTTAGTTACTTAAAATTTTTTTTGTTTGTTTTGTTTTTTGCTAGAAAAAATCACAAGCATGTGCTTTTTGAAGGAAAGTAGTGTTCTAGATGTCAGGTGACAATTCTCCTGACTCTCTTACTATAAATGTGTTTATTTCCAGGAAAGTATTTTAAGTATCAAACCAGCATCTCTAAATATAGCTTCTTGGAATAATATTCAATAACAGGTAAACAGAAATAACATCTCTTTCAGTATGTCAAAAGTCAGTTTTATGTTTGGAATTTTGATAAAGAGTAATGTCCTACTTTTTGTATTTTGAATATACTGCTCATGAATGGAATAAATATCAAATATTAAAATTTACCTTTAATATTGAAGTCTTCAAAGATATTTTACAATCATCAAAAAAACAATTAAGAAAAAAAAGCTTTGACTCTTATTGAGTTAAAGAAATCTGGGCAAAAGTTATGCTGGTAACTACTAGAGATAACATATTTAAACATAAACATACTCTCAAGTAGAGAAAGATTACTAATTGTGAAAATATGTATCATAAATATAGTGCCAAAAATTGCCTGTGGTTTATTGTATTACAATATCTTAAAGATCTTTAAATAGAACAGCACATTTTTTTCTATAAACTCACAAATGTTAAATCAACTTAAATAAAATGCTTTCAATAAATCTTGTGGGAAACCCGTGATCACTGCATATTATGGCACTGGAATTTTTCACTTCTAAATATATCATGCAAAAATAATCTAGAAAAGTAAGATAATTAATTCAAACAGTATTACATTTACGGTCAGTTATTGAATGGCTGCTTGAGCACAAAACTTCGTTCTTTATATAGAAGAGAAAGCATTAGAAACTTCTCAAATGTAGCCTTTTGTTTCATAATGGCTTTGTCCTCTGGAAGTAGTAGGATGATAAGATTGGAGACAGTTTGGGGACAGAAGAGGAGGCTTTCTTGGCAGAGTCCCTGAGCTGCTGTGGCTCACAACACCCTGAAGAAATAGCCTTCATCCTTGAGTGTCTCTTATTTCAGCTTTTGCCTCAGAGGCTTTGGGAACTTTCTCCACCTTATTCAAGTATTTTGATCATCAAATTTCTAGTAGATTTTCTTAAATGTAGTTGCAACTTTCATGGAAAAGATAATACTGTAGCTCTTTAGGAGGTTAGCAGAGGAGCAGCACTGGATTTCCAGGAGTACTTGTGCTTTCAATGAGAACATTTGAACTTAGAAAGGAGTCGGAAAGGAGAACAGAGATGCGCCTTATATGGGAGTCTTTAAAATTAAAGTTTTAATTCCCTTATAAAATTTCACAGGGACCTCCAAGCTCTTTCCAAAACCCTGGCTTCATGGAACTAAAAATAATCACATGTAACATTTCACACAAACCGCGGTTGTGCTAAGAAGTTAAATCCCAAGAAATTCTTTCTACCAAACACTTGTCATAATCAATTTCTTAGTAATGTAAATTCTGAAAGACGTAATTATTTTAGAAATACATAATTGTCCTAGCTTGTTAAATGCTTGTATACCCAGTGTGGTGGTGGGGGAAAGATCAGAAGCATGCTTTTAGAACTCTGAATTCTTATGATGTGGATACACTCACTTCTGTTTTCAATGTTCAGTTGTTTGAAGGAGAGATTAGAACAGTGGTGCCATCTTGTTCCTCATGAACAGTACAGAAAGGACAAGGATAATTTAGAGTTTTCATCTGACTCTGCCCACTTGAACTTTTATTGGCCATATATATAGTAATGCAATTATACTTACATTATTGGAGCCAAAAGTTCTTATCAAACTTACGGATATTATTTTAACATTCTAAAACAGATTATTTATACTTAATTTGGAAGAAAATTCAGATGAAAGATAGATGCATTTCCAGCTTGTATCTCAAGTTTTCATTAGAGCTGGCTTTTGACAATTTTCAAACTAAAGGAATGACATAAGAAGTGACTGGGCCATCTGCTTACTTATCCTCTTCCTTCCTTCCTTTTTTTCAGTTTTTGAATTTTTAAAGAAAGTCTGTTTTATTTCAAATATTATTTTTCCAGTGGTTCTCAAAACTTTTTGATCTTTAGACCCCTTTACACTCTTAAAATTTTTTGATAACCCCAAAAAGATCTTGTTTATGTGAATTACATATATGTATTTGCTCTGTTAGAAGTTAAAAAGTAAACATTTAAAATATTTGTCTAAAAATAAAAATAATAAACCCATTACATATTGTATTAGTCAGTGTTCACTGGAAAAAATGGAATCCATAACATGTGTCTATCGATAGAAAAAGTTTTATTATAAGGAATTGGCTCACATGATTTTGGAGACTGAAGTTCAAAATCTGCAATGTGGGCTGGCACGCAATAGGCCCGGGAGAGCTGATGTTCTGCTTCTTCCATTTCTTAAGATAATCATTCAATCTTTGCTGAGATGGCTAATTTTGGCCACTTGAATGAGTTTTAAAACTAGTAAAAATTTTGCCTAAAACTCAGTCCCATTTACTGGGCTATATTTCTTGACATATTCATAAGTTTAGATATTTTACTCTTTTTTGTTAAAATAAGCAACTCTTTTTTATATATTTATAGTAGCATAAATTCGTGCGTGTGTGTGTGTGTGTGTGTGTGTGTGTGTTTGTATAATGAAGAATAAAAGCTTGAATGGAATTGCAGTATGATCAAACATAAGAGGCATTGGCCAGTCTATAACAAATTATATTATGATATATGAAGTGTATATATATTTAATAAATATATTTTTGTTCAAAGTCAATATCTTGCTCTTTTCCAGGTCCTCAGTTGGATGCATTTCATAACTGCACAGAAAGATTGAGTAAAAAAAAAACAAACTTGCAGACACATTCTGATCTATTTTTAATCTGAATTGCAACATGTAAGATTTGAAATTACATCATATATACAGTAAGAGAGACAACTAAACTTATCCACCTTTGTGCAGAATGCAAACTTGCATAAGTTATTGGGAATTAAAGAAGTTTATATAGAAAAAGAAAAGACATACCAAGAGTCTGATTACTAATTTTATCTGCCATTAGTAGTGATCTTCCCTTTGCCTAATAACCCTCACTAAGCTTCCACATTCTCATCCAATACAGAAACTTCTTTTCTAGAGTTTTTGGGTTGTTAGTTCACAAATTTAAGTATAATTAGAATTAATAACATGTCAAATAAAAAGGAATTCAGAGAGGTGTAACAGAGAAAGTGAAGTTCGACAAAAACCTTATTGTTTTTCCATTCATTAAAAAAAAAATTATTTGGTTTACATTGCTAATCAGAGCACTTTCATGGGCTGCCTTTGCTTAGCAGGCTGAGGGAAGAATAGGACAAGTGACTCGCTCGCCATCTCTGAGCTCACTCAGAGTGGTTCTGCTTTGGTTACTTTCATTACTTATATGCCCCAAAAATATTTTCTTTGAGGGAAAAGTTTCTTGGCTAAATAAGATCTGAGTAACTGATGTATGATTTCCAATATCTCTTGTAAAACTAACCTATTATATTAGTATTCTATCTCTTATGGACCCAAAGTACTGTAAAATTTCTCAAAAGTCATTACCTTTCTTTTACCTCAATTTAAAAGCTGATATTAACACATTTATATTTTCAAACACTGTATTTTTCTTTAAATGATTTAAAGTAAAATTATTATTGTATTATAACTTTTGTTACTTTGCTTTAATAATCAGTATTAGATATGTCAGTTTATTTAGTGGCCTTAGAATATGACAGATCAACCCCAAGTGAGCTCCAGTATCCACTGTTACATCAACTTTGTCTCATTCCCTGAATGAGCTACAATTTTGAAAAATAATTAGGAAGTATTTTTTTGCCAATGGAAATATTATAATTTCAAAACTAACATTATAATTATTCTAAATAAGAACATATGAGATTCTTTAAAGAAAAAAAGCATAATTATGATCTATATCTGTAGTTAAACTGTGAGGAAAACTATAGCCGTAATTATTTCTGTAACTGAAATGTAATTGAAAATAGATCAAACTAAAGACATTTAAAGTATCAAAAAATAGCCAAAAGAAAATAGCTGAAGTAGATGAAACTTGAAAATTGTGAATTAGAAAACAAATAATATACTGGCTGAAAAATTTCATTTGTATAGAAAGATCAATATAAAAATACACCTATTATGTGTGACTTAGACAAAAAGAAAAAAAATATATGGCAGTAGAAATTATAAAGCAGATATAGCCACAACAGAAGAGATTAAAGAATTATAAAAATCATCATTCCAATTTCATGTCAATAATTTGTGTATTCAGATAAAATGGATAATATCCTAGAATAATAACAAATTACTGAAAGCAATTTGAATTGAAAAAAACCTATACAAATCAAGGTCTATAGGAAAATTTTTGTTAATTGTTTTCACTAAACTAGAAGCTAGGCTTAGGGGGGAGTGTCTTAATTTATTTTATAATTTTATTACCAAATATTAATGCAGAAGGCAGGAAAGAAGGATAAACCAATATCTAGGAATAAACTACAGATGTTATAGACGTCATTTACCAAGAAAATTATAAAACATCATTGACAGACATTAACAGAGATCTAAATAGATGGAGACATATACCAAGTGCCAAAGGACTGCATTTGACCATCATGAAGACAAAAATCATGGCTACAGAAGAAATACAACTTTAGCATAGGTAATGAAGACATTGAACTTGTTAAAGATTTTGCTTACCTTGGTTCAGATATCAATTCAAATGGAGACTGTACCTAAGAAATCAAGAGAAGGCTGAGACTCAGAGGGCAGCAACAGAAGATCACCAAGAGCAAAGATGTGTCATTGGAAACCAAGGCTAAGATCATCCACACCCTCGTATCCCAATTACTATGTACAGATGCTTAAGCTGCACAGTGAAGAAGGCTGATACAAAAAAAATAATTCATTTGAAATATGGTGTTGGAGAAGAGTTCTCCAACAAGAGTGGTTAACCTGGACCACCAGAAAGATGAACAAGTGGTCCTAAAGCAAATTAAGCCTGAAACACTGCTGGAGGCTAAAATGATAAAACTGAAGCTGTCCTATTTCAGGTACATCATGAGAATGCAGGGTTCTTTGGAAAATGTAATAATGCTGGGAGAAACAGAAGGCAACAAGAAAAGAGTAAGACCAAATATGAGATGGATTGACTCCATAAAAGAGGCTCTAGGCATGAGTCCACAGGAGCTGAGTAGGGCTGTTTGATGACAGGATATCGTGGACATCACTCATTAGTAGAGTTGCCAGGAGTCAGAGCCAATTCTACTACATGTAACACACATACCTAATATATGTATTGGAAGACTCAATATTGTAAAGTCAGTTGTAGCCAAATTTATGTATACATTTAATATCAATAAAAAAATCTCTTTTTTGGTAGAAATTGATAACATGTTTCAAAATTAGGAAATGCAAATGTCCTTGAATTGCCAGGATAATTCTGAAGAATTATAAAAGTCCTATGTAGCAAGTAAAATATGAAGTTGAAAAAGGAAAACAAATCTTAGACTTACTGTATATGTATCAGTTTGTATGAGGGATGAACCTATTGGACAGTCTGATTCAGGTTTAGCATCCTCATCCTCATCCTCTCAAATGAGCCTTGCCTGACTGAGAGGCACTACCCAGTTTTATTACTTGGAGAAATTGACACAGATGGCAGTATCTCAAGAATCCTAAATCTTGTCATTAGAAGGCAGTAGAAAACATGCTTCTCTTCTTTTAGGAATTGTGTCAAAAATTCAGACTATAAAGGGTCCCAAAGTACATAATTTTAAATTATTTCTTTACAGATTTTTATTTAAATAAGTGTGCTGAGTGATAAACTTTTATTTAATTTATAAATAAAAGTTTATTTAAGTAAGTGTGCTGAGTGATAAACTTTTATTTAATTTATAAACTCTCTTAAGGCATGGGATAAAATTTAGTGATTGAAACTTTAAGTAGGGGAAATGAATTAAGGAATTCCTGGGGGAAATTAAGACCTAAAGTAATTAAAGTGTCTTAATGAAGCTCAGTAGTCAGCATTTTCTCTGAAAGAAATGTATAGTTATTTACATTATCTGAACCTCAGGAAATTGGCCAAAACTGGAGTGACCAAGGAAATTTTAAAATAGCTTAACATCAAATGAATTTTGCATTTTTGTCAATAATTAGCATAATCCTTAAGGAGTCATCTTCGCTCCTATCAGAAAGTACTTCAATAAGCAATATAAAAATATAGTGTTTCTGTATGTAATTAGTTATTCCTAGCAGAGATTTTCTTTAATATTTATGCCTTTCAACCTCAGGTAGTTTAAGAATTCTTCTTTATTTAAAGTAAATTTATTTCAGCATAAAATAATGAAATTGCCATAAACAGCATCTAAAATGAAGTTTCTTCTCATTAATTTTATTTTCATATTGTGTACATATATACATTTATAAGCATCAACTGATGAGGACCTTTATCTGTACATGTTTGCCTATTAATAGTCTAATATCATTTAACAACTACTCCAAATGGAGCATACTCATTTTATATGTAATACAAAACCATCATGGATATTTTTCCAATTTAAGTTATATTTTATTCTTTGCTTGTTCAGTACTTTCTAGCAAATACATATTCATTTGTCTTGAGTCTCATACACTTTTAAAACTGAATCTCTACTTTTATCTAATCTCTTACCATGTGAAGCCCTCTGAAGGCATACCCTTTTCTCATTTAATGTTATTCTAGGTGTGGCAGCATCAAGCAGTTATAATATAATGCTTGGTCATCTACCAATAAGTGAGCCTTGCTCTGAGTCTGGCTTCTCATATTTTCATTCCATAATCAAGTTTCTGACTAGTTCTTGAGCTCAAATTCTTATCTTCCAATAAGCAGACATTGTCATGCTTTATGCGTAAGTTCCTGTTTGAGAAAATTATTATTTAAGATATTCTGTCCATTTGATACCATAAATAATAGAAATTGTAAAGAAATGCTGGCATTTTTGCATGAGAGCCATATTTCTCAGATTGCTAGAAATGGGCAAATATTATTTCTCTGGTTATGTACCCTATTTTTGATTCCTGGAAACATCATTGCTATAACCAAGTTAATATTCACAGTGAAGTACTTGTTAGCATAATCAGGCTATAATGTTAGTATCTGAGACGGCAACTTCAATAATTCTGTTATAATGTCTAGTGAAGAGCTAGAGTAATAACAAAGAAATAAGAAAATAGAGAGAAAGGGAATAGAGAAATCGAGTGTGCATTTTCTAAGAAATCTGAGACATTTAACTTTTACTATATATAATATATAATTTCAAGTTCTAGAAACTGCAGTTATATATAAGGAAAAAACCTGCTTTGGTGATTTTACTGGCCACGTAACCCAGGAGTAATATTTATATTTCATTTTGGGTTGTTTTTCCACAAGTATTTTCAATGTGCCCAGTATTTTTCAAAATTAACTCTTCTGTTTTTACATTTCAAAGTAAAATATATGACATTGAACATCAGTGGTTGCTGACATCACAAAAAGGAAAACAGCCACAAGTTAAGTGTCTCCTGATGCAAGAACACAAGGCCAGCTCTGAAGTTCCCGGCCAAAAAGTAGAACCTGAATCTGAGCTGTTCCCTAGGCCCAAATATCAACTTATAAGAAATAGAGAAGTCAGAGAGACATGATAAAGTGCACTATGGTACTACAATCAGCAATATCCAGACAGGGAAATTCTACAAAACAAAAATCTATGTTTTTTTCAACAAAATGCAAGGGCGAGAGAGAGAAAGAGGAGAATTTGTATATTTAAAAAAACCTAAAAATAATCAATTACCATGTGTGAACTTTATTTGGATTCTGATTTAAGTAAATGTAAAAACTAACATGTAAGAAACTACAGGATAGTTATGCATGTACTGTTTATTTGGTAATATTAAGGATGTTTATTTTTAAAACAATGATCATGGTATTGTAGTGTATTAAAGAAGTGAGCTTATTTTTTAGAGAGGCATATGGAAATATCTACAGATAAAATAACATGGTGTCCATGGATTTACTCCATGGGAATTAGGACAAATTGAAGGGGCTATGTACTAAGCAGGAATGGCCATATGTGTGAATTGTTAATGCTTGGTCCTGTGTACTTAGATGTTCATTATACTGCTGTTTTTGTATATGTTCAAAGTTCTTCATAGATTTTTTAAAACATTATGACAAAATAAAGACATTTCTAGGCTATTGAACCAACAACAAAAATAAAATATAATAAAATGAACTTTTCAAATTCCTATTATTTCCCAAATTTTGGCTCTGTGAAGTTTTCAAGAGAAAGACTTTATCTTCTCTTTTATTTTTTCGATTTGTTTAGATAAGAGCATCTGTAGCTAATATAATGTTCTATTTGTCGTCAGACAATTCCCACATGTGCTGATAATATAATTGAATTTTAAGGCACAGATCTTTTGCCAGGTTGAAGACTTATTTTAAGACACTAGAAATTAAGAGTTTTTAAGTTTTTAGGTGGAAATATCAGACAATGGTGGTGTTAATATAACATAAAGTAAACATGTTAAATTTTTAGAAAATTAAATTTAAGATAATGAATAAATTATTCAAAGAATGAGCAACTTTGTTTATAAACTCTAAAAAAATCTTACTCTGAAAATAACAAGAAACATTAAATACATAAAGATGAATACTTAACTTGTGATAATTTAGTCTTGTGCATAGAAAGACTAAGGAAAATATGGGCGTGGTTTTTCTCATCCAGGCATTAGGATGCTGAGTTTCAGTGTCACCCATTTCTATGTAATGTTTCTAACATCGTTCTTTGGTTTATGAGTTTTGGCAATATTAAAAATAGTAATTAACATACAATTTACTAATCTAGACAGAGTTTGATGAATGAGAATCACTATTTTTTTCTTTAATAGTTTATCATAATTTCCTACATGATATGGAAACAAGAGAAGTCATTTAGTCAATGGAGAAGTAATAAGATCATTATTAGGATTTTATAAGAGTAGCTTATAATAATATTACCTTTTGCAAACTATAATTGATAAGGTATTCAGGGTAACATAAAAAAAAGATGGCAGGTAAATTTTAATTACTTATACTGAAAGGTCCTACATTCTATATCATATTGGCAATTTAAATCCCCCTAGTTTAAATGTTCAGGACCTCTGCCCTGTTTGAAAATGACCAACTGAGTAAATGCAAGTGATTTTAAATTAAGGATGACTATGCAATTACTTTAGGGAAGAAAAAATTAGCTTATCCATTAGTGTTATAGGTTGCTGTAAAAAAAAAAAAAAATGCCGTCTATTCATTCAATTAACTCTCAACCTCAAGGCAACTAATCATTTCATTTATAACATTGTTGATTAAGCAGTTCTGAATTTTTAAAAGCTACACTTTTAGATACTATAACCTTGGTAATATGTTTCTCTGGTGTTGCTTGCAGCTATTTGGTACATATTGTCAGAAGAGGTAAATGATTTATTTAATACATTTTGATCAAATTATGTTAAAAACTTTATGATAAAAAGAACAGTGCAAAATTATTTTTTCTCATCAGAATGACTATAAATATACATAAACATTATTTCAAAATGGAAAATAATCATGATTTCTGTACTGAAATTATTTAATAACAAAATGAAGATAGTAACAAAAATTAAAATGCAATCTCAATAGAATCATCTGCTTTAAACTAAAAAACATTTTCACTTTGAACTTTTTAGTAGAAGTCATCTTTCCAAACTATGAAATGACAGAGAATTACAATTACCAATTATTGTTAAATATTCACCCTTCCACAAGAAAGCATTACACATTCTTAAATGAATACAGTTTCAAGCAATGTCAGAAAGTGACACTAAGCATCTCAAGTTTTTATGTATATTTAATCATAGACATTTTTATCTACTTACAGAACTTTATTTCATAAGCAAAATATTATGACTACATTTTCAGAAACACTCTTAATATGCAAACATCTCATAATAATGTACATATATATTGTATATGTATATATATATAACAATATGTATATATAACAATATATATATATATATATATATATATATAACAATATAAAAAGAGGAATAAGAGTTTTACCTGGTTAATCGCCTGTGTTGGTCTAAAGCTGAATAGAACAAATAGATTCATCAGATATGTCCTGTCTAATAAGCCTGAGTGAGAGCAGCCGAAGTTTAAAAGGGTGAGAGCAGTCACAGTTTTAAGGGGTGGGACTTGCCCTCAGTAATGAATTCTCAAGGGACTGCTTCCAATCAGGGAATGCTATTGTAGACAATGAAACCATTCTCCATTTGTTGACCCTAGTTTTGTATGTGCAATCTGCTGTGGGTGTATTCATGCATCAGTGGAGGGAACTGACATATATTTCACTAAAGTTTATGGTATGAAGAATATTTTACAATAAGGTTTATATGAAAATAAGATTAATTTTTTATTTTTTTGAAGTTTTTCTATTGTGTGTCCATTTCTTCTAATTTTTTCCTTTCATGAGAAAATCATAAAGAGGCTTAACTCTAAGCAGTGTCATCCCATACCTGACAATACAGGGAAGCTCTTTGAAACACTCATTGATGGATACATGTGGTCTCTACCTTGAAATTTTTAATGATGAGAATGGAGGCTCACTATTTCAGAGTCCACCTTATCAACTCAGGACAGTGTTATCTATTGGATTATGATTATTTTTGTGTAGCATTTTCACAAAAATTATATACAATCTTGTACATTTTATTCTATATTAGAAATCAGATGGCTTTCTTTGTTTATGTCTGAGAGTTGCATTTTCCAGGAGTATTTTTCATTTTTGCCTAGTTCTCTCAACTTGTTCTGCCACATTCTAACACATGATCATGAAACTTCTCTGACAACTTTCAACTCAATTCAGAATAAAATAAAAATTCTTAATATGCCCTACAACACCCTTGCCCCTAAGCCCAGCTCTCTGGCCTTACTTAACACTACCCCTTCTCTTCCACTGATTCTTTCGCTCCCTGCACTCTAGGTACACCTATCTTCCTGCCATTTCTCAAAGGTGTCAAGGTCACTCCTGCCTCAGGAAGTTGGACCTGTTGATTACACTCCGGAAGTACCCTTCCCAGAGAGATTTCTCTGCATTTAGGTCTCAATTCAAATGTCAGCTTATCTTTGGGATCTTCCTTACCTACTGATAGAAATAGCAAATACTCCCTTCATCATGCCCTCCTTAACTTGTTTTATTTTTTCTTCAAAGCATTTAGTTATTTATGTATTTATTTATCACATCCAATAGAATATAAACTCCATGACAAAAGGGGACTTTGTTTTATTTACTGGTGCATCTTACCATGCTGACTAGGGGTTTGCAATGAGTAGGCATAGAATAAATATTTTTAAATGAATAAATAATTAAGCTTTGCTTTTTCTTCCCCATTTTATAGAATGTTCTAATGAACAGAATTCATGAAATAAATGAAATATCAACCTATTCTAATAATGATCTATGTGACAGTGTATTCCAGTTTAAATGTTTTGTTAAGTTGGTTTTAAAAACAAACATACAGTGTAATTGAGGTGGCTGTAAATTTGGTAAACCAATCAGAGAGTGAACAATACCTGAGTCCAAATTGTTTTAAAAAAACCAGTTTCCAAATATTTTTTATTTCATATCACTATTAGGGTTTTAGCACAAACTATGTCTCTGTGTCTGTATATCTCCATGTATGTATGTATATATGTATGTACGTATCTATCTATATTTATCTGTCTTTACCATACACTATAAGAGGGAGATATTTAGAATACTTAACAGCAGGTTTAGCTGAGGCAATAACTAAATGGAATAAATGTTGGCCATGGTCCTTAGAACAGGGTCCTGAAGTTTCCTTCCTTTGCCAAGCCTCACTCCGATTTGTTGGATTACACAGAGATAGTCACAGTGCAGGTATGAAGCTGCAATGCTAATGATTAACTGGTGATGTAATTTGATATTTAACAAGCAATATGGCTGGTTGAATTATGTAAGCCTTTAAAATTACGCACACACAATAAAATATTGAATGTCAACTCTAATAGAAAAATAAAAATAAAAACAAACAAAATAAATAATAAAGTATAAAATTAAATATTAAAAAATTATATACACAGAGAAACAAAGTTAAAGAATGAAACAAAGATGCAATAAAAATGGAAGTATCTGTGTATAATTATTAGTTAACGTTATAAGCCACAATTGCTTGTTAACATTAATGGGTAGAAATTCATATTACAAATAAATTTCAAAAAACATTTGGCTTCCTTGTCATATTTTACTTTGTAATTTTGCTGGCGAAGACATATAAGAGAACACTCATCTCTGACAATTTCCTATTGCTGTTTTTGCTTGTATTCTCCTTCCTCTTCTTCTTAATACATTCAATGTATAGAAGATAATTGACCACTGGGGTCAGTACAGAGAATTGAGGATAATTTTTTAAAAACTAGCTCATCTGGAAAAAAATAAACTACTTTTTTCAACTCTAATTAAACTTTGTCCATACCACTTTTGAAGCTCCAAATACATTACATGTAATTATTTCCTGTGATATTTTCCTGATTTGGCCACTAGGCCATTCTGCGGGGATGAAGACTGATCTTCATTTTTAACAAGGGTCCCTGGTATGACTCTATTATATACTAAGTTTGAGACCCTTTAAACCAAATAAAGAGCTCCTCAGAAAAAAAAGAGCATTTTATCCTCTGCTGTACCCACCGATCTTCATAAATCTTAGGTTGTATACATCTCTTAATGACCATTTCTTGAATAAAGTTTTATATTTCCTAATCTGTGACATCAGGTATAGTGGGAGCTACTGGTGATAAGTATAGGTATAAATATATATTTGCCCTCTAGGGATTTGCAGTCTTGTTGAGGAACCTGGAACAAACTTTCCAATGATAAATAACAAACAAATCAGTTTAAGTAGTGAATGAGTAGTATAGGTAATACAAATTCCAAAACATTCTGTTGTTTTATCATTAAAAAGAAAGAAAAAAACCTCTAACATACATTTTTAAAGCATTTGGCAGTCTATGCTTTTCTAAAGTATTTAATTAAATATCAGTGCAGAGTTATTTGTAATGTAGATCTAAAATGCCTTTAAGTTACTATTTATGCACATCAGTTATTGCAACAGTTGTTATCTGACAGCTACAGATAAACTATATGTGTGACTATTAGATAAAAACCAGGAAATGGAATCTGTATTTGCATTACTTGAATTATGTCTGATGAAAAGGCATTTATGCTTATAAAATTGAATAATTTAATAACTTTAAAGTAACACAGTGCTATCTATCTATCTATCTATCTATCTATCTATCTATCTATCTATCTATCATCTATCTATCTATGCCTTACTGCTAAATTGTGCACCTGAAACTTACTGGATTTCATTAACCAATGTCACCATAATAAAAAAAAATAATAACTTTTAAGTAGAAAAAGCCAAGTTAACTATTAGAGTACATCATAATGATACTTTTGGAAAAATATAAAAAGTTAGCATTGCAAATTCATGCATCCTTATGAACTGTTAAGGAAATGCTAAACATTTCTTTATTAAAAGTTTACTACTGACTTCAAAGCAAGTTGTTCAATTTCCAGAGATACACAAATCAATTAAGGAAAAAGTGGAACCATGAGTTGAACCATAGGAAATTCGAGAAAAACTTTGGTGATGTTTATATAAGGAAGTGAAGATAATGAGCAAAGTCTATCAAGAGAAGAATACAACTTTGCCAGAGGTTTAACTGCTGAAGAAGGCAAGTGATGCAGAAGAATCTTTATTCTCTGGGTTTGAAGAAGGCTTATACTCAGTGTTCATTTTGATACTGAAGAAGACATTCAGTCACTAAAACAGATGAAATGTAGTTACTAGGACAAATAAAAACTATTTTGATTGCTTAAAAGTGGGTATTGAATATGTTTCTTTTTCTTTTAAGAAACCATTATTAAAAAATATATTTTATAATAAGTTGTCTTCAGATGAAGATGATATACACATATACATACCTTTTAAAGAATATTACACTTGCCTCATGATAAAGTCTCAATATTGGAATATTTGGGGCTTTGGGGGTCAAATCTGAATACCTATACGTGTTATAATATTTAACTGGAACTTAACCGGGTTTTCTGTCAGTTTTACTACCAGGTCCGTGCTGCTGTTACTGCTAATTGGTTCTCACCCACACTGAGCTACAAATGGAGAAAACAGGGCAGGGACACAGAAAAATGCAGTTTCCACTTGGAACCCTACTGCATAAACAAGAGATCTAGAAAGACCTTTGAACAATAAATGCACACACAGACAACTTTTTATACATGGGTGTATAAGTTGTTTTTTAAACATCAAATTTATGAAGATGACACATGGATTTTCTGATTAGACAAAGATTAAATAAAAATATGTAATAATATAAAAATGCAATTATGTAAAAAATGGAGACTTTCTGTTCTAGAATCTAATGTTTACTTACTATGTTGTGCAGATATTTGATTCTTAGTAAAATTTATTGAGCTCGTTTAGTTGTTTTTCACTGTAAAAATGGAAGTTAAGGTGATGGCTTTCTAACAATTTTTTTAATAACTGAAGAAGATCTATGCCCTTTACATTCGTTTTAGAAAGTTCTTCATTTGAAGTAGTATTCATAAAATAACTGTTTCCTAGTCTTTGAAAACCATTTTCTCAAATCAAATATAAGCTTAGGATACCATTTAACTATTCTTCAGTAAAAGAATAAATTTGTTCCTTTCTGAGTTTGTGTTGTGCTTATATTAAATTACTGTCTAACTGGTTTCCATCCACTTTCCAGATTACCTTAATAGAAAATAACATTACTGCCCTAGGTCATTTCTCCTGATGTAAATGAATTAGATACATATATTTTCTTACTGATGCTTTAGAGAGGCTTAATCCGGTAGCAGTGTTTTATGAATTTAATGTTGGTTAAGGAACATTGGATCCATTAGTGGCCAAGGCATAGGTAGATGTTAATTAAATTATCTTATTTTATTTTGTAGGTAGATTGTGTTTTCTGTTAGAGAAAATTGAATTAATAAAATAATCATCTTTCCTTGAAAATGGAAAACCTTTTTGTATGGTTAGTAGCTGTCATTCTAGTTTCAGATGCGGTATGCAGTGTGATAGAAAAAATAAAGTATTTCATAATCAAGATAGTGTCTCAGATGAGATTGAAGTAATATGTTCACCTGGTAGAAGCCTCATTTTATATTTGGCAAATCAACATTTTTTTTTCTTTTCAAGATCTGAAGTTAAACCCTTTTCTCTGAGCGTTTAGAAATTAAAATCCATTTCACAGAATCTTTATTCCAAAGTGCTCCAGAATTATAAGTGTCTTATTTTGTCTTCAGCTTTTCTTCATAAGAAAGAACATCAGAGCACTTTCCACATAGTGCTGGGTTTGTGGGAAGCCCTCTGGGTCAAAAGATTGGAATAAAGCTTATTATTCTAGGATTAATGATAATTTTTGAAAATTGAATTTAAAGAGTTATCTGCATATTAAAAGTATATTTCCTTTACCTTAATTCTATACCATATGTTTTAAAAATCCCTTTTGTTTTTACTTCTCATTATCCAGTTATCATCCTCATTCCTAACGCTTGTCTGGCCTCCCTTCATAGAAGTAGGCAGGTTAGGTATATCTTCCTTACCAAAGGGACAAATGACATCTGCATTAGCTTGAATGTAAGCAAGCAGAAAGGAGCCATTATATGTGAAAATAGACTAAGTTTTATTTACCACTGCCCTAGAGGGACATATTTAGAAAATCTCAAGTTATATAAGTGAATGCTAAATTTTGTTTTTAATCCTAATATTCTTACATGGGCCTAGAAAAATCTTGATTAATTTTACTGTTTTGTTTGTTTGTTTGTTTAAAATATCGAAAGAATAAAGAACAATAAGCATATAAAATGTGCAATTTGAAGTTCTCGAAATCTAAATACGCTGGATTATTATTTCCTAATTTCATCTTCTGAACAGTTCTGTTTGTATGTGGTATCTATGAATTCAGAATAATTAGATATTAGAATTTTTGACCTATTTATCTGAAAACTAGAGCAATTAGATTAAGTAATTTTATCAAGCAACTTTAAGCAGTTCTTCCCATATTCTGTGCAGCTTTTTAAGAATGTTTTTCATCCACACGCATATAATACGGCTGCAGTATGTTGAGAAATCATGTCCGCATTAGAAAAACAAAGACTTCCTAGAAGCCCCATCCATAAGATCTGACTGAGTCCAACCACTTCTCAAGGTGAAAAAAGTTACTAGAATTGGTATATAGTACTCATGATTCATCTTCCAGTGCTTGGGTAGTGACCATTTTTATATCTAAAATTAAGGACTCTCCACAATTGGTGCTGTGAGCAAGGAAAGAAGAGAAAATTGACATTGGATTGGCAACAGCCAGTGTTGGCTGTTGCATCGGATGGAACTCCTTGCTTAGAATTCTTTCTGCTGAGAGGATGATTTATATTTTTTTCTTGCAGTTGTTTAATATATAATCTCCTAGAAAACTTGAGCCATTAGTTTCTAGAACAAAAATAACAATAACAATAGTGGTATTTTTCTTTTCCAGCCATTTGGGATAGAATTAATACATTTTTTAAAAATTACTTAAATTCTGTGTAAATAAAATATAAAATATGTAATTTATCATAGAAATATATCAAATAGTTGGGAAACCAAACAGTATGTTGTTCTGTAGAAAATATACCCGCTTAGGAAGCAGTATTAAGATTTTAGTTCTGACATTAACTAACCATGTTACCTCGGGTAATTTATCCTTTTAGATACTCAGTTTACTAATATAAAATAAGAATTCAACTTAAAAATGCTGTGAACATTAAATGAGATCATGCGCATAAAATACATCATAATTCCTGGCACATACCAGCTATTTAGTAAATGATAGTAAATATAAATATGTGTATATATGTACATATATATAATGCATGCCTTATTTATTTATTTTTGTAACTGTTATTTATTATAATTTATAAATATATCCATTTTACCATAACAAAAACCTATGATTTCACATGTTTCTAAGGGCATATATGTTCTATGTGGAAAATATATGGGTTTCCATTGTCATACTCATTAATATATACATATAATCACTGAGGTAGGGCTGACAATCTAATGTATTAATAGGCTAGTTGAATGCTATGCTTATTTGCTATTAAAGCAGAATTTCTAAGCAATTGACACATGTTCCATTCTTGCAAGTTTACTTACAAAGTATCATGAAATTAAGTGCTATGGATTTTGTAGCCTAAAATTGTAAAATAGAGCTCAAATACAGTAGGAAAACACAGCTTCTAATCATGACTTTGACGGAGAAGTAGTTTCATTTTGAGCACCATGTGGTATAAGTTGCACCCTTACTCAGTCCAGGACTGGAGAAAAGTTCACTGATTACTTTTCATAACATCAAGTGATGCCAGAAGGAAGGTTTGTATCAGGAGCTTAATGGACTAAATCATTATTGAAAAACAAAAAACTTTGTTCTTTTGGAGTCATATAAAATTCTAATTATAGAATAATTAAAATATAATTAGATAACTAGGAAATTTTTCATGTGTTTATTTAAAGGTGTAATTTTTATCTAGCTCCTAAGGAGTAAAATTACATTTATTGGGTTAGATATTTTAAAGCTGATTTCTTACACGGCTTTCCCTTACATTTATAAGCATTCACAGAAAAAAAGGGACTAGCACATTTTTATCTAATGCCTTAGGATAATAAATTATTGAAGACTTAGAAGCATTTTAAGTGTCACTTAAAATAATGAAATTGGCCCTACTTACTAACACACCGAACGATAATTTAATTTACACTATCGATAACTCAGAACAAATTAATGCAGATAACAAATTTACTTTTCTTAATATCCAAATACACTAAAAAATACTTCTAACTCTAAACACAGCTTTCTCTCAAAAAGTATATGTTCATTGTTATATGTTTAGCTTGAGGGAATTTTACCGAAATAATAAAAATTAAAAAGCGAAAATAATATAAAACATTCCACTGAAAACACATCTCCACTATTATACCTGCTATGTGGAGATATTTACCAGCAACAACGATGAATTTTGAAGGTTTAAATTACAAGGTGCCTGCTGAAAGAGGGTGTCACTCTACTGCTAGATTAGACTATTGGTATTTTAAACAATTGTCAAATCACAGTGGATTAATATAAAAATGTTTGGTTTTTGCTCATATCACTGTCTAGAATGAGTTAGATGGCTCTCTTCTAAGCAATTACTACATGAAACTTTGCTGGTCAGCTGTGTCTGCTCCCATTATAAACCCTCCAAACATAGATTTAAAACTATTAGAACGATAGTAGGAGGTTGACGTATGGTAGGTGGCTATGAAGTGGAGAAAATACCATATATCTATGCCCTGAAATCTAATGACAGTTTCTAAAAATGATGTTTTAGAGAAATACATAGAATCACTACATCTTCTTCTCCAACATAACATAACTGAGAGATGGATAAAGTAATATAGGACATTCTGTTATTGACCATTGAGAATCGGGGACTATAAGGAGGCATTGTGACCACTTTATTGGCAGAAATTGAGTAGAACATGGTTTAGAGAACTACTCCTCCACATAAACTTTGATAATTGATATCAGTACAGAATGAAGGAAAAGTGAGTTTTTTCCTTCTATCTTTTAATAAACATTAAAAATATCTATTCTCCCTAGATGGAAGCTATTTACCTTCCACATTATCCAACTGATGAGTGTGAAGATAATGTTAATAGAAAAAGGAGCGCCTGGTAGAAATTATTATTTCTGCTAACCTTATGGATTGTTAAGGAAGAAAAATTTTCCCAGTGAGAAAAAAAACTAAATATGATGGATAAAATAAAAATATTAACAGATAAATACATAGCTGAGTTCACACACATCATACACTCGTAAAGAAAAACAGTAAGATAAATCTCTATGAGCTCTTGATGAAGTAGGTATGGCTTCTAAGGCTAAAGGAGCAGTGAACTAAAAAAAAGAGAACATACAGTTTCTAAATGAATAAAGAAAAATAAAATTAAAAAGCCCAATCAACAAAAAAATGTGTCAGGAAAGATAAAGGAGATTAGAGAAAAATTAAGCTTGATGTAGTGACAGTGGAAATAAATGCAAAAAATAATAATCTCCATAAATATAAATAGATTTAATTTCTCACTTATGAGAGTGTTAGATTGAATATATCACGGCTATCTATAAACTCAGGTACACCTAAAACTAAAGGATAAAGAAAGCTTAACACCAAAAGGATAATGATAAACCAGACAAATACTAACAAATGAAAACTAAATAACTATGCTAGCGTAAAGAAATAGACTTTAGCACAAAAAAGAAAAATGAGTGTTAAAAGGGTTACTGCATAATGATAAAAGGTTCAACTTCAGTAAAAAATGTAAGGATTCTGAACTAGAATGTAGCTATCATATAACAAATATCTATGAGCAAAATTATTAGACTGTAAGAAAATATTTAAAAATTCTTCTCTATGGGGGAATTTTAATGTATATCTCTCAATAATTAACAGATTCTACAGATAAAAATCCATAAAGAAGACTTGAACAACATAATTAACATGCTTATCTAATTGACATATTTAGAAAAAGGAAAGGCATATTGTCTTAAACTATTCACCAATAAAATGTTTTATGTAAATATGCTTATTTACATATTAATGGGAAAAATAATAAATTATTGCATATTAAATTTAGTAATTCTTAGAAAAATACATTTCCATAAATGAAAATAATCAGAATGAAGACTGACTAAAATTTAGTAACATAAAAATTTAAGCCAAGAAATTATGATACAAAATAGACCTGAGGATGATAGAATAATGTAGTAATAAAAAGTAAGTGTGAAATTAAATAGAAAAAATTAAATGAAATAGAAAAAATTACAATATAGAGGATCAACAAAGCCAACATTAATTTTTTTGAAGAGACTGATAAAGTAGTCACATCTGAAAGATTTTTATCAAAGGAAAAGGGAATGCCCAAATAAATATTAGAAATTTTACATTAGAATGTAATTAGTGATATACGTACACTCATGTGTGTATAAAATTTCCTAGATACACAATTTATGAAAATAATTTAATTTACTACATCCCAGAAAAAAGACATTTTGAAAATATAAACTTTAAAATATGTGACTTACAGTAACAACAAAAAATATAAAGTGCCTAGGAATAAGTTATTCATAAGATCAGAAAAACTATCTGTAGAAAAACATATTTTACCATAAAATATTGAATAAAATAAATATATATAAGGACCTTAAAATTAATGGAGACAAATTTTATATTCATAGAGAAGAATAATCAATATAATAAAAATGTCATTTTTTTACAAATTCTATCCGGAAATATAATTCTAATAAAAATCATATGGTTTCACTTCTATGTGGAATCTAAAAATAAAATAAAATAAATAAAGTGAAACAAAAACAGAGACTCATAGAAACAGAGACCAAAAGGATGGTTTTCAGAAGGGAAGGAGTGGGGCTATATGTGAAAAAGAGAAGAATATAATCAATATTTGCACGGTGATAGAGGATTACTACAATTAGTAGGGTGATCACATTGTAAAGTATAAAAATGTTGAGTCACTATTAAATAAAATAAAAATATTAACAGATAAATACATAGCTGAGTTCACACACATCATACACTCGTAAAGAAAAACAGTAAGAAACTAATATAACCAATATAAACTTGTATACCAACTATATTTAACTTAAAATTTTTTTTGAGAGGATTTGTTTGATTGGCATTCAGTAGGATGATTCTAAAAATGCATAAAAAATTTATATCCCAAAAGTGGTAAGATAATTTTAAAGAAAAAAAAAACCCTAATGGGTACATTTTTTCCATTATATCAAGACTCAAAAGGTTTTATTAGATAAGACAGTATGAGACAAAAACAGAGACAAATAGCCAATTGTACAGAAATAAGGAGCCCAAGAATTGACTCACACATATATAGAAACTTTATAGATGACAAGTTTGGCATTCTAGAAAGAAAGAAAAAGAAAGAAAGGAAAGAGAGGAAAAGAAAAGAAAACTTTTAAATTGTTTAGAATAAAAGAAAATAGAAAATTTGTGAAGTTTTGATATAAGGAGAAGGGTTTCTAAAACAAGACAAAGCAAAAATGCTAAAGGAAGTGATTAAGAATTTGACTGTTAAAACAAACAAAAATGTCTGGGTAACAAGAGACACTAAAAGTGAAAAGACTGGAGCAGTCTGAGGGAAGTTATTTGGAATGCGAAAAATTAACAAAGATTAGTATTCAAAATAGATTTTTGAAACTACAAATAAAAATGAAAAAGAAAACAACCAAGTAAAAAAATAGAAAAAGATGTGAAAAGCCAATTCACAGAAGAGGAAACACAAATGGCCAAAAAATACATGGGAAAATGCTCAATTTCACTAGAAATCAGGGAAATGCAAATTAAAGTCACAAAGAAATACCATTTCTCAGCCCTCATAGTGGGAAGAGTCTAAATAGTCCAACAATAACAAATGCTAGTGAGGATATGGAGTAACAGGATTTCTTTTTGCTGATGAGGAAATATAAATAGTTTTAACTATTTATGTATTTTAAATTGGGTAAAAGGTAAGCATGATATATCTAAATTTCCAGACAGAACTTGCCTGATTAGAAAATGTCCACTGGCTGATTCTGATATATTATTTTCCTTTGCCAATGTAAAGTAGGGCTTATGGGGAAATATTTGTACCCATGGAATTGACCAATAACTTCACCTTCTTTTCAGAGGGGTTGTAAAAATGTTTTTGTTCTTGTTTATGTGTTATGTACTGTGTATGTATAAAGTACATAAGTTATATTTATGCTAAGTGAATAAGTCAGACAAAGACAAATACTGTATAATTTCACTTATATATGCAGTCAAACTCATAGAACATTAGAATCATGACTGCCTGGAGAGCTGAGGAAAATGGAGAGACATTGATCAAAGAGTCTAAACTTCCAGTTACAAGATGAATAAGTTCTGAGTATATAATGTACAGTATGGTGATTATTTTAAACACTATGATATTGTATACTTAAAATTTGCTAAGAGTGTACATCTCAAGTGTTCTCATTACAAAGAAAAAGAAGGTGACTGTGAGGTGATGGATGTGCTAACTATATCATGGTAATCATTTCATAATATATACATATATAAAATTATTGCATTATACACCTTAAATTCATACAATTTTATTTGTCAATTATACCTCTGGAAAAAATCAATTTGCCTTTGGATTCTTACTAGTCTATGGAGGAAAGCTACCCAGGCTTAGCCAGTTAGAGAAAGTGGTGACATTCAAGACCATGCGAGCAATCCTAGTGACAGTGTCTTTAGTGAAAAGATGAGCAGGCCTCTACTTGAAGGAGAACACCCAGTAACTTTTAAGGAGAACGCTGGCAATTCGTATGTAACCTGTGGTGTAAATACAAAAAGAGTGGGCAGAAAATGCCTTATTCCTTCACGTAAAGGTCACCCTTCACTGGCACTTGTCAAGGGTTTATGCCTAGGGTTACATGGCAGAGCTGATGAAAGTACAGTAGTATTTCCTTATCTGAGGTTTCAGTTACTCCAGGCCAAATTTTGTCCAAATTTTGCATATTAAATGCAAAATCCCAGAAATAAATAATGCAGATGTTTTAAATTTTGTGCTATTCTAAGGTGAGTAATGAAATCTTGGGAATCGTGCTACACTGTCCTGCTCTGGGCATGGCTCATCCCTTTGTCCAGCATCTACACTGTAGATGTTTCCCTCCCATTAGTCACTTAGCAGCCATCATGGTTGTCAGACTGTCGTGATGTCGTAGGGCTTGTGTTTAAGTCAAGCTTAGTTTACTTAATAACGGCCCCAAAGCACAAGAGTAGTGACGCTGGCAATTTGGTTGTGCCAAAGAAGCCGAAAAGTGCTACCTTCAAGTGAAAAGGTGAAATTTCTCCATGTAAGGCATTTTGTCATTTCACGTCACTAGTTGAGTGAGTATAGTACAATAACATATTTTGAGAGAGACCACATTCACATAACCTTTATTATAGTATATCATTATAATTTTTCCATTGTTGTTGTTAATCTCTTACTGTTTCTAATTTATAAATTAAACTTTATTATAGGTGTGTATGTATAGGAAAACTTGTATATTATATGGCTTAGTACTATCCTCAGTCAGGTATCCACTGGGGGTCTTGGAAAATATCCCCTGGGGATAAGGGGGAACTACTGTAATAGGGCAGGCACGAGGAGTATTCTGTGGGAAGGGAACTTTCTCATTGATCCCATAACTTGGCGGAGAAAAGACTCAGGATAAAAGACCTTTCTTAGTTGCTGCCTCTGAGTTCCTGAACCCCACCGAAGAAGCAGAAGAAGCCCTCATTTGCAAAGCAACCAGCTCTGTCTCTTCAGAATTCAAAGCAATAATTTGGAGCTACTTCCAAAAAGGGTGGGCTTTGGTATATTGAAAAAAAAAAAAAAGGCGGCACAATTTAGTCAAATTCAGGGAATGAGTTGACCAAAAATGAACTGAAAAAAATTTAATGGCAATATTAAAAGGATGAAGGCCAAATGCACCCAGGTGAGCCCCAGCTAAAGTTACAGATGGTTTGATTTCTAAACAACCACTAAAAATCTAACTTTGTATTTCTACTAACCTCTGAAAAACTCATTCAAGGGGACTCAGAAGATTCTAATTATCAAACCTGATCAATTGTCACCACCATTGCAGTATTAACATAAGAAGGAGTTTAATAAGACATGGCCCAGTGATACTAAAACCAATACATTATCCCTGACTTTAAATTAATTAAGAGTTTGCTAATATTTTCAGGTAACTATCAGTGGCACTTAGCTTTACTGTATCTTCAGATTTGAAGACTGGGCATGATCTCTTATCTAGGTATTTATAACCTGAACACAGCAGACATAGTCAACAATGAGAATACTTTATTATGACCATGTAAAATCAGTGTATAGACACATATTCCCTCAAAAAATACAAAGAAAATATTTTAAACCTATACTAAATAATATAACAGAAATTTATTTAAATCTCCATTGAAATTAGACTGTTAGCATTTTGTCCTATTTGCAAAAGACGTCTTTATAGTTTTTAATGATATATTAATAAATGTGCAAATTCCTTCTGCTACCTCCTTCCCATTCATCTTTCTCAAAATAACCACTATCTGGAAATTAGTGTTTATCATCCCACATTTGCTTCATTATTACATGTACTACTTAAGTGTTTAAGACATATCAGTGGCATTATGCATGATGCTTTCTGCAAACTATTTTTTAAATTCAACAGTATGTTTATTATATTTGTATCATTTATTTACTTTCCAATATTGATTTGTAGATTTTGTTTACACTAGTTACAAATGTTTTTTTCTTTCATATGTATACAAGTATCTCCTACCAATCTGTGGTTTAGCTTTATATATTATTTATGAAATTGTTTATTACATGAAAGTTTTTCATGATTTTTTAATGTTTAACTAGTCTTATATTCCTGGGATAAACTCAACTGATTTGATGTAAGATTTTCTATGATTGCATTATACATTGCTTAAACATCATTACTATTTCGTTTAGGATTCTTGTATCCATTCTCTTGAATGAAATTGTACTCTAAATTTTCTTTCTTATACTCATCAAAACTTTTCATTATGAGTTAAGGCTTTTTTCTTCCTTTCTCTTCTTTAAAAGAGTTTATATAATATTAAGTAATTTGTTGCTTGAACACTTAGTAACTTATAGCACAAATGTCTGGGCCTGGTGTTTTTGTAGGTACATACATATGTTGGGAAGTGGGGAGGGATTTTTAACTACAACTTCAACTTATTTAATTATTATTGGTCTATTTCTTTTTAAGTACATATATATCACATATATTTGTGTGCATATACATGATAAATTGGTACATGCACGTATATCCTAGGAAGATCTCCATTTTATCTACCTTTTATAACTATTTTCATAAAATTATTCATCTGTGTCTATAGTTCTCTCTATTTTTTATCTCTAATATTAATTTGTTCTCTTTTTCTCTCAAACTCTCTAACTTAGCTCATTACTTTTGCTTATTTCTTTTGTACTAGTATGTGAATTTAAAGCTCTAAGTTTTTGTGGTGTTAATTAAGCTATATTTCACAAGTTTTGAGATGATGTTTTTTCATTATTATTCAGTTTTAAATATGCTCTAGTAATATCAGAATTTTTCTTTGACTTATTAATTATTTCATCACTATTGTGTTAACAGTTATTGACTGCTTACTTGGTACCATGTGCTGTTCTAAATATTTTATATGTAATAAAATATTTACTTTATTTAATCATTACACAGCCCAATTACATAGGTCCTCTATCTCCATTTCACAGATGAAAAAACTGAGCTTTGAAAGGTTAAGTAAATTGCCAAGGCCACACAGATAATAAGTGACAATGTTAGACTTTTAACATAGTACTTGCTTTTAACAGAAATATATAATGTCTCTCATTTAGAAGATGGTAAGTTCGTGTGTGTGCATTTTAATTTTCCAAATAAGAAAAATGGAGTTATAGAAGTTATCCTCTTGTCATATTTTTAAATTTATTGTATTATAAGAAGAAAATGAAGTCATTATGAGAACAATTTGGAGAATGTTTATCTGAAGATAGATTTTTTTCAACTTAGCACTGGTCTTAATGTTTATAAATAATTCACATGTTTGAATGAAAATGTCTATTAATAATTGTTAGATTCAAGGTTCTATATATTTTCATTAGATAAAACTTATTATCTTGTTTAAAGCTTCAGTATCCTTTTGTTATTATTTACTTGATCAATACATTTCTTAGAATGATATATTAAAGAAATCTCCATCTATAATAATGAATTTGTCAATTTCTCATGGTGATTATAACAGTTTTTACTCTGTGGATTTAGGTATATGATTTCAAATGCATATATAATAATTCAGAATTATCATATATTCTTGGTAAATTATTTATTTCACCATAACGTCACTTTTTATTCCTGATATTTTGACAAAAAGTATGTTTATTTTTTATTATTATTGTAATAATTTTCTTCCTTCCTTCCTTCCTTCCTTCCTTCCTTCCTTCCTTCTTTTCTTCTTCCTTCCTTCCTTCCTTCCTTTCTTTCTTCCTTTCTTCCTTTCTTCCTTTCTTCCTTTCTTTTATTAGTTTTTGATTTAGTCTTGTCCTGGTCTATTTTTTCTATCTTTTACTTAGAACACCTACTACAAAAACCTCACTAGCAAATATATGATGATTTTAATAAGATGAAACATATGGATGTTATTGGAACTAAACCTGTAATTCAGAATTCATTAACCTTCAGGAATGACAGAATTAGTCCAAGAGCTTTTATGAAGGCATATTGATAAAACAAAACATTTTAAAGATAATGGTCATTCATTCCTGGAAGATGTGTGGTGCTGTATCATCTATTCTTCTATTGCTGCTACCTTTGATGTTAACGCTGACAGGTTGCAACCGTATTCCTCTATATTATCCTATAATATTTTTAATGAATTCTCTCTATATATTTTGTTTGCATATTGATTTTCTTTTTTTGTCACTAGTGGCACTTTGTAAGTGAGACTGGTAGATAGGATGGATAATTTCTCAGGGACCACTGTTATTGTAAAATAATTAACAATGACTGGGGTTGCCACCAGGGAGGATAATGACTATGACCAGCTACAAAGCAGTACCTCACAGATCCTGGATATATTCTCCTATGACTAGGCAAATTCTTTGTTAAGAGATTATAGGAGAATGAGAATAGTATCTGGTGAGACATTGTATCAGGGTAAAGATTCCTACTCAGATGCCACAATTTCACAACAATAAATCTCAACAACTGCTTTCTGACAAATGAGCAGGAGTTAACTCAGACCTTGGTGCTCCTTAGTAGTCCTCCGACTAGACTAGTAGCATCAGTTTTCAGCCCAGATCTACTGAATCAAAATCTGCATTTTAACAAGATCTGCATATTAAAGTTTGAGAGCTAGAGAAACTATACGAAGAGTGGATAGAGTATAGAGTATGCTAGAGGAGACACTCCAGGTAGAACTAGAATTTTCAAGACAGTGAGGCATAAACCAGCATGAACTATATGGAAACAATGGAGCTACGAGATACGTATTTTTTTAATCATGGTAAGTAAGCACTCTGGGTGAGTGGTAGTAGTAGCAGCCACAGCAGCAGCAATAGCAATAGCGTAGTAGTAGTAATAGTAATGGTAGTAAGAAAAGCAGAAGTGTTTTAGGCTGGAGACATAGGCAGGAATCCAATTATGAAGAGTTTAAATTCATTGTCAGTGGTCTTATGGAATTTAACTAGAGACTGATACAATGGAATTTATAATTTGCAAAGATTGTTTTGGTAGCAGAGTGGAGATAAGGTAGAGGAAAGACAAGCTAGAGTCAGGCAGACCATTAGCGGATAATTGTGGTGATCCTTATAATAAATGATTAAGACCTAAACTAAGGTAATGGTGATAGAGACTTAAAGAATGGGTGGTTATTTAGAGGAGACAATTCATAGACCATGCGGCCCACTGGAGGAAGGAGAAAGGAAGATGGAGTCATCAAGACTGACAGAGTTCCTGCTCTTCTAGGTTGAGTCTCTTGGGAAACAGACATTAAGGCAGTGATTTTGTGCAGGGAGTTTGCTGGGGAGTGCTTTCAGGAATAACACTTGTAAGAGGTTGAAGAAAGCAAGATTGGATGGATGAAGAAGTTGAACTGTGATGTACTTGCTGCGGAGGCCTTTGTTTATCTTACATGTAGATCTGGAGCTGGGATAACTAGTGAGAGCTGTTCTCCAACAGAGACAAAGAGGTTGTGCCTTTGTTTCTCTATTTAACAATCACTAGATGTGGACTCTCCTCAGAAAAGGAATATAACCTTGGGCAAAGGAGCTTCCTTTAGCTAAGCGCATTTTCTAGAGAAGAACTCATCAATAAGCTGTCAGCATTCCTGCAGCTCTGGGGGAAATGCATGCTTTGGGCTTAAAAGGGAAATCTGGATGAAACATCCCAGAATTCACTTTTCTTGTCTTTTGTGCCCAGGTGAATGATTTTATTATACATTATAGCAGGAGAAGTTAGAAAAAAATAAGTTTGAGATAAAGGTGAGTTAATAAATAGACGTTTATTTTGAGAGATCTAAGAGACCTCAAATTAGAACTGATAATGAAACCGTTGGATATGTAGGCTTTGAATTAGCAAAGATCTGAATTATAGATTCAGGAAGCTTCAGCATATAAGTGATAGTTAAAAGCATAGTTATTGATGAAATCATATAGAATTAGAACAGCGAATACAAAGATTTAGAGAACAACATCATTTAAGTTAGGAATATCATATAGGAGCTTTTAAGGAGATAGACAAGAAAGTGATATGGCAGAAGCTGAATCTGAAAAAAATATTTGAGAAGGAAAGCATAAATAATATTCTCCTTTGAAGGGCTTTGAAGGGCACATGTAATGTAAGGAAGTCTATTTCTTGAAGTTTTGGTTTGCAGATGCCAACCAGTGGCTTTAATGATAGCAGGTTCAGGGGAGTAATGGGAAGCAAGGGTTTGTAGGCAGAGAGCATAGATTACATTTTAAAATACATTGCTCTCACTGATGGTTAGGGATAGAAAAGAGTAGTGGTTGGAGAACTATGGAAGAAGTGAGTTAGTAGGTCTATACTTTCAAGATACTAGTTAGGTGTAAGGAAACTGAGAGAGAAGATTCAAGGATCCAAGTGCTACTAAGATATTAAGATCATGGTCTCCTGAGAAAAAGAGAGAAAGAATTATGTGAAGAGGGTGACCTGACATTAACTCGGACCAGTCTCCAAGGTGATCCTCCAGTGAAGGAAAGGGGAGGTTAAAGTTCTGGCTTCATTCTCCTTCCTCCTTTTCTTCTCTCGCTGGTGTGCTCCATTTAAATGAAATTGAAATTGGAAGGCAAGGGATCTTTTTGATGTAGTTCATACTGTAGATCTGGAGGGCAAATAGAAGATCTAGTACAAAGGACTATTATGCTACAGATGGGTCTGTGCTCTCACATGTAAAGACATTTTTTTTTTCCATTCAAGGAAATCTAAAGGGATCAGACAGTTATCCAGACAACAGGAATGAAAAATTAAATCTGTAAGACTAGAACTATTCCTAATTCATGGAAAAACATAGTTTACGATATTAGAAAACTTCAAGAAAGTGAACACTCTATGACATATAGTAAAATATCTCATAGAAAATGTACATATTAATAATAGGTAGATGAAGATTATAACACTAGATTATAGAAAAATAACATGATGTCAGAGTTTTTAAATTTGTCCTTTTAAAAAAATGTTTTGTTCTCAAGAAATGGAAAGCAGAGAACTTTGGAGATTTACCAGGACTGAGTCCTTTACAGTCAACAACTGGCTCTTAAACTTGCAAAATATTTAGAGCATGTGTTTTTCTTGCTTGTTAGTTTTCCCACACCACAGATTTTCTAGATTTTGCTAAACTAATCCAAGTGCCTGGCTCATTTCTCTCTCAACATCCTTATGCATTTCCTCTGTGGATCAAATTCCCTGTCTAAATTTGTACACATTTTTCCTGAAGGAAGGACCAAGTTAAAAGAATAAAAATGGGCCAACATTTCTTAACATTATTTAAGACAAGCAATTCTAGTATTATTCATTTCAGTTTGTTCACTTAAAAATCATGACAGAACTGTACAAAAGAATAAATAAAAATCAGTTTTTTTGTGCATGTGGTAAGAACACTTTACAGAAGATCTACCCTTTCATCAAACCTTTAAGTGTATGATATAGTATAGTTAACTGTAGGCATTGTGCTGTACAGTCCATCTTCAGAGCTTTTTCCTCTTGCACAACTGAAACTTCATACCCTTTGATTAATACGTAGTACCCTTTGATTGATATTTTCTGCCTCTAGTTTCTGGTAACTACCATACTACTTTCTGCAATAATAATAATAATAATAATAATAATAAATAATAATAGTAAAGAAGGTGGGAGGAAACCTTTGGATGGATATGTTTATGGCATAGATTGTGGTGATAGTTTCACAAGTGAACACTTATCTCTAAATTGATTAAGTCGTACACATTAAATATGTACAATTCTTCATATGTCAATCATACCTCAATAAAGAGGTTTCAAATGATAGGTATGTTGAGTTTGAGTTTTAAAATCTTAATCGAAGTTACTAATTTTTTTTTGTAATTGACATATTTAGCTTGTGGTTATTTAGAGTTAAACTAGGAATAGAGGAAGAAGCAGCTAAATTATTTCAAAGGAGTTTCACTGACTTCCCTTCTTCCAGCCTTTGTTTACCTAGAGAAGTAAAAGTAGATAGGAAAGCCTAGGATAGTCATATGGGGCAAGGAGAGGTGGGGAAGTGGAGTGTGGAAAGAGAATACTGGGGAAGTCTAATGGGTTTTTACTGGCCCTTGGCTCACTTAGCACTGTAGAAAAATAGAGCCCTTCGGGAGGTACAGATAAGGACACGTGGATCTTGGACCACAGACTGGTGAATAGAGGGCAAAGGGACATTCAAGAAGGCGTTTGTTTTGAATATGCCAGTGAAGCAGCTACATCTGGGGATGGCTCTCTTGATGTTCCTATTTGCTTTTTGTGATTTAGAAATATAAAGGGATTTCTAGAAGCATTGACTTCTGTTTCAACCTACATGTTATAGGAATTTTCTCCAGGCAGTCTTAGCCCTCAGTGTATGCTTAACATTGCTGTAGTGAATTAACAATTGTAAGGTGTGTTTATACTTACTGAGCTTCATTGTTTACACTCAGGTGTAGACTGAGTCACTGGAGAATGTTAGACAATACTGTTACTAAACAGATAAAATGGCTTTGATTTGTTTTATTTCTAATCAATTCATCTAAAAATAATTTGTAAATATTTTTATTGGTGTGATGGTCAGATTAGGAGTAAATGTTCACTGTTGTCAAGATTAAATGCAAACCCTGTATCCCAAAGGTCAGGTTGTTTTAGATCTTTGTCTCAAACCAGTGACTATGTAATCATGTAAGCACACATCTACATGAGCACTATACATTTGTGATAGAACCACTAATTTTAAAGGGAACTTAAAAAAATCTAAAATTTTTAATTCATTCATTAAATTATTTATTTTGCATAAACTATGCACCAAGAGGGTTTAGGGTCTTGCTTATAAAGAAGTGAACAAAAAAATTCCCTGCCTTCGTGGAACTTAACATTTATTGCTTAGTAACACAACTAGTGGAAAAGCACACCCTTTCAGTTTTCCTTAGGAAATTTATACCTCAAGTGTGCTTAACATAAATGGCACAGAAACATAAGCTTAGTCCTTTGTTGTCTGAACAGTAAAAGTACCTTCTGCTGAAGAGTCTGCAGTTGTGCAAAGTTGGTATTTCATGTAGGAAAAGTTTTTCTTTGTTGTTCTCACATTCTTTTTCGAAATTCTCTCCCAAAATGGAATATATCCTATATACCACCATACTAACTTAAATATCAATGGTAACTCCATAAAAAGCTTCAAGGACAGATCCTTCTAGAGCTATTACATATTTTAAAGTAACTACAAAACAATAACAAAATTAAAGCTTTTTAGAATCATAAGAAATAGAGATAATGATTTGATAGGCAAGATGTGGCTGATGTTTTTGGTTTAAAAACTTGCCTTAGCTAATTCATCGTTAAGTAACTCCAAATCAGAATGAGTCTTCTCACGATATTGACTTTTTTTTTTTATGTTACTGCATCTATAACGGCAAATCAACAAATTTCATTGTACCTTGGCAGATGCCCTTGGTATTTTTGAAAAGCTAATAGAAACTCCAACCAGGTAACAAAAATGAGCTAATGACACTTCATTCTTACTAACGACGAACATGTTCTTAAAATAAATACTTTGACTTTCAACACTCCAATTCCATCAGCCCTTCTCTTCCTTCTCAAATTTTTCCTTAGAAACATCCTTGAATATTCGGATTTAGTGAGGACTTTGGAAAAAAATCCTAAGCAGGATGTCCCTGTGGCATTCCAAGTCAAGAGTATTTATCAGCAGTAATTTCTATTTTTATAAATGTCTGAGATCATGTGAGTTTACAAGAAAGAGTTGTCTATTTATTATAGTGAGGTCCTTCATGGTCTCCCATGACAAGAGCAGGCACAAGACTAATAATTTATTTTTCACTCTGTATTTACTTAGAGAACAGTAACTCTTCCAGCACTGACTTATGTATGTGTCAAAAATGATTTCAGTTAAATATTTACATGTTATGTACACAGAAGCTTTAATTTTCAGAATACTGGGATACTTTATTAAAATAAAGATATATTAATATTTTTATAATGTAAAATCCCACTAATCCACATTAACACAAAAACCAGACTAAATTAAGATGCATCAATTTCAGATTTTTAAAAGATGCCAGTCTTATGATTTCAACGTATATATATATTATGTATATAATATATATACTATGCATAGAATATATATATAATATATATTACATATACATAGGATACAATTCTTACTGATCAAACTCTTGTGATAATAGAGTTTAATAAACAGGTAAAAATGAGCTAGAGTTAATATCCATCCTGAATATGAAAATAATTCAAGACAAAATTCTAAAATAATGTGTTAACATTTAAAATCTTGCTTTGAAAGTGTGTGTTCTCTCACACTCAAAAATATATTTTATCATAACTATAGGAGCTTTTGGTTGAGTACATGTCATTCCAGGATACCATGCATTTTAAAATGTGGAGTCTTTTTTTTACAAAAAGAAGTCCATTTTTAAAAGGATGATATTTTTATGTTTATAACTATTGTGTTTTTTTTTACAAAAAGAAGTCCATTTTTAAAAGGATGATATTTTTATGTTTATAACTATTGTTTAGGACCCTTCAATTTCATATAAAATTCTATTTTATTTATTTGATTGAATTCCTTAGCTGGCTTTATGAATTCAAATATATCTGATACATAGAACTATATTAGATTAATATCATCTCAGTGTAGTATTTATGCTGTGTGAAATTTCAGAGCTATGTATACTTTCTTCACTGTATAACAGGAAAAAAGACAGCATAGGCTTTAGACACATATGTTGATAGAAATAGAGTATACTGTCTCATTTCCACAGGATGTAAATTCTAGAAATGCCCTTGAATCAGCATGTCCACAAACCCATATTCCCTCAAATAAAATTCATGAATCACTAGTCACTTTTAGTCGAGTTCTTTTGGTACTTTTTAATGGTTGATTGAAATAAAGGCTTCAATTTTCTACCTCTCCTTGTATCCATATCTTTTGCCAAGTTACTTTGCAATTCTTTCCACTCACAAGTCAGAAGATAGTTTTTGAGCCTGTAACTCTGAGTTCGACTATGTGACTTGCTTTATTAGGTAGAAGTAAGGTAGAAGCGGCAGCAGATTTGTCCTGATCCTCTGCCTTTAGAGACCTAGAGTGCTTCTTCTACTTGCTCTTCAGCGTCTCTGCCATCACCACAGGGACATGTCTGAGCTTGTCTGCTGGAGGATGAGAATTGCCCCACTTATGTCCCCTGAGGCCAGTCTGGATGGGCAGATTGGCCTGACTGCCCACAGACAGAAGCAAACTCAGCCTTTATACACAGAGCTGCTTAGAGACATCCAGCTGATTTCAGGTATTTGAACAATAGATATATATTGTTATATGCTACTGAGATTTTGTGTTTCGTTGTTAAACAGCAAAAATTAACTAATATAACCAGATGAGAAAATTCATCATATTGGAAGCAGGAAAGTTTATGCAGTGGTTTTCAAAACAGGGGCTTTTCATCTCCTATTAGAATTACTTTAGTGTCCTGTTAGAATGTACATGCCAAAGTCACATCTCAGACTCATTGAATCAGATTCTTTTAGGGGACGGGATCTGAAAAATAAACATGTACCCCAAGAATTGTTTTAAATATTAAAATTTGAAGACTGCTTGTATATAGACTCCATCTCTGGAGAAGATATTTCTTTTCCTAACCTAAGTAGTGGCAGCAGAGATTTCTCCAAAAGAAGTATAAACAGGACATTTTTTGGAGACCTATCCCCCACCTTAAGTTTTTCTTTTTTCTAGATGCATACAAACAGAGAAAGCATAAGGTTCACAGAGGAAAACAACCATATGTGCACTTTCATCGTCATGTCTGTTTTATGTTCTGTAAATAAAGTGTTTTAAAGTTATGATGTATTTTTGCAAACATAGACAGATTTAATGGCAAAAACGCTAAGCCAGATGAATTAAGTTCTGGGATAAAACACTCACCAATCTAAGTTTCTCGATATCTGTATATTATAAGAAAGTTATTTTCAGTCTTTTATTCCCTGTATCATAGGATGTGGGAAGTCCTAGATTTTATAACCATACATGTAACCTCAAAATAGTCTTAAGTAAATTTAGTTTCTTTTTTTTTCTTTTTTCTTTTGTGATTCATAAAAATCATTTGGAATGGCTGGCACCAAATGTTCATATGACAGATTTGAACACCATAAAAACTCACTCTTTCAGCCTAGTTTTGAACTATAGACTATTTCATGATCTGGATTCAATTGTTGAAATAATATACATTATTGCTCTTTTATATCCTGAAATACTAGCAAAAGGTTTTCCATCCCTTTAGTTTTATTATGAACTTATTTTTAAGGCGATTATTAAAATACGAATGCAGATAAGTGGCCATTGTTTGAGCTGTTTGTATTAGTCAGGATTCTCCAGAGAAACAGAATCAATAGGTGATCTCTCTCTTTCTCTCTCTCCCTCCCTCCCTTTCTCTCTCTCTGAGATATCTGTGTATAGCTACATATACACATACCTCTATATCTATCTATCTATCTATCTATCTATCTATCTATCTATCTATCTATCTATCTATCTATGTGGAGTCCCAAGATCTGTAGGCAGCAAGGTGGAGACCCAGGAGAGACGATGGTATAGTTTTACTGTGAGACTGAAGGCTTGAGAACCAAGAGAGTAGATGGTATAAGTCCCAGTCCTAGTTCAAGTATAAAGTCTGGCGACTGATTTTCCAACTTGCAGACAGTCAAGCAAAGAGAATGAATTCTCCCTAGCTTAGCCTTTTTTGTTCTATTCAGGCCTTCGACAGATGGGATGAGGCTTATCCATTTTAGAAGGGCAATCAGCTATACTTAGTCTACTGATTCAAATGTTAATTTCATCTAGAAATGTCCTTATAGACACACCCAGAGTAATGTTTAATCGAATAATTGGGCACCTTGTGGCCTAGTCAAGTTGACATAAAATTAACCATCACACTGTTGAACACACATGCACCTATTATGATGTTGAAGCTAAAATTATATGATTGCTAGAAGCCAATGTCTGTGAGAAAATATTTTTTTACATGTAGAATCATGACCTTATGTCATAGACAGGACATGTGCTTTCTAAACATATGCTTTTTAATTTATTTTAGATGCATATAAAATAAATCATTGGGTAAAGTAAATGGAAAAAAGAGTGTCAAGTTTTTTAAATTTATTCTTATTTCTATTTCTTAATTGAAAAGGTTTTTTTGTTTGTTTAATAATAAAATAAAGATAACATATTGGCTAATATACAAGGAGAGTGCCAAGATCACAGAGAAAGCTCTGTTTAGTAATTTTGCAGTCATGGAATTTTTTAAAATTGAAATTTAATTAATATTTTTGGAGCCATAGATTTAACTTTACATGATACCTGTAAGATTTGTAATACCTAATAGTTTGCCAAGTATAAACAAAAACAGAATTCTTAATTTTAGGTGAGATATATTTTTTAAACAAATACAAAAGTAAACCTTACTTGATTATACCTTACTCGTCAGTTAAAGGTAAATATGAAAATATTTTATTTATTTATGCATTTACTTGTCTTCCAGTGTTTTCCAGCCTCATGTAGATAACATAGTGGTTATGATTGCAAAACTGAACAGGAGTTTTTCTTGTTTGTTTTTACCTTGACTACTTTGTTGCTTTCTGTGCAAAATGACACTAGTTGTCAAGAAATCCAAAAATGTAGAATGGCTCAAAGATGAGAAAAGTTTAATCATTTCACAAATAAAATTCAAAATGCCCTAATCTGAATAATTCTCCTCCTGATGAGGAGCTAGAAGTCCAGACAGTTTCCACCTCATGGTTGTGCCTTGTTCAATATTCCGCTTGCAAGTTCACGAGATTCATTTTGCAGCAAGCTGGTAGAAGGAGACAATCACATGTGTGACAGGGGTTTACAGAGGGGGTGAGAAATGATGGTGCACGTCATTTCTGTTCACATTTTATCACTCTAACTGCCAGGGAGGCTAGGAAAGGATCTGATTGCGTGTCCAGGAAGAAACGAAGAGTTATCTAGACTCTGCTTAATTTCCTTTTCCACTGGCTGACACTGAATGTCCATATGACAGATTTAGGCACCATAAAAATTCACATTTTTCAACCTAGTTTTGAACCCTGGGCTCCAGTGACCAGACAAATGCTACTTATGGGTTTACAAAAACCATATCTGATCACTTATATAGAGAAAATTTTAATTGGTGATTCACCAGCAGCCGTGTCTGTAAACTTCTTATGTAAAGGGCCCAATAATAAATATTGTAGCCTTTGTGGGTGATAGAGGCTCTGTCTCTACTAAACACAGCCATTGTAACATAAAAATAGCCAATATGGGAGGATGAGGCTGTGGTCCAATAAAACTATTTACAAAAACAGGTAGTAGGCTAGATTTGCCCTATGGGTCATAGTTTCCTGGCTACTGCTCTACTTAAAAAGTTCATTTACAGTTTGCTTATTATATTGTCTTCTTCTTATGAAGACTGTAGCTTTTGCTAATTGTTATTATAATTAAATGTAGTTAAATTATCATTTATCTTGATATATCCTAACTATGTATTTTTTGGAGGGGATATTGGAAGCTATGCAAAACTATTGTAGCAATCTAGTTGTTTGTCCTGAAAATATTTGTTCAGTGTGAGACTAGGGCTTGGGGAGAAACTGTTAGAATGGTTGAAGAGTTGCAATGTGTTTTAATTAGAACCTTTTCTTTTCAAATGAGCAGATTTCCAGTTAAAAACTGGTTTAAGGAAAAAAGGATTGTTATTGTCTCATATAACTGAAGAGTTCAGAAATAGATCTTCAGGTAAAGCAAAGATCAAAATGATTAAACAATGTTTTTAGAAATATATCTCTATCTCTCAGCTATATTTTTGTGTGTGATCTTTCACTTTTAATTTCAAGTAACTTCAAAAATAGTGTCCAACATCTCTAGGCTTATATCTTACTTCTTCAGTATCTTAGTAAACCCGTGGATCTTCTTTCCCTATTTCGGCAAAAGTTGTGGGGATAATACTGTGGTTCTAACTTAAGTCAGGTCATTGCTTATACTTTCTGGCTGAAAAGAACAGGATAGGCTCTGGCCAGGCATGCATCACATTTCCATTCTTTGGAGATATGGGATGGGTTTGGATGGTTTGGATTAAAGCTGAGGTAGACGAGGTTAATCAAAGTCAAACCAAGCTGTTATATCGGAAACTGAGGGACTGCATAATAGGTGATCAAAACAACAGTTATCAACCAATTTAACAAATTAATTTTTCATAGTTTTTCAAATAAACTTAAGGTGAATACATTTTAAAAACTTTTTTTGGAGGGAGATTTAGGAAAACCACACACCAAAAAAAAACATTATGAAGGTGAATTCAATCTCTAGAGATACTTACTATGAATACCAAATTTGATTCAGTTAAACTCTGACACAATGGTCCTACACTCAAAGAGTGCTTATTAAACACCTTAAAGAAAAGAATATTCTTTAAGAAGTGAATAAAAATCATCTATTTGGAATATAAAACTACCTGATAAACGAATATCATGAATTTGTAATGTAACCATAAAATACCACAAAAAATGTCAATTTCAAATATAACAAAATTAGAATATATTTAAGAATTAGTTTTAAATTAGTTCCAGTGGTTGCATATTCCAGATGTATACATTTATTAGCTACTTGTTAATGAATGCAGATTTGGAATTTAGTGATCAATTTGTTCTTTCATTTTGTTCTATATTTATGGTATGTGTGCCAAATTTGCCTTTTTAGAATACTATGTAATTCTTTTATGCCACAAGCAAATAACATATACCAGATGGTACAAGTACATGCACATACAGCCCAGATGTCAATATTTTCAACGCTTCATTTTTAATGACTGGGGTTGAACACAAACATGCATTACATAATGGTTAGCATTCAACATTATTCAAATACTGGGGGGAAAGTTGAGAAAGTTCTCTACTGTTACACTTTTTGCTTATTTAAAATCACAGAAAATTAAATAGAAGAGGGTGTAGATAAAATCATTTTACTTAAAGTGTATTAAGAATAATTATAAAGCTTGAATCAAGGTATAAAAAGTCATCTGCAAAAGTACAACATTAAGATGACAGATGATATGTTTCTGTTTATTTAACAGAAACATGTGTGAAAATACTTGAGAGCCTCAACATGAGATTTCATATGATGCCACTTGAAAAAATAAAAGTTAATGTGCTGAGGAGTAAAAGAAATTCAGAACATGACAGTTTTGTTCTAGTATGTTCTAGTGTAAAAAACACATTGAGGATTTTGTGAAGTTCTAGGTAATAAGCACTACATAGAAAAATGACAAACAGATATGCATCCAGAAGATATCAGCTGTGACATTTGGGGAATGTTTATTACAAATGAAAATATTCAATCTGGAGTAAAGAAGACTTAGAAGAGACAAAGCATTATCACAAGTCTGCTGTATGGAAGAATTTATGAAGATAATAGAGGTAAGATTTCCCATTAACATAAAGTAAAACATTCTAACATAGTGTTGATTCAAAATGGAATCGGTTTTCTTGGAAGATTGTGTTTCCTGCACTCAGGACACTTATGGAGACCTAGAACTCTAAAGGCAGATGGAAGATACTCTACCAATACTTTCAGAATGAATAAGTGAAGATAGAGAAGACGATTTAAATTTACTGGGCCCCTACTATTTTTCTGTCTAGGAAGATAGTCATATAATTTACTCAAATAATCCCTTCCACAGCAAATACAATCTTTATTTTACTGGTCAGACAACTGAAACTACTCACTAAAAATCACAAAATAAGTGGAGACCCAGAATTCTTCCAAAGATCTGTCTGGCTCCAAACCTACTCATGTTTTGTCTAGGATTTTTTTAAAGATCAAGATGATATAATCCATTGATTAATATAGATAATATTGAGGTAGAGGCTGATAATATGCAGATGCATAAGCATATTACAAAATATTAGAAATGTGTAAATAAAGACAATCCTACCAGTCATGAATATTTCTTCTGAGAAGAAACAGAAAACGAGATGATTTTAGATAGTACTGAGTGCTGTAAAGAAAATGCAAATGTAGAGTGGTAAATGGAGGCTTTACATGGGGTGGTTAGGCAAGGCCTCTTTGAAGAGGTGAGATATAAATGAGACTCAAATGATGAGAAGAAACCAGGTGTGCAGACACCAAAGTGGTTGAATTCCAGGCAGAAGTCAAAGACAGTCATGAAGCAGGAATGAATTTGGCATTTTCAAAAACCAGAAAAGCTCTTTTATTAAAACTTGGTGATTAAGAGAGATAATTCATCAATGAGGTCAGAAAGAAGGGCAGACAATAGATAGACCATCTAGTCTATGCCAAGGTGTTTAGATACTATTCTGTGTTCAGTGGAAAGCCTTAACATGAACTGAGTTACATGCTAGAAGTTGTTTGTTATTAGATGGAGAGAATATTTGCAAGATTGACAAGGATAAACACAAAGAAATCACCAAGAAAAATATTTTGGAAGAATGAGAAAGAGAGGTTAACAGTGGAAATGGAGATAAATGAATATTTTCCAGCATATAAAGTCAACTTTACTAAAGTGCAAGTTACATACAAGAAAATGCATGCATTTGAAATTGAATGAGTTTTAACATGTATATGTACTCTCAGCTACATTTTCGAGGTATGCATTCAGGAAATAAGAAAGAGTTTAGGATAATGAAAATATAATTTGCAAAATAAAAATGAAGTCTTGGAAAATAAATTAGGGTAAACGTCTAGAATATAGGACAAAGAGACAAAGAACTTAGAAATATTGACAGAAAAGACATAGGGATCATTAAAATCTCAAATGATTAAAATTTTTTAAAAAGTAAAGAATACACATGATATGAAATGATATTCCATACAGTTTTGTGAGGGAAAACGCAGATAACTCTGAAAGTAACAAAACTCAGGCAATATTAGACGCATCAGCAGCACTGATTATTAACTGACAATGCAATAGTACTTTTAAAATTCTGAGGGAAAAATTATTTGCAACCTAGAATTCTATACCCGGCCAAACTACAAATCAAATATGACAGCAGAATAAAATAATTTTCAGATATGTAAATCACAAAAATTAATATTCTACATATAATTTATTTTAAGTTTTTGAGAATGACCTTCAGCAAAACATGGCACAGAAAGTTTAGCAAAATGTGGGATTCAGAAAATAGTAAATCCATTCCAAAGTAACAATAAAGGGTCTTTATAGGTGGTCAGTTGGTAGTAGATCCAGAAAACCAGAATGAAAAGAGTTAATGAAATTATCTGGGAGTCAACTTTCTGAGAAAAAAAAGTGGTTTAAAATATAATTAAAAATTCGAGAATATTCTTAAGGTAAGTGAAGCTTTCAAATATTTTTTGTTGCTGTTAAACTCTCCTAGTCAACCCATTTCAGAGATTAGACACAACAGAATATGAATATTATCAACTCTGATGATATAAAAGTAAATGAACAGCTGACATTATGTTTGGCAGGGTTAGGAGAGTGAAGGAATGGGTAGGAGTGATGTTTCTTATTTTACAAAGTGAGGAGTAAAGTAGGACTATCATTAATGAATGAAGAATATATGGTTTAAATTGATTATTTAAAATTGCAACAGTAACCTGGGAAGTATCTGTAAACAACGAAATTAGTGTTGGGAAGAAAGAGCAGAAAAAGTGTGGCTTAAGCAAGTCTAATTCTCCTTCCTATTACCAGAAAATCAATAAACAATGTCTATAGTCACTAAATCAAAAAAGTCAATACAACCACATGATCTAGACATGAAGTGACAAGTACCAGAAGAATTCAGAAAAACAAATGGTTTTCACTTCTGAAATCAAAAATGAAGAAAAATAGTGATTAGATAGATAGTTTTCATCTTAAATTTTTCAGAGATATTTGTTTTTAAATCATGTATATGTTTCATGTATTTCTCAGATAAACAGTTTTTTTAATGAAAGGTCTGTTATTGCTAATTAATAATAGAATTTCTAAAACATTAGTTATGTTGAAAAATTTCAATTGTTATGAATTGCTTTTCTTAACGTATCTATCTAATATATCCATCCAAGAAAATTCTACCACTGAACCACCAATGCCTGGCATATGACCTAGCAATTCTTCTTCTGGGTATCTACCTGAAAAATCTGAAAACATTTATTTATAAAGATGTATGTACCACTATGTTTATTGCAGCATTATTCTTGATGGTCAAGATATGGAAACAACTGAAGTGTCCTTCAATAAGATTAGATAAAAAAGATATGGTACATGTATACAGTGGAATACTACTCAGCCGTAAGAAAAGATGGAATACTGACATTTGCAATAACATGAGTGGATCTTTAGAATATGCTAAGCAAAATAAATCAGATGAAAAAAATCGAGAATCATATGATTTCACTCATGTGGGAAATAAAACTGAACGCAACAAAGAACAAGCAAGATAAACAAACAAACAAAAACTCGTAGACAAAGACAACAGTATGGTGGTTACCAGAGGAGAAGGGGGAGGAGGGAAGTAGGCAAAGGTAGGAGGGGTCAAGTAAATTGTGACAGAAGGACATGTGACTTTGGGTGGTGAACACACAATGCAATATACAGATGATGTATCATAGAACTGTACACTTGAAACCTATATAATTTTATTAACCAATGTCACTCAATACATTTAATAAAATTTTAAAATAATATATTCATCCAATAACTTCTTCCCAGTGATATTGAAAAAATACGAATGCAATAAAAAGTGTATCTGTATCTAAATAGATAGAAATGGCACAATTACCTTTGATGTAATAAAAAATATGGCTTTAGAATTAACAAAAAACACTGTAATAATTTTCTGGTGTGTGCCTTACTTGATAATTATGTTTCTTATTTGTATGCACTTTCTCATTGCTAGGCAATTGAGATATTTATACGATTACATCACAGATTTTTATTATTCTGTCCTGGAAACTTTGATAATAAAATGAGAACTCATCTTGCTCACTAAACTCAATTCAGAGCGATTTTAGATTAAAAAAAATTGGAACAATTATGGAAGCAACCAGCCAAGCACTAATAAAAATCACATGCATTATAAATTGCACAAGATCTGAATATAATCTGTTCTTTGTTAACATCAAATAATTATTCAGTAGCATGAGGTTTCAATTCACTATATATTAGGGATACTCAATAGTTGTTAGTGATAAATCACTTAGCAACATAAATTAAGTGTAATAATCAATTATGTTTGATGTGTTGCCATTTCTTGATGTCAGATTATCTATTAACCTCTGAATGATATTTAACTGGAATAACTTGTGTAAAAGTTAAAATAATACGATCTTTATTATTCAATATTATTTGTAGCAATATGTTCATAAGGTTGGCAATCTTTTCATTCTAGAGCACTAATATTGCGCAAACAAGATTGGCAAATTCTTATTTCTTGACTAATAATAACTTCCATGGCATGTGACTGTGGAGGCATGAACTTGAAAGCAATCCAAGAACTTTTACATCTCTAACGGACTAAAGACAAAAACATGTAGACTCTGACCAGAGATATTTACTTTTTTAAAAAGTAGATTCTTATTAAGATTTAACTTTGATCCAGTTTCTAGGTGCTTAAAACATGCCCGGGAATCAGGATGCTATACTTTGAAAACGATTTTTTTAACTTGCTTTAGGAAGGTGTTATAAAATCCCAAGTCCTCAGGTTGATTTCTTCTACTTTGACTCTCTTGTTTTTTCCCTGACCTGTCACAAAATTAATGTTTTTGATCTCTCTACACAAAAATTTATATTACACAAATCTCGAATGATTTTTTTAATGGCTGATTACAAAATGCATAACACTAATAGGTACTCTCTGATTAAATTATCTTTTAAATTTGTTTTTCTATATTTAATAGAACCCACTTTTATTACTTAGGAGATCACTGTATATGTCACCAAAATTTGCAAAAGTCATATAAATACCAGATAATTGGGGCGTGGGGAAAGGAATGAACTACTCTAGGAAGCTGGCCTAGACTAACATTAATTATCTGCCTTCTTCTGTCTCTTTCAGTTAAGTTGTATCAAATTCCCAAGTTTTGTGTGTTGGGGAGAAGCATAATTCGGAATAGTCAATTAGAGCCAAATACTATGGAATATGTTGTCTTCCCACATAGCTACACACTAGTAACCTCCATATCAAAAGATATGCTGAAGGAGAAAACATACTGAGATTTGGAAACAGAAAAGGAGGACAAGGGGAAGAGGAAAAAACTATGCAAATGAAGACGATCTGCTTAAGTCATCAAATATGAACCAAAGCAACCATGTGAGAGGGCATTCAGTTTCTGAAATCCTTAGAGAACATTCTTAGCAGTTAACCCTTTATTTCAAGGTCAAGCTCTTCCCTCATAAGATTGTTTTCCATGCATGACATATGTGATTGTAACTTAGAATTACAATGTGTTGGAAAGTATGTGAGTTGATGGAGAGGTGCCCCCAAAGCACTTAGAATCAGTCTTTAAAAACATGTAGAAACCAATCTTTAAAAGTTTCAATTATTGCTCCCTATGGGAACCTATTTGCAAGCACACTCTGAGACAAGTGCTGGACTCAACTAGATCCTTGCAGGAGGGCATGCTCCCTGGATGTTTGCCTGGGCCTTGATGACCTGTAGTCAGGTACCCCTCACTGTGGAAGCGACACTGGTTACCAGTGCCTGCACACATGTAACACATTGTGTACTGCAGTTATCTTACTAAGTCTTATTATACTACTCTTAAATGTCTTTTTCCTCTTGATAATTAATCTCAATATTTGAAATTTCCTTGAATAAATTATTTTTTCAAGCCAAATAAGAAATCCCTGCAAAAATTTACAGTGACTCCAAGCTACCATTAGATTCGAGGAAAGATACTCTATATTGTGACCATTTCTACTAGATAATGGACTTGGATTTTATTTAAACCAGTGTGAGGGATACTTTCTTGAAGACAGTGAGGTTGGCTACCAGACAATGATCTTTAGATAACTGGCCTGAGATTTCGGCTGTGGTCAGGCAACCTGCTTGAGGGAAATGAGAGCTGCTGTCGCACATTAACACCATTACAATTGGGAGGGTAAGTTCTCTAGACTAAGCTATTTGAGAGTGGTGGAAACAGCAGCCGAAGTTTTTCTGTATTGTAGCAAAAATGCTGAGTCACTGTGAGAACAATTCAAAGCGGCTTCAGGTGCGACTCCCGCACTCTTCTTGGATGTGGAGCCTAGGCCATTACTGTCGAGAGCGAATTGCTTATCTGCCAATGAATGAATGCTGAAATATTGAAAATGTGCAGTTTATGAGTCGTGTTTTGAAAACACTTGGTTGAGAATAGGGGAAGAGGAATCAGGGGGCAGTCACCTAAAAACCAGTCACCGGGCATTCACGCGGCAGTCATGTGAACATATCATGGGTGTCACATGGGGGTCAGGGTAGACCTCATGGGACAGGTTGGTCTACCACGTGACTGATATTGTTACTGTGGGCATAAGTTTTCATTCATTTGTTACATTAAATGGGGCTTGAGCATGTGTGAAACATTTTCCTTTTCAGTCTATGTGGAAAATGAGACTGGCATGGTGTTGTGGTTTCAATCATCTACCCTACTTCCCTGATACAGGCAGAGTAATGGGTCATGGCCCATGTACTTCGATCGATTATTGTGTTCACCCAGGACAGTTATGTTATCGTGTGACAAGTCCTTCACCGATGGTTCACTTATGAAAATTTTGCTAGATTCTGTGGGCCAAGTTCTACATTCTACTTCCTGGATAGAGTAACAATGCTTGGACAAGCATCCACACTCCCCAAGCACAAACCTGAGAGAATAGTCCAGGCTCTGTGCCAATTTTTACATGCCCATGCTTTCTTCTCTTACCAAGGAAAAGGCTTGGTGGTATAGGTTACAGAACCTTTTAGTAATAGGCAAAAGGGAAAATTGGTGATGTGGGACCAGGTTGTGCTGAATGGAATATTAGAATGATACCACTTGGTGCCTTAGGCCCAATATTCTATTGGAAAAGCTTTAAAGTGAGGACAGTCTTGGTGACATGAACAGAGATTTGTTCTTCCTTCATCTAAGAGATGACATCTTGCTTCAGTGGGCCAAGGTCTCTCCAAGAGTTTCTAGTAGCAATGGCCAGACTGTGTGTTGTCAGCCTATGCCTTCATTTTGGGATTTGTTAACAATTTGGATGGTATTGAACTTGTGGGCCTCTGTCTGTAAAATAGTTCATTTAGGGGGATTGAGGGTTGGTGGGAATTTCCATAGTCTAGATGTTAGTGTCTCTCCATCAAGAAGACTTTTTGCTGTGTGCATAGGACTGCAGGTGACAATAGTTTAGCGAGACAGGCCTTTAACCATGGGCCCAGGCCACCACTTCAGTCTCTGTTAGAAAAAGACAGAAGAAATGCTGTCGGCCAACATCTCATTTCTACTTTGGGGGTATAGGAGAAGGGTTTGGAACTGCTAACCAACATCAACACTCTGGTTCTAATTAGAAATCTAGGTAGGATACAAAGTCCTAAGCATCGAGTTAAGATCCTTGGACCTGAAGACAGGCCTGCCTTGTGGGCAAAAGAGTCCTATCTCCTAGTTTTCGGAGAAGACAGGAGTATAGCAGTGGGTTCCATTCTCCTTTGTACTTATTATGAAAAGACAAGCTTTGTGTCCTGGTCCCATGTCAGCACTCCATCTCCTTCAAGGGATGACAGTGATGCTGAAAAAAAGGAGGCCTCCATACATCCTTCTGTTCAGAAAAGACAGCCTTGTTTGTGAGGCAAGAACTGCACATGAGTTTCTGTTCATATGTGTTCTCTTGGGTTTAGTATGAGTAGTTGATTCATCTAGTCTGTGATAACATATAGGGTCTTGACTCTGGGAGCCCGGACCTCCAATCTAGGTCCAGCGAGCAGTGTCCAGCCTGGGTTTAACAGGCCTATGTCTCCATTCTATTTTCCCCTGCATGAAGACAGACTTGGTGTTGTGTGCCTAGACCACACTTGACATTGCTTGAGGGAAGACAGGCTTCGATATATGGGCCCAGGTAACAACATCAGTCTTTCTTAGGTAATGAAAGAAGAAATGCTGTGGATCGAGAACTCAGCTCTACCTCCCGGTGAAGTGATGGGATCTGCAAGTCAAGGTCCCCAGGCTCGCTCCTAAAAGAAATTCCACACATGAAGACTTAATTCTAGTTCTCCAAGACAGATATTCTGCCCAGAGGAAAGAGTAACCATGTGTTTGAAGGTTTCTAATCTACTAATTTTCAACGAGAACGGGCTTGGCGGCTTTAGACCAGTGTTCGGTTGAATAAGTTTTAGAAAGAAAAAGGCTTCGTGCCTTGGGCCCAGGTCTCCAGTCTAAAACATGTGAAGGGAGGCCAGTACTGTTACCATAAAGAGAGGTCTCCTTTATTTCCTGTAACTTTAGATGGTTTTGGTTTGTGGGCTAGGCACTTCAAAAGAAATTTTTTCATAGGATATAGGTTTTTGGTCGCGTGAGTAAGTCTTTTGCCTAGTCTGTTTAACCATGGTCAAATGGGAATCACAAGAGAATCACGTGACCGCCCGTGGTAATCAAGTGACTCTCAAGAGACTGGCATTTATGGGACACAGGGAGACCATGGGACACATGCAGGGACCTAGTGTTCCCTTTAGATGAGGCGTGCATATCATTTGATATAATTCAAGTGAACACTGAGAAATCCTTTTCTCTGAGTAGCAGATAGAAGCTGAAAGAACCTTCATGATTTCGAATGGAATGTGGTGGCCATGGTTCAAAACGTCCTTGATGACATCAGTATAGGTGGAAAAAGTATAATCCTTAATGTACTTCAGGATTTGTCTGCTGTCAGGAAACATGTTTAGGGCACTGGATGCACTGGAGGCGGCCGACGCATATTGGCCAACTTGAAACCTAGGGGCAGAGTGTGCTTTGAGGAATCCCCTGGCTAGCGGGAAAAATATAGCCGACATTTTGCTGTACTGCAGGTAAAATGCTGAGTCATTGAGAGGATACCTGTTTGGGGCCAAAATAACGGCTGCCTCAGATTCCTCTGTTGGAAACCTCAGACCACAAATTTGGAGAGGGACTGGCTTAGCGACCATAAAATAAAAGTAGAGATGTTGACAGTGAGGGAGTTCCTTCAGCTGTTCTGGAAAGTCTCGGTTTGGGCCAGCAGAGGAGATTGAGGTGGAGGAGACCTGAAAATCTCGTAGCAGAAACGCTAGAATCTCGCGCTATTCACACGCCTCCCCGTGGGAAAGGCGCGATCCTCAAGACATTGGCTCGAGGGCAGCACTGGGAGATCGCATGACATTGGGTGATGGTGTGGTGCTCTCTTTTGATTGACCCTTCTCCATTCCTTGGTACGATTCACATAAACAGAGAGAAAAAGTATGTCCGTGTGGAAAGTCGTACCCGTCATGGGACCTCACTGCCTTTCTGTCGATAGGTCAGTTTTGCATGAGGAGACTTTCTGGAGGTCGGCTAGTAGACAACGATCTTTGGATAACTGGCCTGAGGTTTCGGCTGCGATCAGGCCCCCTGCTGGAAGGAAATGGGAGTGGCCGTGGCACATTAACCTCCTTATGATTGGGAGGCCAAGTTCGCTTGAGGAAGCTATCTGAGAGTGGTGGAAAGAGCAGCCGCCTATTTTTCTGTATTGTAGGAAAAATGCCATGTCACTGTGAGCACCATTCAAAGCGGCTTCGGGTGCCACTCCCGCACTCTTCCTGGATGCGGGCCCGAGGCCATTACTGTCGAGAGCGAATTGCTTATCGGCCAAGGTATCAATGCCAAAATGTTGAAAAATGTGCAGTTTGTGAGTCACGTTTTGAAAACATTTGGTCGAGAACAGGGGAAGAGGAGTCGGGTGGCCGTCTCCTGAGAATCAGTCAGTCGACGGGCATTCACGCGGCCATCATGTGGACACATCGCGGGCGTCACGTGGGGGTCAGGGTAGACCCCGTGAGAAGCGTTTGTGTACCACTTGACTGGTATTTTTCCGGTGGGCATACATTCTCCCTCACTTGTTACCCGAAACCGGGCTTGAGTGTGTCTGAAACATTTTCCTTCCTAGTCTGTGTGGATATTGAGACTGGCATGTTGTCGTAGAGTTTCAATCATCTTCTCTCCTTCCTTGCCACACGCAGAGTGATGTGTCATGGCCCCTGTAGTTGTGTTCGCCCAAGACAGTCGTGCTATGGTCTTTCAAGTCCTTCGCCGACGGTTCACTGAAGAAAATTTTGGCTACGTTCCGTGGGCCAGGTTCTGCGCTCTATACCCTGGATAGAGGAGCAATGCTCAGACATGCATCCAAGCTCCCCAGTCGCGTTCCTGAGAGAACAGTCGAGACTTTGTGCCAAGTTGTACGTGCCTACGCTCTGTTCTCTTACTCTTACCGAGGGAAAGGCTTGGTGCTAATGGTTACGGTACCTTTCAGTAATTAGCCAAAGGGCAAATTAATGTGCTGGGACCGGGTTGTGTTGAACGGAATCTTAGAATGATACTACGTTGGTGCCCTGGGCCCAGAATTCGATCGGAAAAGCTTTAAAGTGAGGACAGTCTTGGTGCCGTGAACTGAGTTTTTGTTCTCTCTTCTCCTCGCAGATGACATCTTGCTTCAGTGGGCCAAGGTCTCCCCAAGAGTTTCTAGTCGCGATGGGCAGGTTGTGTGCCGTGGGCCTACGTCTTTAGTTTCCGATTTCTTAAAACTGGGTGGTCTTGAGATTGTGGCTCTGTGGCTGCCACCGAGTTCATTGTAGGGGGTCGAGGCTTGGTGGGGACCGCTACATCTAAATGTAAGTTTCTCTCCCATCAAGAAGGCTTCTTGCTGTGTGCCTAGGGCTCCAGGCGACAATCGTTTAGAGAGGACAGGACCTGCACCATGGGTCCATGCCACCACTTCAGTGTCCTTAGGAAAGGCAGAAGAAATGCCGTCGGTCAACTTCTCAGTTCAACCTTTGGGGAATGGGTGAAGGGATAGGAACTGCTAAGCAACAGCAACACTCCGGTTCCGTTTAGAACTCCAAGCAGCATACAGAGTCCTCGGCATCGAGTTAAGATTCTTGGACCTGAAGGCAGGCTTGCCCTATGGGCGAAATCTCCTATCTCCTAGCTTTCAGAGAAGACAGGTGTATTGCGATGGGTCCCATTCTCCTTTGTACTTATTGTTAGGAAAAGACAAGCTTTGGGCCCTGGTCCCGTGTCAGGACTCCATCTTCTTTCAAGGGATGGCAGCGATGCTGGAGAAAAGGAGGCCTCCATGCATCCTTCTGTTCGGAAAAGACAGCCTTGTTTGTGGGCCAAGAACTCCACGTGGGTTTCTGTATACATGTGTTTCCTTGGGTTTCATCTGAGAAGTTGATTCGTGGATTCTGTGATGACATAGCAGGTCTTGAACCTGGCAGCCCGGGCCTCCAATCGAGTTTCAGCGAGCAGTGTCCAGCCTGGGTTTCGCAGGCCTATGTCTCCATCCTAGTTTCTGGGCATGAAGACAGGCTTGTTGTTCTGCGCCCAGACACAATTTGACATTCTTTGAGGGAAGACAGGCTTCGATCCGTGGGCCCAGTGCGCGACTTTTGTCTTTCTTAGGTACTGAATGAAGAAATGCTGTGGATCGAGGCCTCGGCTCTATCTCCCGGAAGAGGTGAAGGGTTTGGATATGTAAGCCAAAGTCACCACGCTCGCTCCTTAGAGAAACTGCACGCATGGAGACTTACTTGTTTCTACTTCTCCAAGACAGAAATTCCGACCAGAGGAATGAGTGGCCGTGCGGTTAAAGCTTTCCAGGTACGGATTTTCACGAGGACAGGCTCGGTGGCTTTAGACCAGTGTTCCGTTGTACTGGTGTTAGGAAGAGAATGCTTTGCGTCTTGAGCCCGTGTGAAAGGGGGACAGCTTTTCATCTTGAGCCTGTGTGAAAGGGGGACAGCACTATTACCATGAACGGCGGTCTCCTTTATTTTCTGTAACTGTAGACGGTTTTTGTCTGTGGGCCAGGAACTTCCCTAGAGATTTTTTTCAGAAAATCTAGGCTCTTGGTTGTGTGGGGAAGTCTCTTGCCTAGTCTGTTCCAAATGAGACGGAGTTAACCTCGTAACCAAGGCCCCATGGGAGTCACGACAGAATCACATGACCGCCCCTTGGTAATCACGTGACTCTCAAAAGACTGGCCTTTATGGAGCTCAGGGAGACCACTGGACACATGGGGCAGACCTAGTGCTCCCTTTGGATGAGGAGTGCATATCACTTGATGAAATTCTCGGAAACACTGAGAATCAGTATTCTCTGCATAGCAGTTGGAGGCTAACAGAGCCTCCTAACTGACTTTGAATGAAATGCTGTGTCCTCGGTACAAAGCGTCCTTGAGCTCAACGGGACATGCGGCCAAAGTATAATCCTTCATTCGCTTCAGGATTCGCCGCTGTCTGGAAGGCGCTTTAGGGTGCTGGAGGCGGACGTTGCATTTTGGCCACCTTGAAACCTGGGGGCAGAGTGTGCTTTGAGGAACCCCCTGGCTAGCGGGAAAAATATAGCCGACATTTTGCTGTACTGTAGGTAAAATGCTGAGTCATTGAGAGGATACCTGTTTGGGGCCGAAATAACGGCTGCCTCAGATTCCTCTGTTGGAAACCTCAGACCACAAATTCGGAGAAGGACTGGCTTAGCGACCATAAAATAAAAGTAGAGATGTTGACAGTGAGGGAGTTCCTTCAGCTGTTCTGGAAAGTCTCGGTTTGGGCCAGCAGAGGAGAATGAGGTGGAGGAGACCTGAAAATCTCGTAGCAGAAACGCTAGAATCTCGCGCTATTCACACGCCTCCCCGTGGGAAAGGCGCGATCCTCAAGACATTGGCTCGAGGGCAGCACTGGGAGATCGCATGACATTGGGTGATGGTGTGTTGCTCTCTTTTGATTTCTCCTTCTCCATTCCTTGGTACGATTCACATAAACAGAGAGAAAAAGTGTGTCCGTGTGGAAAGTCGTACCCGTCATGGGACCTCACTGCCTTTCTGTCGATAGGTCAGTTTTGCATGAGGAGACTTTCTTGAGATGGGCTACCAGACAGCGATCTTTGGATAACTGGCCTGAGGTTTCGGCTGCGATCAGGCCCCCTGCTGGAAGGAAATGGGAGTGGCCGTGGCACATTAACCTCCTTATGATTGGGAGGCTAAGTTCGCTTGAGGAAGTTATCTGAGAGTGGTGGAAAGAGCAGCCACCTGTTTTTATGTATTGTAGGAAAAATGCCATGTCACTGTGAGCACCATTCAAAGCGGCTTCGGGTGCCACTCCCGCACTCTTCCTGGATGCGGGCCCGAGGCCATTACTGTCGAGAGCGAATTGCTTATCGGCCAAGGTATCGATGCCGAAATGTTGAAAATGTGCAGTTTGTGAGTCGTGTTTTGAAAACATTTGGTCGAGAACAGGGGAAGAGGAGTTGGGTGGCCATCTCCTGAGAATCAGTCAGTCGCCAGGCATTCATGTGGACATCATGTGGACGCATCGAGGGCGTCACATGGGGGTTAGCTAGACCCCGTGAGAAGCATTCGTGTACCACGTGTCTGGTATTTTTTCTGTGGGCATACGTTCTCCCTCACTTCTTACTTTAAACCAGGCTTGAGTGTTTGTCAAACATTTTCTTTTCGAGTCTATGCTGAAAATGAGAATGGCATGGTGTCATGGTTTCAAAGATCAACTCTGCTTCCATGATATAGGCAGAGTAATGGTCATGGCCCACGTACTTCGATCAATTCTTGTTTTCACTCAAGACATTTACGTTATCGTATGCCAAGTCCTTCCCCGACAGTTCACTTATAAAAATTGAGGCTAGATTCTGTGGGCGTAGTTCTGTACTCTTCTTCCTGGATAGAGGAAAAATGCATGGCCATGCATCCAAGCTACTGTCACGTTCCTTAGATAACATTTGAGGCTTTGTGCCAAGTTTCAACCTACCAACGCTTTTTTGTCTGACCAAGGAAAAGGCTTGGTGCTATTGGTTGCAGTATCTTTTAGTAATTGGCAAAGGGGAAAATTGGTGTTGTGGGACCAGGTTTTGCTGAATGGAATATTATAATGATACTAATTTGGTGCCTTAGGGTTTAAACACATCAGAATAGCTTTAAAGTGAGGACAATCTTGGTGCCGTGAACAGAGTTTTTGTTCTTCCATTTCCTAGGAGATGACATCTTGTTCATGTGGCTAAGGTCTCCTTAAGAGTTTCTAGTAACAATGGCCAGGCTTCATGATGTGGGCCTATGATGTCATCAGTTTTGAATTTGTTAATCAATTGGATGGTCTTGACCTTGTGGGCCTATGGCTGCAAACTAGTTCATTTTAGGGGGTTGAGGCTTGGTGGGGATTTCCACAGTCTAAATGTTAGTTTCTCTCCCATCAATTAGGCTTCTCATTTATGCCTAGGACTCCAGTTGACAATGGTTTATAGAGGACAGGCCTTGAACCTTGGCCCAGGCCACCACATCAGTCTCTGTTAGGGAACAATAGAAGAAATGCTGTCAACGAACTTTTCTGTTCTAGTTTTGGGGAATAGATGAAGGGATTGGACCTGATAACCAGCGTCAAAGCTCTGGTTCTGATTAGAAATCCAGGCAGGATACAGAGTCCCATGCATCGAGGTAAGTTTCATTGACCTGAAGACAGGCTTGTCCTGTGGGCGAAAGTTTCCTATCTCCTAGTTTTCAGAGAAGACAGGTGTATTGCAATGGGTTCCATTCTCCTTTGTACTTATTGTTAAGAAAAGATAAGCATTGTGCCCTGGGACTGTGTCAACATTCCATCTCCTTTCAAGGTTGACAGTGATGCTGGAATACAGAGGCCTCGATACATCCTTCTGTTCAGAAAAGAGAGCTTTGTTTGTGGGCCAAGTATTCCTCATGAATTCCTGTTCACATGTGTTCCCTTGGATTTAGTATGAGTACTTGAATTGTCTAGTCTGTGAAGACATAGAGGGTCTTGACTCTAGAAGCACAGGCCTCCAATCTAGGTCCAGCGAGGAGTGTCCAGCCTAAGATTCAAAGGCCTATGTCTCCATTCTAGTTTCCCCTGCATAGACTGGCTTGTTGCTGTGGGCCTAGACACCACTTGACATTGGTTGAGGAAAGGCAGGCTTAGATATTTGGGCTCAGGCTATGGCTTCAGTCTTTCTTAGGTAATGACAGAAGAAATGCTGTGGATCGAGGTTTCAGCTCTACCTTCCAGACGATGTGAAAGGATTTTATCTGCAAGCCAAAGCCACCACGCTCACTCCTAAGAGAATTTCCACACATGGAAACTTGGTTCCAAGACAGATATTCTGACCAGAGGAAAGAGTGGCCATGCAGTTGAAGGTTTCCAATCTATTAAATTTCAATGAAGACAGCCTTGGTGGCTTTAGACCAGTGTTCCATACTATTAGTGTTAGGAATAGAATGGCTTTGTGGTTGGGCCTAGGTCTCCAGTCTACATCATGTGAAGAGAGGACAGTACACTTACCATGAAGAAAGGTCTCCTTTATTTTCTGTAAGATTTGACGGTTTGGGATTGTGGACCAGGCGCTTCCCCAAGGATTTTTTTCATAGGATCTAGGTTGTTGGTAGTGTGAATAAGTCTTTTGCTAGTCTATTCAAAATGAGACAGTATTACCCTTGGAACCATGGCCCCGCGGGAATCACAACAAATGATGTGACTGCCCCTTGGTAATCATGTGACTCTCAAAAAAAGACTGGCCTTTATGGAACACAGGGAGACTGTGGGACACATGGGGTTGACCTAGTGAATGAGGAGTGCATATCACTTGATAAAATTCACCTAAACACTGAGAAACATTATTCTCTGCATAGCAGATGGAGGCTGACACAGCCTCCTTCCTGATTTCCAATGGAATGTTTGTCCACAGTACAAAATGTCCTGAAGGTCGATGGTACATGTGGCCAGAGTATAATTCTTAATTCACTTCAGAATTTGTTGTTGTAGCCACCAGCCCCCGATAGTACACGGACCACCAGAAATCAGTGAGTTATAGAAAACACACTCTTTATTCAGCCAGCTGGGGCTGTCAGGGGTAGCACACTCCAAATTAAGCAGCCCCAAAATGTAGATGTACGGGGTGTTTAAGCCCTAAACCCCATTCTTCATCCTGTTTAAACACACAAGTCTATTTTTCTTCTTTTTACTAACTGTCAACCCACAGGTCAGTTGTGCAAGCGAGGGGTACAGAAGCAGAAAGCTTATTGTTAGATCGTTATGTTCCCATGGGCGATAGCCTAGCAGTAATTTTCCAACCAGAACATTTCCCATTGGCCTTAGTGGAAAATCAAATCTTTGATTCTTCATGCGGAATTTGCTCATAGCGTCTATTTTGCAATACTAAATGTTTAATAGAATTAATTCTCTTCCTTATATATGCAGAAAAGAAATTGAGGAAACATGGGCCAAAAGTTAACAAGAGGAGGAGGAGGATTAAAGGTCCAGCTATAGCAGATAGAAGGGTTGTCAGCCATGCTGACCATTTGAACATCCTATGAAACCAGTTATCTGATTCTAGTCTTTGTTTTCCCCTGGCATCTAAATTTCTCTGTACTAGCAGTAAACTTTCTCTAATTAATCCAGAGTTATTGGCATAGAAGCAACAGGTTTCACCTAGAGCCATACATAATCCATCTTGTTCTAAGAATAATAAATCTAAACCTCTTCTATTTTGGAGGACTACTTCTGCTAGTGAATCGACTTGAAGTTCTAGCCTGCTGATGGTGTCTTTTAAGGACTTGATATCCTTATCTATCTGTATTCCAATTTCACATAATTCATTTTCTCCCTTGATGAGAGCAGTAGTACCTACAGCTGCAGAGCCTGCTATTCTGAGTCCTACAAGAAGGGATATTAAGACAGGTACAGCCCATTTCTGTAGCCTGTCCTGGTGGAAGAAGTGGAGTCTACTGTCTGGCCCATTGTAAAGGGACACTTGGGGGAGTCAAAGACTAGGGTACAAATATTAGTCTCACCTGAGTTGAAAAGAACAGACGCAGCACAGTGAGTGAGCTATCACATGCTAGCCAAGTATTATTTGGAGCCTTATAGAATTTACCTCCTGAGATAGGTACTTCGATAGTACGATGACAGTTATTGAAGTAGGGTGACTGTGCCAACAGCTTGGAATAGTTTTTTGAAATTAAGCAGGTGCCTTTTTCTTGTATGTCTCCTCAGGTGAGTCGGGGAGTTTCCCATTCACGGCCTCGTGCGCTGCTGAGCTCAGTTAAGTTTAGGGGAGTTCCTACTCCGACATAATAAGGAGGCTTTGGGTTTAGGGACAACCAGCAATCTTGTCCTGTGTGTGGGGTGGTCTTATTTAAGACATTGTGTATTGTCGTTAGCATAGTTATTAATGCTCCTTCTGGTTCTGATTATGGCTGATCGAATGCCTGGGGTTTAATAGCTGTTAGGCTACTACCTGGAGGGGCTAGAGCTGGAGTTGGAGTTGCTCCGGAAATAGAAGTTTTCTTAGGCGTAAGACTTTGGGGTAGTCCTGGAACTAGAAGTGGTTTGTTGGGTCCTATAGGGTTAGCTTTCTTGGGAGGGTCCTTAACCTGTATAGTAAAATGTAATCCTGAATCATACCCGGTATTATATAATCTGATACCCCATGTCTGTCCTGTGAGCCAATAGTGTTGTCCCCCAGGGTTACCAGTTTTGATGGTGATTATGATAGGATTGCAAGACCCAAGAGAGCATGTGGAGGGGCTTGGTCCTCTTATTAATCGAATATGATCATTGTTCTGTTTTTTATAATTAGTTATAGTAGAGATAGTCTCACAACCCCAGTTAGCACAAAGACATTGGCCTTGGCCCTCACATCCAAGTCCCATATTACCCATGTGGCCAGATATCCCTGGGTAATGTCTTTAAGGACAAATATAGAGTCCTATCCCTAAGAAGCTTTTCTCAGCCGATAATATGCCACAGCCAGGTCCCCGCTTATAGCCTAAGGTATGCTCCTCCTCCTAGGAAGGATCCTGATCCAAGGTGGTGTCCGGCCATTGCAATGGAGAGGGGATCTCTGGCAAGCCGACACAAGTTTACTCGGATCTCTGGAATACCGTGGCTGGTGATGTTCTAGGCAACGATTTCACCGGTCTCGGTTACTATAAGCTCCTATACTCTAGGCCGGTATATGTTTCTGTATGCCTGGGCTAAAGAAAAAAAAGGAAGAAACAGAGGGTTAGACTTATGTACACTTGAGTCTCAATCTTAAGGTCCCATTTTCCTGAGCTGTCCACTCTCGTGCTGCCTACACGTGGGAATGATGAATCCATGATGGGATGCCGTCTACTTTAACTGCAGTGGGCGTCATCAGGTAGACGGTGAGGGGTCCTTTCCATTTGGGTTCTAGTCCTTTGGAAGTGAACTTCCGGATCCACACAGAGTCCCCAGGTTGAAAATGATGGGGAAGTCCATCCCCTGGGGCTGAGTGGGCAGCACGAACCCAGGACCAAATCTCCTTCTGTACATGTTGAAGGGCCTGTAAAGATTTAAATAAGACAAGGTTACGTAGTTCTGCCTTTTTCTCATCTTCTATTCTAGGTACTAAAGGTGGGGGTTTTCCAAAGAAAATGTCAAATGGGGTGAATCCATTAATATATGGAGTACACCTGGCTCAGAGAAGAGCGAAGGGGAGAAGTTCTACCCGGGTCCAACCAGTTTCTAATCCTAACTTGACTAATGTCTCTTTTAGGGTCCAATTCATTCGCTGTACTCGGTCCAAACTTTGGGGCTGGTAGGCACAGTGAAATTTCCATCACAAATTTAGGTAGCTAGCCAATTGTTGTGATACTTTTGCCAAGAAGGCTGGCCCGTCATCCGACCCTAAAGTTCCAGGGAGACCAAATCGAGGGAGGATTTCTTGTAGTAGTTTCTTAGTAACTACTAAGGCAGTCTCTTTCCTAGTAGGGAAGGCCTCTACCCATCCTGAAAAGGTGTCTATAAAAACAAGTAAATATTTGTAGCCCTCCACAGTTGGGGTTATCTCAGTGAAATCTACTTCCCAGTGGTCCCCTGAATAAGTTCCTCTTTCCTATGCCTACGTTCTTCTATCTTCCCCTTCCTTGGATTAACTTGGGCACAAGCCGGTCTTTGTGAGGTAATCTCCTCTGCAGTTCTTCTCCCTCCTAACAAGTGAAAGTAGGAGTCTAAATCTTGGAGCATCTTAGTTCGCCCTAGGTGTGTAGTCTGGTGTAGTTGGTGGAGGAGAGTCCTTCCAAGGGCCCGTGAGAGCCTGATCTGGGCCGTCCACCACCCCTGTTGGTTCCTAGTGGCTCCCTTATCTTGAAAATATATGTTCTCTTCCACCATATAGGTCAGAGACAGAGGCACTTCTGGGTAAGGGACAAGTCAATAGATGTGGTAGGGCTTGGCCTTGTGGCCACTGTTTTAGCCTCTGCATCAGCTCATCGGTTTCCCTCAACCTCGGGACTATTCCCTTTTTCATGCCCTTTACAATGAACAATAGCCAGAACCTTAGGTATCCATATGGCTTCAAGTAAGGCTAGGATCTCCCCCTTGTTCTTGATGTCCTTCCCAGCTGAAGTCAGAAGCCCTCTTTCCTTGTAGATGGCTCCATGTTCATGTGCAGTGGCAAAGGCGTATGGGCTCTCGGTGATATTGTGACTGTCTTATCTTTTCCCCATCTTAGTGCCTCAGTGAGGGCAATGAGTTCAGCCTTTTGAGCAGAAGTCCCATGGGGAAGAGCTTGTGACCAGATGGTGCCAGTTGGAGTTACGATCACTGTCCCAGCGTACCGTCTTCCTTCCTGCATGAAGCTGTTCCCGTCCGTGAACAGAACTTCATCGGCCTCAGGCAGAGGGGAGTCTTTGAGGTCTGGCTGCAAGAAACACACAGCATCAGTGAAGTCTATGCAGTCATGAGCGGGGGTCTCGGGGTCTGGGTCTGGCAACAGATTGGCTGGGTTGATGACAGTACCTTTGGAGAAATTGATCCTTGGCTGGTCAAGGAGGAGAGCCTAGTATTGAGTGATTCTGGAATTAGTCATCCATCGTTCGAGGCTATTGCGGAGAAAGGCCTCTACCACGTGAGGGGCAGTAATGTCTAGATTCTGCCCAAGGATGAGTTTGTCAGCTTCTTTGACTAGGAGAGCTGTCGCTGCTATGGCTCGTAGGCAGGGTGACCATTCAGAAGCCACTGAGTCTAGTCTCTTTGATAGATAGGCTACTGGTTGGCGCATGGGCCTAGCATTTGGGTTAGGACCCCTTTGGCGATTCCCTTGGTCTCACTCACAAAAAAATGAAATCCCTTGGTGATGTCTGGAAGAGCAAGGGCTGGGGCTGATATGAGTGCCTGCTTGAGAAGGTCAAAGGCCTTCTGTTCTGTCTCTGTCCAATTGAGGGGCTGATTTCCTCCTGTAGCTGAATACAGGGGCTTTGCAATCTCTGCAAACCCAGGAATCCAAAGTCGTCAATAGCCCACTGCCCCAAGGAATTCTCTTGGTGGTGGGTAGCGGAATCTGGAGAATGGCTTTAATCCTCTGCTGGGAGAGAGTCCATTTTCCTCCTTTGGGGGTATACCCAAGATGGGCCACCGACTGGGTGCACATCTGGGCTTTCTTAGCAGAGACTTGGTACCCGTATGCCTCTAGGGTGCCGAGTAAGTCCCTGGTTGCTGTGAGACAGATCTCCTCGGTTTTCAGCTGCTAATAGTAAATCATCAACATACTAGAGTAACGTACAGTCAAGATTACGTTGATGAAAGGGATGGAGATCTGCACTTAGGGCCTCATCGAATAGGGTAGGAGCATTTTTGAATCCTTGTGGTAAATGCGTCCAGGCTAGTTGGCCTGAGAATTCCTCCTCTGGGTCTGTCCACTCAAAGGCAAAGATAGGCTGGCTGCTGAGGACTAGGGGAATGCTGAAGAAAGCATCTTTTAAATCTAATACAGTATAAACAGTTCTCTCAGGAGGTAGCAAGCTTAAGAGAGTGTACAGGTTGGATACAGTCAGGTGGATAGTTTCAACCCTCTCGTTAACTTCTCTTAAGTCTTGTACTGGCCAGTAATCCTGAGTACCAGGCTTCTGGACTGGGAGCAAGGGAGTTTTCCATGGCGATTGGCATGGCACGAGAATCCCCGTTTCCCACAGCCGCTGGATATGCTTCCTTATACCGATTTTGGCATCTTGGGCAATCGGATATTGCTTAATCCAGACGGGTCGTGGTAGCGGTTAAGCTCACCACTACCAGGGATTGGTGCCTAGCCAACCCTGGGGCATTGCTTTCAGCCCATACCTCTGGATATTCTATCAGGAGTCTGTCTAATAAGGGCCCTGTGGATGGGTCTACATTTTCATTCTTCTCGTAGAGGAGGTACTCTCCAGATAGAGGACAGATAACTAAGATAGTTGATGGGGCAGACATGGACATCTGAGATGTACTATCTCCGAATGTGATAGTAGCCCTCAGCTTTTGGAGTAGGTCTCTACCAAGAAATGGGGCCGGACATTCTGGAATTACAAGGAAAGAATGGGTCACTATCCCTCACCCCAGATCTACAGTCCTTTCATTGGTCCATGGGTATTCTCATGTTTTGCCCGTGGCCCCTTGGGTGGTGGTCTTTCGTTTGGAGATTGGTCCCCCTGGGTCAAATAACACTGAGTGGGTAGCCCCTGTGTCCACCAGGAAGTTAACAGTTTTGCCCTCAATTGTTAAGGCTACCTTGGGCTCCTGGGGCCTTAGTGTGTAGGAGCCCCGGCCCCGTCAGTCCTCTTCCTCAGTGACGAGTATTTTAGTCTTGCAGTTTCCCTGGTCTTTCGCGTTTTTCTCAGGACATTCATTCTTCCAATGACCTTCTTTCTTGCAATAGGCACATTGATTTTTCCCTAGGGGTGTGCGCCCCTTACGTGGGCCTTTTTCTGACCTTCCTTGTGCCCTAGTCTTCCCCGGTCTTTCCTCCTTCATGGCAGCTACAATTATTTTAGCCATATGTTTGGGGTCATCCGGTGCTTTCCTGTTGTTGAACAACTTCTGGGCTATCTCGACAAGTTGGGACAGGTTCATCCCTGCAAAACTTTCTAATTTTTGCAATTTACGCCAAATATCAGGGGCTGCATGTGTAGCAAAGCCTACATTAATTGCTTGCTGGTTCTCAGGGGCCTCAGGATCAATGGGGGTGTATACCCGGTATGCCTCCTATAGTCGTTCAAGAAACGCTCCAGGGGATTCTTGACGTCCCTGTATAACTTTAGTTACCTTAGAAAGGTTAGCTGGCTGACAAGCAGCCATCCTAATTCCCCCAATTAGAATCTGGTGGTACCGATCTAATGCCGTTCTCCTTGCCTGAGAATTGTGTCCCCAGTCTGGGTGGGTGGAGGGAAATTCCTCCTCAATCTGTTCCCATGCTTCCTCAACTCTCCTCCCTTCCACAGCTGTCTTTTGTGCTTCCGCCCGAATGTGTCCATGTTTTTCCGCGATGAAGAGGATAACTAAAAGCTGTTGACAATCGCCCCAGGTGGGGCGGTGAGTCTGAAAGACACTCTCTAAGAGTCCCATTAATGCCTGGGGTTTCTCAGAGAAAGGAAGATTCTGTGCCTTCCAGTTGTACAGGTCACTAGTCGAGAAAGGCACGTAAACCATAAAGGGCCTGTCTGTGCGATGCCTCTAGGGTGGTGCTTCTCACAAGGGGAGGAAGGCAGGAGTGGTGGTATCGGCTGGTGCCCCGCCCGGAGCGAGAGCGGGAGGCCCATAGGGGTTACCTGCCCATGTCCGAGGAGGTGAGGTGGTGCTATTTGGCCTCTGTTGTCCTGGATTATAGGGTGGGGGAAGGTCACTGTTATCCAGTGGAGATTGAAGGACTGAGGGATTGCGCTGTCTTGGAGATTCAGTTGCTGTACATTCCTGGGTGCCCACAACTAAGACTCACGTCCCTAAAGAAAGGACACACCAGTAGAGCCAAGGAGGGTGGTTCTGAACAAGGTTTAACCATCGATCTATGTAGGGAAACTGGGATGTCCCGGGTCTCCCGTGACAATCTTCCAAACATTCCTCACTAAACCCCTGTCAAAGGAACCCTCCGGAGGCCAGTTTACACCAAAAGATAGCCACTCATCTTCACACAATATCATTAGTCTGTCTGGAGAAAATTTTAGGCCATAGTCAGCTCCCTCTACAAACTCTTCTTTGAAATGTCACAGGAGCCACCCCAAGGGTGTCTTCTGTGAACTCAGACCTACCCCATCGCTTCCATAGAAAACACAAGACAGACATTCAGATGAGAACAATTATTGGGGTGTAGGTGAACCTGGAGAAGTCTGCCACCTACAACCTAGACAAAACCAAAGACAATAGACAGAACCTGATAACAGGGCACAGGAGGCAGTGTCCCACAGTCTGGCCACGGTCCGGGACATATGACTGCATCAGGTCTTTCCACAGACCCCCAATGACGGGTCAACAGAAACAGAAACGTACCTTTTAATCCAGACATCGAGGCCTCGGAGATTCCCGTCGGGATCAGGAACAAAGAGTGTTTCCTAAAGGTTGCGTCCTTGACGATTGCATTGACCCTGTCATAGCATTCAAGGGCCCTGGAACGTCACAGGGTTTCCACCCCTTTGAGTCTGTCACAGAGACAGCAACCGCTTCGAAGGCCGGTCCGGTCTTAGATCTCAGGGCCATTCCCTGAGATGTTGTAGCCACCAGCCCCTGATAGACACACGGACCACCAGAAATCAGTGAGTTATAGGAAACGCACTCTTTATTCAGCCAGCTGGGGCTGCCAGGGGTACGCACACCCCAAATTAAATGTCCCCGAAAAGTAGAGGTATAGGGTTTTTAAGACCTAAACCCATTCTTCATCCCGTTTAAACACATAAGTCTATTTTTCTTCTTTTTACTAATTGTCAACCTACAGGTCAGTTGTGCAAGCACGGGGTACAGAAACAGAAAGCTTATTGTTAGATAGTTATGTTCCCATGGGCGATAGCCAAGCAGTAATTTTCCAGCCATGACACTGTCAGGAAAATTGATTTAGGGCACTGGAGGGGATAGTCTCATATTGGCCACCTTGAAACCTGGGGGCTGAGTGTGCTTTGAGGAACCTACTGGATAAAGGGAGGAAAATAGCCAACATTTTGCTCTATTGTAGGTAAAATGCTAAGTCATTGAGAGGATACCTGTATGGGGTGGAAATAATGGCTGCCTCAGATTCCTCTGTTGGAAACCTCAGACTAAAATTCTGAGAGGGACTGGCTTAACGACCGTAACATAAATGTTGAGATATTGAAAATGAGGAGGTTCCTTCAGCTGTTCTGAAAACGCTTGGTTTTGGCCAGCAGAGGAGAATGAGGTGGAGGACACCTGAATATCTCATAAGAAAAACATGAGAATCTCACGATATTCACATGCCTCTCAGCAGTAATCACGTGACCATCAAAATATTGGCTTGAGGGCAGCACTTAGAGATCACATGAAATTGGGTGGCACATGGAAATCGTTTGTCTACCACGTGATTGGTATTCTTATTGTGGAATGGATTTTCACTCACTTGTTAACTTAAACCAGGATTGAGTGTTTGTGATACATTTTCCCTTCGAGTCTACGTAAAAAATGAGACTGGCATGGTGTCGTGGTTTCAATCACATACTCTACTTCCCTGATACAGGCAGAGTAATGCGTCATGGCCCATGTACTTCGATTGATTCTTGTATTGACCAAGACAGTCATGATATGCGTGTAAGTTCTTCACCGACGGTTCACTTATGAAAATTTAGGCTAGATTCCGTGGGTCAAGTTCTGCACTCTACTTCCTGGATAGAGCAACAATGCTTGGCCATGCATCCAAGCTCTCCAATCATGTTCCTGAGAGAACAGTTCAGGCCAAGTTTTGACGTGCCCACTCTTTCTTCTCTTACCAAGAAAAAGGTTGGAGCTATAGGTTGTGGTACTTTTCAGTGACTGGCAAAAGGGAAAATTGGTGGTGTGAGACCAGGTCGTGCAGAATGGAATCTTACAATGATAATAGGTTGGTGCCTTAGGCCCAAAATTCTATCGGAACTGTCGAAAGTCTCCTATCTCCTAGTTTTCAGAGAAGACAGGTGTATTGCAATGGGTTTCATTCTCCTCTGTACTTATTGTTATGAAAAGACAAGCTTTGTGTCCTGGGCCCATGTCAGCACTCCATCTCCTTTCAAGGGATGACAATGATACTGGAAAAAAGGAAGCCTTCATTCATCCTTTTGTTCAGAAGACAGTTTTGTTTGTGGGCCAAGACGCCACATGAGTTTCTGTTCACATGTGTTCCCTTGGGTTTAGTATGAGTAGTTGATTCGTCTAGTCTGTGAGGACATAGAGATTCTTGACTCTGGGAGCTTGGGCCTCTAATCTAGGTCCAGCGAAGAGGGTCCAGCCCAAATTTCACAGACCTATGTCTCCATTCTAATTTCCCCTGCATAAAGACAGGCTTTTTGCTTTGGGCCTAGATACCACACGACATTGATTGAGGGAAGACATGCTTTGATCCATGGGCCCAGGCCACGGCTTCAGTCTCTCTTAGGTAATGAAAGAAGAACTACTGTGGATCGAGGTCTCAGCTCTACCTCCTGGATAAGGTGAAGGGATTGGATACGGAAGCCAAAGTCACCACGGTCTCTCCTCAGAGAAATACCAACATGGAGACTTGGCTGTAGTTGTCCAAGACAGATATTTTTACCAGAGGAAAGAGTGGCCATGCGGTTGAAGGTTTCCAATCTACTTATTTTCAACGAGGACAGGCTTGCTGGCTTCAGATTAGTGTTCCATTAATTAGTGTTAGGAAGAGAATGGCTTTGTGTCTTGAGCCAAGTTCTCCAGTCTACATCATATGAAGGGAGGATAGTACTGTTAGCATGAATGGAAGTCTCCTTTATTTTCTGTAAGGGTAGACAGTTTGGGTCTGTAGGCCAGGCACTTCCCAAGAGATTCTTAGGATCTAGATTCTTGCTGTGTGAGTAAATCTTTCGCCTAGTCTGTTCAAAGTTAGATGGTGTTAACCTTGGAACCATGGCCCCTCAATAGTCATGACAAAATCATGTGACTGACCCTTTATAATCATTTGACTCTCAAGGGACTTGTTTTTATGGAGCACGAGACCATGGGACGCATGGGGCTGACGTGGTGCTCCTTTGGATAAGGAGTGCATATCACTTGATAAAATTCACATAAACTATGAGAAATATTATTCTCTGCGTAGCAGATGGATGCTTAGACAGTCTCCTAACTGATTTGCAATGGAATGTCATATCCATGGTACAAAACGTCCTTGAGGTCAACAGTACATGTGGCCAAGGTATAATCCTTAATTTGCTCAGGATTTGTCTGCTGTCAGGAAATGTGCTTTAGGGCACTGGAGGCAGCCATCGCATTTTGGCCTCGTTGAAACTTGGGGGCTCAGTGTGTTGTAAGGAAATGACTGTATAGTGAGGGAAAAATATACGACATTTTTCTGTATTGTTGGTAAAATCCTGGGTCATTGGTAGGATAACTCTTTGGGGTGGAAATAACTGCTGCCTCAGATTCCTGCGTTGGAAACCTCAGACTACAAATTCTGAGAGGGACTGGCTTAACAACCATAAAATGAAAGTTGAAATGCTGCCAATGAGGGAGTTCTTTCAGCTGTTTTTGAAACTCTTGGTTTTGGATAGCAGAGGAGAATGAGGTGGAGAACACCTGAAAATCTCATAACAAAAACGTAAAAATCTCACCATATTTACATGCCTCCCCATGGAAATCACGTGAATATTAAGAGACTGACTTGAGGGCAACTCTGGGAGATCACAAGACATTGGATGATGATGTGGCACTCACTTTTGATTTACTCTACTCCATTCCTTGGTTAAATTCACATAAACAGTGAGAAAAAGTGTGTCTGTGTGGAAAGTCGTGCTCATCATGGCACCTCACTGCCTTTCTATCGATAGGTCAGTTTTGCATGAGAAGACTTTCTTGAGGACAGCGGGATTGGCTACCAGACAATGATTTTTAGATAACTGGCTTGAGGTTTCAGCTGTGGTCAGGCAACCTGCTTGAAGGAAATGGGAGCGGCTGTCACACAGTCGCCCCGTTAAAATTGGTAGGCTAAGTTCGCTTGAAGAAGCTATCTGAGAGTGGTGGAAAGAGCAGCTGCCGTTTTTCTGTATTGTAGCAAAAATGCTGAGTCACTGTGAGCATAACTTTTACGGTTTCAGGTGTGACTCTCGAACTATTCTTGGGTGCTGACCTTAGGCCATTACTGTGAAGAGGGAATTGCTTAAAGGCCAATGTATCAATGCTGAAATATTGAAAATGTGCAGTTTATGAGACATGTTTTGAAAACACTTGTTTGAGGATACTGGAAGAGGAATAGGGTTGAAGTCACTTGAAAATCTTGTACACTCGGCAAACACGCGGTAGTCACGTGAACACATCCTGGGATTCACATGAGGGTCATTTAAGACCTCTCTGGAATCGTTTCTCTACCAGGTGACTAGTATTGCTACTGTGGATGTAGGTTTTCACTCTACTTCTTAGATTAAACCAGGCTTGAGTGTGTGTGAAACATTTTCCTTTCAAGTTTTTTTGAAAATGAGACTGGCATGGTGACCTGTTTTCAATCATCCACTCTACTTTCCGATATAGGCAGAGTAATGGGTCCTGGCACATGTACTTCAATCTATTATTTGTTCACCCAAGACAGTCATGTTATCTTGTGCCAAGTTCTCTACCAATGGTTCACTTCTGAAAATTTTTCCTAGATTCTGTGGGCCGTCTTTACTCTACTTTCCTGAAATAGGAACAATGCTTGGCTGTGCTTCTAGGCTCCCCAGTAGAATTCCTGACAGAATAGCCCCAGCTTTATGCCAAGTTTCTAACTAGACACGCTCCCTTCTCTTACCAGGAAAATGGGTTGGTGCTATAGGTTACAGTACCTTTCAGTAATTGCCTAAAAGGAAAATTGTTGACGTGGACCAGGTTGTGCTGAATGGACTCTTAGGATGAAACAAGATTGGTGCCATTGGTCCAAAAATCTATCAAAATCCTTAAAATGAGGACAGTCTTGGTGCCATGAACCAGGTCCTTTGTTCTTCCTCTTCCTAGGAGATGACATCTTGGGACAGTGGGCCAAGGTCTCCCCAAGAGTTTCTAGTAGCAATGGCCAGGCTGCGTGTTGTGGTGGCCTAGGTCATCAGTATGGACTTTGTTACCATTTGGATGATCTTGATCTTGTGGGCCTGGGGCTGCCAACTAGTTAATTTTAGGGGATTGAAACTTGGTGATGATTTCCAAAGTCTAAATTCTAGTTCCTCTTCCATCAAGAAGGGTTCTTGCTGTGTGCCTAGGACTCCAGGCGACAATCGTTTAGAGAGGACAGGCCTAGAACCATGGCCCAGGCCACCACTTCAGTCTTTTAGGGAAAGAGAGAAGATAAGCTATGGGCCAATATCTCAGTTCTACTTTTTGAAAATATGTGAAGGGATTGGAACTGCTAATCAAGGTCAACACTCTGGTTCCTGATTAATAATCCAGGCAGGAAACATGGTCGTAGGTCTCAAGTTAAGATTTTTTGACCTTAAGACAGGCTTGCCCTGTAGGGTAAAGTTTCCTGTCTATTAGTTTTCAGAAAGGACAGATGTATTGCAATGGGTTCCATTCTTGTTTGTACTTATTGTTAGATAAAGACAAACTTTGTGCCCTTGGTCCATGTAACCACTCCGCATCATTTCAAGGGATGACAGTGTTGCTGGTACAAACGGGGACCTCCATTCCTCTTTTTTAGAAAAGACAGCTTTGGTTGTTGTATAAGCACTCCACATGAGTTTCTGTTTAATGGGCACCCTTGGGTTTAGACGGTGTTGCCTTTGGGGGCAGAGGCTTGCAGTCCAGATCCTGTGAGGAGGGTCCAGGTGGGTTTTGCAGGCCTATGATTCCATTCTAGTTTCTCTTGAATAAAGACAGGTTTATTGCTGTGGTCCTAGACACCACTCGACATTTGTTCAGGGAGGACAGGCTTAGAACCGTAAGCCCAGGCCACTGCTTTAGTCTCTGTTAGGAAAAGACAGAAGAAATGCTATGGCTCGAGGTCTTAGCTCTACCTCCCAGATGAGGTGAAGGGATTGGAACTGCAGGTCAAAGTCACCACTCTCACTCTGAAGAGAAATTCCACACATGGTGATGAGGTTTTATTTCTCCAAGGAAGATATTCTTACCAGAGGACAGACTGGCAATCTGTGGTTTAAGCTCTCCAATCTACTAATTTTAAACGAGGACAGGCTTGGTGGTTTTAGACCAGGGCTTCATTGTATTATTGTTAAGAAGAGACTGGCATTTTGTCATGGACCGGGGTCTCCAGTCTACATCATTTAAAGGGAGGACAGTACTTTTACCATGAACAGAAGTCTCCTTTATTTTCAGTAAGTGTAGACAGCTTTGGTCTGTGGGCCAGGCACTGCACAAGAATTTTCATGATAGGGATGAGGTTGTTGGTAGTAAGTAGTTCTTTTGCCTAGACTGTTCAAAATTAGACAGTGTTAACCTAGGAACCATAGCCCCACAGGATTCAGGACAGGATTACATGACCACCCCTTGGGAATGATGTACTGTCAAGAGACTGGCTCATATGAAACACAGGGAGACCATGGCACACATGGGGATTATTTAGTGCTCCCTTTGGTTTAGTGCATATCACTTGATAAAATTCACATAAAACACTGAGAAACATTATTCTCTGTGTAACAGATGGAGGATGAGACAGCCTCCTATTTTCCAATGGAATGTCATTCTACGGTACAAACCTTCCTAGAGGTCAATGGTATATGTAGCCAAAGTATAATCTTTCATTCACCTCAGGATTTGTCTGCTGTCAGGAAACGTGCTTTAGGGCACTGAAGCAGCCATTGCATATTGGACATATTGAAACCTGGAGGCTGAGTGTGCTGTGAGGAAGCAACTTGATAGTGGTGGAAAGAATTTCTGACATTTTGCTATATTGTAGGTAAAATGCTGATTCATTGTGAGGGTACATCTTCATGGACTAAATAACGGCTGCCTCAGAATTCCTCTGTTGGAAACCTCAGACTACAAATTCTGAGAGGGATTAGTTTAACGATCATTAAAAAAAAAAAAAAAAGCTGAGATATTGACAATGAGGCGAATCTTTCACCGTGTTCTAGAAACTCTTGATTTTGGCCAGCAGATGAAAATGAGGTGGAGGACACCTGAAAATCTCGTAGCAAAAACATGGGAATCTTGCGATATTCACATGGCTGCCCTGCGGGAAGCATATGACCATCAAGAGATTAACTTGAGGGCAGCACTGGGAGATCACATGACAATGGGTGATGGTGTAGTACTCGCTTTTGATTTACCCTTCTACATTCCTTGATAAAATTCACATAAACAGTGAGAAAAGGAGTGTCTGTGTGTAACAGACGGCCTGAGACAGCCACTTCACTGCCCTTCTATTGAAAGGTCAGTTTTGCATGAGAAGACTTGCTTGAGGACAGCGGTGTTGGCTATCAGACAATGATCCTGGCCCGAGGTTTCGGCTGTGGTCAGGCAACCTGTGAAGGCAATCGGAGCCCTTCTCGCACATTAACCACACTGAAATTGGGAGGCTGCGTCTGCTTGAAGAAGCTAATTTAGAGTGGTGGAAACAGCAGCCGCAGTTTTTCTTTATTGCAGCATAAATGCTGAGTCACGGTGAGCATAACTCTTAATGGCTTCAGGTGTGACTCCCACACTTTTTTTGGATTTACATAAACACTATGAAAACATTAGTATTGTATAACAGAAGGTGCTTGAACAGCCTACTTACTGACCCCCAATCGAATGTCTTGTCCACATTACAAATCTTACTTGAAGTCAATGGTATATGCAGCCAGGCACTGATCGTTAATTCACCTCAGGTTTTGTTTGTTATCAGGAAACCTTCTTTATGGCTGTAGAAGCTGCGGTCGCACATTGTTCGCTTTCATAACTGGAGGCTGAGTATGGTGTTAGGAAGCGACTGAATAGCAGTAGGAACAACAGCCGCTATTGTGCTGTCTTGTAGGAAAAATGCTGAGTCATTGTGTGGACATGTGTTCATGGCAGAAAAAATGGCTGCCNTTTTTTTTTTTTTTTTTTTTTTTTTTTTTTACAAAAAATGGTCTTCTTGCTGTATATCAAGTCCTTCATCTAAGGTTCCATTAAGAAAATATAGGCTAGCTTTTGTTGGCCAAGGTCTCCACTCTACTTCCTGGAAATAGGAACAATGCTTGGTTGTGCTTCCAAGCTCCCCAGTCGAGTTCCTTAAAGAAGAGTCCAGGTTTGGTGCCACATTTCTAATTGGCCACACTACCTTCTTTTACCAGGGGAAAAGCTTGGTGCTGTAGGTTACAGTCACTTTTCAATAATTGGAAAAAGAGAAAATTGGTGACATTGGACCTAGTTGTGCTGATGGACCTTTAGGCTGACACAAGTTTGGTGCCATCGGCCCAAATTTCTATATTTAATATTTTAAAAGGAGAACAGTTTTGGTGCCGTGAACCAAGTCCTCCATTCTTCCTCCTCCTAGGAGATTACAGCTTCATTCTGTTTGCCAAGATCTCTACAAGAGTTTCTGGTAGCAGGGTCCAGTCTGGGTGTTGTGGGCCTAGTTCTTCAGTCTCAACTTTGTCACCAATTGGATGGCCTTGACCTTGTTGGCCAGGGATACCCAACTAGTTCTTTTTTGGAACTAGTTGGGTATCCCTTTTTTGGAACTAGTTGGGTATCCCAGGATTGGTGCCGATTTCCACAGTCTCTGTTCTAGTTTCTCTTCCATAAAGACTTTTTTTCTGTGGGCCTAGAACCCAAGGAGATATTCGTTCAGAGAGCACAGGCTTAAAACCATCGGCACAGTCCACCCCTTCACTCCCTGTTTGGGAAAAGTAGAAGAAATGCTGGGGTTAATTTCTCTCCTCTAATTCTTGGAAATAGGGGAAGGGATTGGAACTGCAAACCAAGGTCTGCACTCTGGTTCCTGATTAGAAATCCAGGCAGGAGACAAGGTCCTAGGTCCCGAGTTAAGATTCTCTTACCTGAGGACAGGCTTGCCCTGTGGGTAAGGTGTCCTATATCTACTAGTTTTCTGAGTAAACAAGCTTAGTGCCATGGGTCCCAGTCTCCCTTGTACCTACTGTTAAGAAAAGGTCGGTTTTGTATCTTAGGTCGGTGTCTCCACTCCATATCCTTTCTAGGGAAGACAGTGTTGATGGTATGAACAGAGGCTTCCTGTCTTCCCTTTCTTCAGAGAAGACAGCTTTGTTTGTGGACCATCCACTCCACATGAGTTTCTGTTCACAGGAGCTACCTTGGGTATAGTGTGAGTAGCTGCTTCTTCAAATCTATCATAAATTAGAAGGTTGTTAACTGGGGAGCCTGGGCCTGTGTCCTAGTTCCTGTGAGGAGAGTCCGAGCTTGATGTCACGGGCTTAAGTCTGCATTCTAGTTGCTCTTGCATAAACATAGGCTTGTTGCTGTGAGCCTAGGATACCACTTGACATTCGTTCAGGGAGGACAGGCTTAGAACCGTGGGTCCAGGCTTGAACTTCAGTCTTTGTTAGGAAAAGACAGAAGAAATGCCAAGGTCTCAGCTCTACCTCCTGGAAAAGGTGAAAAGATTGGAACTGCAAGCCAAGGTCACCACTTTCGCTGCAAACAGAAAGTACAGGCCTGGATCCAAGGTTCTAGTTCTCTGAGAGAGATATTCTTACCAGAGGAGTCTGGACTTGCAGTTTAAGGTCTCTTTTCTAATAGTTATCAAGTAGGACAGGCTTGCTGGCTTTGGTCCAGGGATCCATTGTATTAATGTTAGAAAGAGACTGGCTTTGTGTCAAGGGCCCGATTATCCAGTCTACATCATTTGAAGGGATGACAGTACTGGTACCATGAATGGTGATCTCCTTTCTTTTCTGTAAGGGTAGACAGATTTGATCTATGGGCCATGCACTGTACATTAGTTTCTGTTCACAAGGTCTAGGTTGTTTGTAGTGTGCCAAGACTATAGCCTAGTCTGTTCAAAATTAGACAGTCTTAACATCGGGAGCATAGCTCAGTGAGAATCACAAGAGGGTCATGTGACTTTTCTGTGAGAATCATGTGTCCATCAAGAGATTGGATGTATGAATCATAGGGAGATCATGTGACCAATGGGAATGACATAGTGCCCCCTTTGGAATGAGGAGTGTATATCACTTGATAAAATTCACATCAGCACTGAGAAAACCTTAGCCTGTGTGTAACGAAAGGTGTCTGAGACAGCCTCCTAACTGATCCCATCAAATGTCATGTCCACATTAGAAAACTTACTTGAGGTCAGCGGTATATGCGGCCAGATAATGATTGTTAATTTGCCTCAGGTTTTGTCTGTTGTCAGGAAATGTGCTTTAAGCAGTGGTGGTGGCAATTCTACATTACTTGCATTGAAAATTGGAGGCTGAATGTGCTGTGAGGAAGCGACTGGATAGTGGTGGAAAGAACAGCCGCCATTTTGCAGTATTGTAGGAAAAATGCTGAGTCATTGCGAGGATACCTCTTCATGGTAGAAAGAGTGGCTGCCTCAGAATTCTTGTATAGCAAACCTCAGATTACAAATTCTGAGAGGTACTGGCTTAACAACCATGGAGAGAAAGCTGAGATATTGACATTGAGGCAGTTCCTGTAACGTGTTCTGAAAACCCTTGGTTTAGTCCAGCAGAGGAAAATGAGGTGGAAGTCGCCTGAAAATCTCATGGCTAGAATTAGGGAATCTTGCAGCATTCACATGGCTGCCCTGCAGGAATCACATGACCATCAAGAGACTGGCCTGAGGGCATCACAGAGAGATCATGTGACATTGGGGTGATGGTGTGGTGCTCACTTTTGAATTACATTTCTACATTCCTTGGTAAAATTCACGTCAATACTGAGAAAAGGGGAGAGTCTGCGTGTACCAGAGCATGGCAAAGACAGCCACCTCACTGCCCTTTACTAGAAAGATTATGTCTGCATGAGAAAACTAACTTAAGGACAGCCGTGTAGGATACCAGACAATGATCTTTAGTTAACTGGCTTGAGTTATCTATTGTCTGTTGTCAGGCAAACAGCTTGAAGAGAATTGTTACAATTCCCTCTCGCAGAAATTTCCTGAAGAAGTCAATGTGAACATGGGGAGAAAAAGAGACTAGATCTTGGGGGCACTCACCCTCACATAATCACAGAATTTGGTCAAGTCCTTCCAATATGGCCATGGCCTCGCTTGGGGTCTCATGGGAAATCTCTGGAGTAGATCCTGTCTCTGCTGTTCGTCAGTCCTGCAGAATGAAACACGTTAGGTGGAAGCCACTCCATTTCCCATCTCAAGGGGGGCAAAACCTCCAGCAGCCCAGTCCCTTTTCTCGTTTTGGTGTGATAGCTGGAATGAGGCCCTGTGCCTTTGCCAAACTGGCCTTACTCTCATATCAGACCTGTCTCCCACTCCAAGGAGGCTTCCTGGTTTCTATATGAAGGACTTCCATCTAGACTCTATTGACTACCTGCCTGTCAGAGTCCAAAGATGTTCCCTGTATCTCTGCCCTTCCCCACACCTCAGTGATTCTACAGGAGGAGAATGAGCTTCCTCATGGGATTCCGGATGATGTCACAGGGTTCCTATTCTCTCTCTCTCTCTGTCTCTCTCTCTCTCTCTCTCTCTCCTCTCTCTCTCCCCTCTTCTGGCAATCTCCATTCATCCCTGTCATTGCTGGCAGATAGCGCTCTACATCGTGTAGAGATGGGAAGAAACACAGGAGTTCTTGAGATTTCACCCCCAATACTGGTTCCTGGTTCCAACCTCTCCCAGTATTCACCTTGGTCTCGGTTCCTCTCTCTCAACTCTGTGAAAGGGCCCGACTTTCCACAGGTCCTGGGGCGTCCATGGTTTTAGCTTCTCCTTCATCTTATGAAAGCTCAGGGGCTGGGGGGCCAGGGCCCCTGCCCAACGCTTCATGGGGCACCTGAAACTGCTTATCTTGTGCCCGAAGGCTCCACAATCCTTGCACTTCACCTGTTGGGGAAAGAGGAAGAGGAGGTCAATGAGTCAGCATAAATCACAGGCACATTTCACAGGTGAACAGGGGGACAGGACAGATTCATGGATGTTGTATACAAGTTACGGAGAGGAGACAGAAATTCAGACCACCTTAAGTGCCAGGATATTGAAGATATTAAGGGGTGTCCCCAAGCCCAAGCCTGGGGAAGGAGTCCCAAGGTAGACAAGTCTTGGATGGGAAGGGACTACTGAGTCATGTCCACAGAACTGGCCATCTCCAAACTCCCTCCCTGCCATCCTGGTCTCAGAAACACCTGCCCTCCACCCCCTTCCCTGAGTCCCAGACAGAGCCAAGCCTCTCCTCACCCTGGGATCCTCCTCCTCTGCTGAGGGAGCCCTGTGTGCCACCACTGCCTCCTGTGGCTTTTTCCCTTTCTGGGCTTTAGGGGTCTGCAGGGCTAGCGCTGTGGGTCACCACCCACTATCTGCCACACTTCCTTGGAGCTTCATGTCCTTTTTTCTCAGCTATGGATTAGGGGCATTCCTGAGGACAAAATCAAAGAGAACTTTCAATGAATTGGAAACCAAAGGCCCTCACGCGCCTTCTCCTCCAATGGTGGAAGAAAGGACCTCAGGATCACGAAGAAGGAACACCCTCCTCGCCCTGTCATGCCACATTCCCAGACCTCTGACCATTGCCTCGTGATCCCCTGAGCCCAGAAAGGGACTCTGCGGCAAGACACCTGAGGCACACCTGAAAGCTTTGGGTGGGTATCCATGCATGACTGATTTAAGAGACGTTGTTGAAGTCTATCCCAATGCCTCTTAAGAGGAGAAAGAAAGATAGTATTTCCCCAGACTGACACCATCATCAATGTTACATTGACTCCCGTGGTGCACATATTCCAAAAGCAAAAATAAAGGATGTTCTCCTCTGGAAAATTTCAATTTATCATTCCACAGAAGTGGAGGCAATTTTCAAACACAAATTCACCTAGAAAAAACACCTTTGCATCTATGTGACTGGAAGCTTCCCAACTGAGGGTCTCAGCTGGACTTTTTCCATGTGTATAGTGTCACTGTCTCATTTTTAACTTGTTTCTCATACAAGTGAAATGGACCTGTTCGAACTAATTCTTTAAAACAAATATATTCTTTCGGCTTTAATTGCGCATAAGGAAAACCCACCAACTACTCACCCACCAGCCCACAGAAGTCACAGTGCTGGGGCCTATTTCCTCCTGGAGCTACTCCTGTGGTCACAATGAGCCTGGAGAAGGTGGAGTTTGTTAGACTCTCCACTCAGAGACATGATTCCAATGATAATCTCCTTGCCCTGATGCCTAAAGACACATCACTACTTAGTTGTCCTAGAGTCTCATTTCTCTGAGGGTTCATCTGAGGATCGCAGGCAAAGAAAACCCACCTGATACCCAGCTGTGCTCCTTCTGTCTCTCAGCAGATTCTCAGAAAGGTTGGTGCTGGACAAGCCCGGCTGGAAGGGATGCAGCTCTCACAGTGACTGCAGATGGGTCACTGGGGTGGTTTCTGGGTTTGGGTGGACTTTTAAGCGTTTTCGAGGTCACGTGACCTTTATTTACAGGGTGACCATCCAATTGGTGCTACAATTCTCAGGGATGGTAGCAGCTTTTGAAGGATGCCCTCTCCTTGGTCCTTTGCCATTTGTAAGCGTTTTCCGCTGAGATGGACACGTGCGCATACTATGATGACTCCATGTTTTCTGTAAGAAAAATAAACATTTGTGTGGATATCTGTTTCCTCTTGCACGTTGCGGCTTTGAAATGGGTGACAGTCGCATCAGAGAATATGTCTTGTGTCAATCCACTGGCGTGTCGAGTTCTTTGGCATTAAGTGCACTCATATTAGGCCGCAACCATCAGCCTCGTCCACCTCCTGTGCTTTGCACGCTTGCTTACTGCAACTCCGTATCTGTGAAACACTCCTTCCCCTTCTACACCTTACTGCACACCCTGTCCGCAGCCACTCTCTCTTAGGCCTCTGGGAAGTGGACTGCTCTAGGAAATCTCGAGGAGAAGAGTCTAACCATTTCAGTCCTTTTGAAATTGGCTTCTGCACTTTGCCTCGTGACTCAAGTCGCTGTCCCTGAGAAGTTTCCATGAGGACACATGGAACTCTTTCATTCTGTATCATGGGTGGATGTACAGGGACTGGGATGTGCTCATTTGGCCTCTTCTCCTCTGGGGTGATATTTGGATTCTTTCTCCCATTTCTCTTCCACTAGCCATCTATCTGTCCGTGGGTGCGTTGAGGCACCTGAGTTTGTATTTATTTAGAGACCTTAGCACTGAAACGTCAATCATTCCATTTGGGCATTTTCAACCACTGTCCAGGGACCAAGGAGTCCTCCCCAGCAACTGGACAAATAACACCCGCGCGCCAAGTACCCCGACACTAGAGCTAGCCCAGGTGAGGAGGCTCCATTTGTCAAGACTCTTGGCTCTCTGGATTGTTCCCCATTTCAGGATTTGCGCAGTTTTGCAATCCAGGTGCCTTTTTCATTGGCATCTCATTTATTGTTCACAAATCCATCCGCTCTGATGGTGACCCTAGACGGGCCCTGTAGTCCTGGCTCCGCCCCGCCACACCCTGCCCCATCCCATGCGACTCGCAGATTGAAATCCTTCCTCCCTGGGCAGCAAGGGCACCATCCGCACCTCCCGCAGCTGCCTCTGGCATCTGCCTGGCCTCTGCCTGGCCTCCTCCTGGCCTCCCCCCGCTCCCAAAGCGGCATGCACCCAGCGTGGCCGCCGCTGGTCTTCGCTGGACCAAGTGGCCCTTGCAGTCACTCTTAGGACCACTCTTCCAGGGCTGACTTCAACGGGACCAGTCTGAATAAAAGACCCCTTTGTAGATGGGAATTGTATACATTTTGGTCCCGTTGTGCATCATTTTGGTCCCGTCATCTTCAGCATCAGTTGTTTGATTTTTCCTGCATCTTTTCTGAAAAAATCGGTTGGGATGTCCAAGGGTATTAAAAGTGGTTTACTGTGAATTTTTTCCCCAAAGCTGAATTTGTGCTAACGCCCAGTGATTTGTGGGTCGTATTCATTTCAATTCAGGCAATTTTAGAAGTGTTTCTTAAAACCCCCATTCCCTTAGATTGAATAGGATGGCATATTAATTTGGGGGCAGAGGGCAGGGTATCGTCACTCAATCTTTTATATATATATATATATATATAATATATATATATATATATAAAATTTTTTCTGCAGCAGCAGAGTTGGGGTACAATATCATACCAGTCACAGGTCCCTAATACAGTGAGTTGACATTTTTATATCTTTCAAGGTGATCATCCCTCGAATTCTAGTCATCATCTGTCATTTTACAAATATCACGATGTTAACGACTCTATTCCCTTTCATCTTGTCACACATCCTCCCACCCCTCTACATGATATTTTAATGCATCGACATGATTCAAAATTGCAATATATTTTGGTCCTTTGAGCATGGAATCCAGCTTTGTTTTGTGTTTTGGAAAACGTCTGTGAATTGGACGGGTTCTTTTCTTTGGATTATTTCCATTAGCTTTGCTGTGTAGACAGTCATATCCGTGATCAGGATGAAAAAGTGTTGGGGTGTCTCTGCAGGAGTGCACAACACAGTCATTTCTCCAGCATCAGGGCCCAGGCATTGCGTGCAGCCCAGTGTGGAAGCACAAGAGCTCCTGACCTGTTCCTTTGTCTTTGGAACACGGAAGTTTGTCTTAAAGCGTCATGGTTGCTATGGAACCAAATGGCAATTTGGTGTCTGTGTTTCTTTTCCTTCCTTAGGAATTTTGGTTCACTTCATTAATTGATAAAAAGTGGCAGCTCTTCATTTCAACATATTTCCCTTTTCAATTCCTAGTCTTGTGAATTACAGTCACAGACTCTCAAATCTTATGCTTAAAAATTGACTAACATAGTAAGTAGATCTTAAGATTTTCTGTTCCACACAAATGACAGCTATAGGAGATAATGCGATAGGACGGATATGTCGCAGACCTTGATCGTGGTGACCTTTTCCCAGTGGATATGGAGAGCGGGTCACCACATGGTGCATCTTAACCACGTACAGGTTTACTGGTCCATTGTAGTCTCAGTGAAGCTAGAGAACAGTTTCTCTCATGCAGGGACAATATTAAATGAGGCACTAAGGAAATCGATCAAGTGTTCTTTGATTCCTTAGAAATCGTATATATGAGTTTGAAATCCACCTTTGTTTTCAATCAGATGGATGATTTCATGACTTTGTTCCTACTTTCATTAATAAGTTTGGATGATCCATTTTCCTTGAGCTGCACCCAACGCTGCCAGACTTATTTTGGAGTTTCATCCCTCCTTTCCCAGAGAGGTAGTCCCGTGACAGAGGTGCATCCCCTGGGTAAAGGGTCTCAACTGTGGGAGTACTGTAATCTACACTTCCTTTTGAAACTCATATGTTTCAGTGACTTTTGGAAGGATGATGCTTTCTAAAGGAGGATATGGAAACTGGGTGTATTTTCTTGCAGTCGGATGAGCCTCTGTGATCCTCTTTCTGGAGCCCCAGGAGAGTCCTCAGTCTTAGGTCTCCCTGGAGGAAGGAGCAGGCAGCTGGGAAGCTTTGGAAGTCTGACTGGTTAGGGACTGCTCCCACGAAAGGCATGACTGAGGGGCCACAGGTTGGGGGCATTGAGGCCCTGCTGAAGGATCAGAAAGGAGGATGTGTATGGAAATTGAAGAGCCAAAGGCTGCCAGGGCAAGGTGGAATGGGGGAGTCACTGACTGAGATGAAGGGAATATACAGGTACCTGAGCTTGGGGCCAAAGCTTTGGCAAGGCAAAGCCATGGTCTGTGACCAGAAGCAGGGCGAGTGGGGTGAGCAAAGCGAGCAGGGCTCTGTGGCAGGGGATTGGGGACTTTGACCAGGGCTGACAAGGACAAGAGAAGACGGTCAGGGAAGGAAGGGGCAGTGTTGGGCTTTCAAGGAGAATTGGAGCCGGACCTGATGTGAAGGGTGGGGAGAGAAGTGGGAAGGTCACAGGGGACCTGAGCCCGGGTGTGGAAGAGGGAACCTGGCGGTTACCGTTGGGCAGGTGCCCATCCCAACTGACCAGGTGAGGTCACAGTTCAGCACTGGGCTGTGAGGATGGTTGTACAGAAGTGGGCTGAAGAAAAAGCACTGCAGTGGAAACAAGGAACCTGGTGGTGAAGAGGCCAAGAAAAAAGAGGGGATGAGAAGCTGAGCCTAAGAAGAGTGACCCACGGAATATGAGTGAAGTAAATCAGGGCCCCTGGAGACGGGCTCCCACTCTTCCAACCTACCAGACAGCACAGAAATAGCACGGATTCAGCCATGTGTGCATCTGATTGTAGGGACACCTTCACGTCCCTGTCAGAAAATCAGACACGTCTCTCCCAGAAGAAACCTGTTTTCAGTTTTATAACAGTCACAAAAATGATCCCTCACGACATTGTCATCTAAATAGTGACTAGGTACCAAAAGAATGATACGGTGTATGAAAGAAATCACTTTACTAGTGATATCATAAGTTAACAAAGTAGACAGATATCAGATGAAAACGCCCCCTGAATAGATTGCAATGACCCGGTAAGGTGCCTCCTGAGTGAGTTGGAAGCAGTTTCCTAGGATTGTATCAAACCCTGTGTTCTGTGATGGCAAAGAGAAGCAGCAGATGGCAGGAATCCAGGCCCTGGAGAACCTGGCTGCTGAGGGCCAGTCCTGTGCCAATTACTTCGACAGAAATCTAGTATGCGGAGGTGTGGTGTTCATCTTGTGCGGCCTTCCACAGGACCCTCTGCAGTCTCAGCATTCTATCCCAATGGATTTTTGTGGCGTGTTCCATATAGGAGGCAGGATCCTTCAGTCACATTGTGCCTCCCCCTTCTGGGGCCCCGGAGCTGTGATTGCTTGGTTCATGGTGCTCCAGCTCTTCATCAGCGCTCACAGCAGGGAGTGCTTTTTTCTTGGTCTCTTAGCTCATAATCTGAGGAAATGTTTGTTGACCTAAGTAATGCCTATCTTACTATCTAACAACTCATTCATCCATAGATACAGATATAGATATATTTCTGTAAGAAATAATCCTCATTTGTATTAAGGCTTAATAGTTTATGTCGATTTCTCCAAATCTAAGCTATTACCCCGTGAATCTTTCTAGCTGTGCCCCCTCACTTCCCTCTTCCCTCCACTCAGACTGTTAGAGGGCCTGTCCACCTGCCCACCAGGAAAGAGTGTGCTCTTAGTATCATGAATGGCACTCACATCACCAGCATAGGTCACCCCAACCTGCATCTTCCCACCAGGCACCGCAGACCCACGTGGAGCACATGTGTGTCCAGCCCTGGCCTCGAATACTCGTCTACAGTGAGGATAAGAACCTCATTTCCTCAGGATGGACCATGGAGTTCCTGTGCCTTGGGGACAACAGGGCCACATCTACGGTGAGTAAATACTTGTTGTGGCCAGATTGCTGAGGAGGGAGACTTGCCTGACTTCTTCCAGATATTTTTCTTAACTAGAGAGAAAGAAATTCTTTTTCTGGACTGTCTCCATATGTTTTATTCTTTACTATCTCGTGCAGTATTTTAACCAGACTTATTTTACAGAAGTAACCATTTATTGGGAGTCATTTTGGGTAGAATCATAGCACGTTGTAGTATTTTTTACGGATTCAAGATTGTTTCTAGGGAGATGTCCCAATGCAAACTCAGAGGAGGGGAATCAACAGTTATGAAAAGAATGCACAAAATGCCAGGCACAGTTCTATGCAAAGAACTGGGGACACAGGTACGACGTGGTCGGATGTATCCAATCTCCAGGCCAAGGGAGAATGTTTGCAACTCTATATGTGCTTTTTAAGGTTAAAGGGGAATTTTTCTGAGAAATTGAAAGTAGCTGCAAAAAATATTGAAAAGTCGAAGGGTAGGTGTATTAAAACTCACAACAATATTTTAAATGTCAATATTTTATTTAAATCCAAATTAGAATCTATTTTCATTTCACTTAGCTTTAAAGGAAGTTGCCTTATCTATAATACATTTGAAATAATGCTCCTCAGTTTATCTCATTTTCACATTGAAGCATTATCATGATTAATATTTTTCTCATGACCCAATGACAGTCTTAATTAATTTTAATTTTAAATTTCACCTTCTTGAAACTTCTTTTGCATGTCCTTGCTGTGAAAGGTATTATTAAAATAAATAAATCTAGGACACTTCCAAATATATAAAAATTGTTATAAAAAGATGAGGGAAAATGCTGATTTTGAAACAAAAGCTTATACTCAAAATGAAAATATATTAACATTTCTTCAGAATCATTTATTTTTCTTTATTGCAGAGATATCTTAAGGCATCTAAATTCTAAATTTTATTTTTTTAAAAATAGTTAAAAAGTCTACGGCCATGCCACCTGAACAAGCCCCATCCCACTTGATCTTGGAAGCTAAGCAGGGTCGAGCCTGGTTAGTACTTGGATGGGAGACCACCTAGGAAGACCAGGTGCTATAGGCATAAAAAATAAAAAATAAAAAATAAGGGATTGTAATCTGACAAGGTCCTTGCAATCTGTGAGGTCAACCAAGGGTTGCCTCACCAAAAATTAATAAATTAATTAAAATAAATAAAAAATAAATAGTTAAATAAATAGTTAAAACACATTCTACTTATACTCAAATCACTTGTAAATTGTAGTTCAATTATTCTGAGAGGTCCTAATATATTTAAACTTTGTAATAGTGATTTACAGTTCTTAGGACATAGCTAAATATCCTTCGACACAAGCTGAGTTGGCTTTCTCTTCCTTGGTATTAAAATATGCACACTCCAGAACCCTCAAAATGTTTTGCTTCTTGACTTCATCATGTATATGAGAATACACATCATATATACATATGTATAATCTATTTAATTTCAGAAGTGTCACCAAGATTTTTCTATCTAGTATATTTTTAAACATATTATTTTAAACAAATCCAAACCAGGCAACAAGAGACCAGCCAAAGGCTCAGGGGTGCTATGTAACCTCATGTGGTATGACACTCAGTGGGGGATTAAGGTAGGACGGTATTAGTCAAGGGAAGCTTATCGAATTAGCTTAGTTCTAACAATAGTATATATATCACCTATGCGCCCTCAAGAGCATAGAATATGGGGATGCCAGTGGCCAATGACAGTCAAGAAAGGTCTGCAGTATTGATTTTGAGGTGAAAAGGGGGCTTTTTGGTTTGCAAAAACAATGACCTGCTCTGACCTATAAGAGGAAAACCAGGATTCACTCTGGGTTTAAGAATTTAACTGATGCCCAAAGAACTCGTTAGAGATGAGTGAAAACTAGAACTCATTTTTTGCCTCCCTCTCAGACTTTCTTTTTTTGAAAAATTAATATAATAGATTAATTTTTATTGAGGTATAATTGACATATAACATTATATTAGTTTCAGGTATGCAACATAATGATTTGATATTTGTATATATTGCAAAATGATCCCCACAATAAGTGTAGTTAACATCCATCACCACACAGCTGCAAGTTGTTTCTTGTGAGAACTTTTAAGATCTATTCTCTTAGCAACTTTCAAATATATAATATTTATATCATTAGTATCATAGTCACCACACTGTCTGTATATTATATCCCCATGACTTATTTATTTTGTAACCGGAAATTTGTACCTTTTGACCATCTTGACACAATTCTCCGATCCCCCTTATTTCCCTTAAGATCTAGCCACGTTGTTGTAAATGGCAGAATTTCATTTTTTTTTTTTACAGCTAAATAATATTCTTTTATGGGTGTGTGTCCTCCACATTTTATTTATCCATTCATCCATCCATATTTTACATAGCCAAGATAAGGATTGTTTCCTTATCTTGGCTATGTAAAATATGCTGCAGTGAATATGGGGTACAGACAGCTCTTCTAGATAGTGATTTCATTTTTGGTGGTAGGGGAGAATAAATACCCCAAAGTGGAATTGCCACACTGAAGCCCACAGCCTGAGAATAGTTTGGTAGCATAAACCCAATTAAAAGTGAAGACTGATCATCTTGCTGCAAGTCCCCTGCTGTGCTTTCCAAAACGGGCTAATCTCCACAAAGTAATGAGGCATCTGGATGCTTTTCAGAACACTAGTGAGATTTAAGGAATCACTATTTTCCATAATTGTATCTAAATGATTTACCTAGAGGGAAAATTTTTTGTTAAACTAGTTTTTCCTTGACTAGATTTATCTTGATTGACATCCAAAGTAAACAGGGCCCATTGCATTTAAATTAATGAAGTTATCAACTATAACAAAGTGAGTCCAAAACCAAATGTATATCTATTCCTAGAGAAAATGAAGCTCTAAGCTTATGTGTGTGGTGACTGCACACGCAATAACATACAGTATCATGGGGTTTTAGCCTATTTAGTTTCTGGTGAGTAATAGAGAATTTCCCCAGTCAGATCCAACATCCAGATCCTTTAGGTAGTATTTTATCAGTAAACTTTAATTATAAAGATGATTGTTTAATCTAACTGTGGCCACTTGTAGTATATTATGTGAGGGCAGGTTAGGTAATTGTGCACATGGAATTTCTGTTTATTTATAATTCATAAATCATCATCAAATAGAAACTTATGATTCTGCTGGTGATTTTTCTGCAATTAGTCTTGCAATGAAGAAGGGAACAAACAAATGCATAGTGAGAAATTAGATGAGTAACCTGAAGGAAAAGTAGGGTTCTACTCAAGGCAACTAGGTGAAAAGGAAAGGCTTACACTTAGGGAGTAGTTTAAAGAAGGATCATTGAAGAAATGGCATTTAATCTCAGTCTGCAATCTAATGTGTTTAGAATGGTCATATGTGGAGTAGATATTGGGGTGAAAATAAAGGGTGATAATAGTACTCTGTGTAGAGATAAAAACAATCCTTTACTGTATACTTCTGAAAAGTTGTTTCAAAGGTTAATCCTTGGATATCTATTAATCCAGTGGAACCATTATCTGATTTTGAAGACTAGAAGAGAAGGAATTTTTATTTACAGAAGAGTTAATGGGTTCATTTTGAAATATATTTCATTTTACATACTTGTAATACATGCAGATGGAGAAAATAGCTCAGAAATTGAATCTAAATATGTGTTTTCAGATATGAATTTAGAGATAACACTGGAAGAAATTGAAGTAAGAGAAGGAATGTTTGAGAATTTCAAGATAGTAATTGTAAGAGGAGAGGAAAGGAGTAGGATTGATCCTTGAAATTGTCAACACTCTTGTTTGAAGAGGACCGTGCAAAAGACTCCTGAAAGGAGTGACTAGAATATTTTTAAAACAGTTAAGGATCTGAGCTGTCAGAGAAGCCTAGGTAAAATAAAATTCCCAAGAAGAAATTATGCACCCATACTGCTTTGGTTCCAAATAAAAAGCTCCATAGAAATGCTCACTGGATTTATATGGAGGAATAACTGGGATTTTATCAATATTTATTAGCATGGGGATCATTAGTGATTTTGTAAGTTGAAGAGTGAAGGAGTGTGAGGAAATTGTCATTAAATATGTACTGTTTTTTTCAGGTTCGTTTTGAAGGAAAAAAGGTCATGCAATAGGAATTAGATATAAATGGGTTTAGAGGGGAGTTTTGTTTCACAAATGAAGAGATGAAGAGGGTGTAAGTAGATAAATACAGAAGTGATGAAGAGGTTGCTGGTAAAGGAAATTTTATTATACTAATTATTATTGAATAGTTGAGGGAGTAAGAGAGAAATGGATGCAATTGGAGAAGCGGGATTTAGTTAGGAATAGAAATGACTTTTCAATTTTTATAAGAGAGGATACACTAATGGATTGGAATGCAGGATTAGTTGTAGATTTCATGCCAGTGAGCTGAAGTCGTTCTTAAAATTAACTAATTCATGGCTACAGTAGGAAGGGAAGCCATTTTTGAAAAGTGAGGAAAAAGAGAATTTGTGAGATTCAATTGGCATGGGGAATGTTGAAATATTTATGACAATGACAGAGTGATTCTATTATTAAGCCATTGTAGAACACCAGATATTTATAAAAAGTCTTTGGGGGATTTGTAACACCATAATTAGGTCAGATGCAGCTATAGATAGGGGGAATATCTGGAGTGGGTCTCTCCATCAACAGATGTGGGGAAAATCTAAGAGGCATGAGAATTGTTTATCTTGGTGTGTATTTATTTAAAAGAGTAAGTGTATGTTACTGATCAATACACAAAGGATAAGAAGTGGGGGCTGATTTCGGAAATTGGGATCAATTAACTGGAAGTTCCCATGTATGGTAGTAGGAGAACCTGGGCATAAAGAATAATTTTGCGAAGAGGCTGAAAGAAGGAGGCTTGTAGAGAAGGAGTCTCTGGTCATTGATTTGAGAGATGACATATATGTGTAAAATCTAGTTCAGGTGTCTACCTCTCAAGATGAGAATGTTTAGTTATTTGACATTCAGAGCTAGGCAGAGCTAAGTTTCAATTCTAGCTCTGTCAAATTCTAACCTTGAAATTTTGTCATATAAATAAAGCTGTCTGAACCTAGTGCCTATTACTTGTTAAATGTGTGACGATCCATAAAGGCAGGGTTATTTTGAGTATTAAATGCAATATATGTATGTAAGCATATATGTGTAAATTTTACTCACAGAGTCTCAATTAATACTAGTAGAATGAATTTTTCTCTTTCTATGTCCTCAGGGTCAAAGGGCTTTAATCACATTCTGCTCTAGACACATTTAAGAGTTTTTTGATGCCATACATGTGGTTATAAACATTGTTTTAGGTTATATTTTAGAGTTGACAAATTATTTCATATACTTAAATTATGAAATGCAGATATAATCGTGTTGATAAAAATAACTAAAACTCCAAACATTATTTCCCTGAGATAGCCTGAGTCAATGAATTTCCTCTAAAATCAAGCCCCTTTATTCTGTATTTTATGAGCCTGTCTGCCCTGCATGGATTTTGTAACACAACTGTAGCACTATGACATGCATCTTTCCCATGTAAGGGTTTGTGTGATGAGTCACTGAACACTTGAGCAAGGGATAGGTCTTTGAATTGCTCCAGCCCAACATTGAAGAGATTCCAAAGTTGCTCGGCCATATCTAAGGCCATGAGGTTTACAGGTAGGGTTGAGGCACTGATGTTGCCTGAATTTCACATGTGGAGGAGCCTAGATGACTCAGAGCAAGTGTATCTTGAGGGAGAGTATGGGGCACTAATTAGCAGAAGTGGGCATTGGAAAACAATGCTAGTGGACCTCACCAAGAATTATAAAACCAGAAATTCCAAAATGGTACCCAGGGCTATGGAAACAGGAATCTCCTTGTGAAAGGAGCTGGGTTCTCCTAGGGTTTGGAGCCTCTGAATACCAGATCTAATTAAACTAGAAAGCCCCATACATTTTTTAATCTTTGTAATGGGGATTGTAATATCTTCTTTACAAGCATCAGTAGCCAAAGACTTATTGTTAACCCTCGGAAAGGAGATCCCCTCCCCCAGAGGAAAGTCTGCCCCCTGCCATTTGTCTTTGTTTACTCTGAAGGTTAATGTGGGTTGGACTATGGGAAGGAGTCACTACCATGTGAAGGTTTGCAAAGTCAAGGTGGGCATTTCTAGGAATGTTGGAGTAGACTGGAATCTCACAGGTTCTTTCTGTTTCCTCCGCTTTGTCTGCTTACTGTGCTGTGACTCTGTTACTGTGCTGTCCCTTGGTGAGAATACACAGGAAGACAGTGGGCAACTGAGTACTAGACAATGCAACCACAGGTAAGTAGGCCTTGCTCTTTCTCATGAGTCGATACCTGTTTTTGCAGATGAACAGGTTTCTCTTCTTGGCCTGGGTCTTCTGTGTGCTGCCATGAAATATTAGTCTGAGTCATGTTTCATCAGAACTCTGGGAAACTTTTGGCAGGTCAGGGGCTGGTCAAGAAATAATCCTCTACCAACTATTTACACGATTTCATTCTGTTTCCCATACCTTAAGGATGTTCCTGAAGAAAAGGTGGAAAATTGTTTCTTCTCACTCATCTTGTGGCTTCGGTTGAGAAATAACTCACTCATTAACCATGTCAGTGTCTGCAGTAGGCTAGGAAGGGGGAGAGAGAAATGAGGAATCATTTATTTATTTACCCCAATTTTAAACTTATTAAAGTTTTTATGGAATACACTTGAACATTTTGATATTTTAAAAAACATTCTTTTTACCACTCTTATCCCCAGCAACCACTTTTTCTCTTTGTAATTAAACTTTATTTAAATTCAAAAACGGAAAGAAATGTCTGGTGAGTGTTGTTTTCTTAATTTGGGGTGTGCATTGAGAAGGATTGTAATGGAATAAAACCTAGGGTCCTATAGCAATTTTTGAAGGACTGGACAGATCAGGTTTAATCAAGAGGCTTCTTTTACCCATTAGCAAATAGATGGCATATTGATTATAGGAGGAATAATGATAACCAATGCTCAGAAGTGCCAGAGAAAATTTAAATGTGAAGCTTACCACAGGAGGTTCAGGTTAGGACATGCTTTATGTACAGCACTCTTAGGATCCCCTTGTTTTTGCTTCTGAATTGTATGTCTTATGCCTTATCATGAGCATGTGAGTCATAGAGACGAGAGGCTATACCTGCTTACCCAAGTTCTGGTGGAGGCCCATTCAGTCCTGCAGAATGAGGTGTATTGCTATATCCAGGTTATTTTCACCGCACCTCATGAGATGATTGTTTAAAATAGAGTTATGTTTTCAAAGTGTGTGTATATTTCAGTGAGTATGTGTGAACGGCTAGTGACATGTCAGCATAGAGAAACATTTGACTGTAACCTCAGACAGGGTTTGAGCTATCTGTGTATACAGCAGCCTGTCCTCACTACTGTCATGACCAGTACATTCCTATGGCCCTTGGTGGGGAAGGCCCTGTATGGATCAAAATGTCCATGATGTTTTAGGAATCAGTAACCTTCAAGAATATAGCTCTAGACTTCATCCAGGAAGAATGGGCCCTCCTGGCCATATCCCAGAGATGCAATGCTGGAGAACATCAGTCACTTGGTCTCTGTGGGTAAGTCTATCGACCTGGATATTATTTATTATACACATATCCAGAACAACTTGTACATATATCCCTCCACTCACAGTTCTCATTCAAATTCTTTCATGGTTCTTAAACTACTTAAAGGTTGATTGGTTATTTATTTATTTATTTATTTATTTATTTATTTATACCTATTGTGTCACCCCCCAAAGAATACAGTTTTCCTAACCACTTTTTCATGTCTCCCTTCTTGATCAGTAACAACCAACACTGTGCTGGGGATTCAGTGAATATTTTTAAATAAATGAAAGTATTAAATATTTATTAAATAACTATTCTGCTGTATAGACATACCTGGTAGTTAAAAATTTATTCATGAAAATTATACTAATTATCTATGTCCAAATAGATATTAGGTTATTCTGGTGGAGCTTCTGTGTATTATTTTATTTTATTTTTTTAAATAAAGTTCAGCCTACTGTGGGAACATTTAATTTCTCCTTTGTTGAAAACACTGAGGATTCTTCACTTTGATCTTGGACCTGCATATCAGCAACAAGAAAATCTCCTTGTGTTGGCACAGTGTCAAGATGTTCTTCCTGCCCTGGTGAAGGACCTTCAGTATTTTCAATGTTCAAGGTGCCTTTTCCTGGGCTCTGCTTCAGTGTTCACATTTTTCTTCCTTCTGTCCTGCCCTGACATTAAAGAATAGGCATGCTTCTCAATGCAGAATCAAAAATCCATGTACCGTTTTCCCCCCACAAATAGGGTATCAACTGTGCAAATCAGAAGTGGAGCTGTGGAGGGAAGGAAGAAGATTTCCTGAAAGCCTGAGTCCAGATGAGTTCCAGGCCCATGTGGGCTCAGTACCAAGAAGATCCTGAAACTAGGAGAGCAGGACCTCGGAAATGGCAACTGCAGATTTGCTTGAGTAAATTATGTTTTCAGAAAAATGCTAGTGGCCACTGGGGCCTGTGTCCTCTTTTGAATTTTCTTTTGGTCTCAGAAAAGGGATGTTCATCTCCTCTTGGAAATAGAGTTTTGCATAATGTCCTTGGTCTTGTGTCCTTCCCTTTGAGAATTTTCTTTCTCTTGACCTTACCATCATCCATTCTTGATTTTATTTTTTCTCTTATTTCAATCCCAAAAATACTTACTAATTTTTAATTTTCTGAAATGCATTTCAACTCACTGATGTATTTTTCCTTTTCACATTTTTACTCTGTGTAAGAGTATTTAAAGCAGTCACACAGGCCTTGCATGAGTTCAACATTTTCTTCCTCTAAAACCACACTAGCAATTTATTTTATTTTACATATTTTAGACAGAAAAAGTGGCCTTATAAGAAATAATATCCATGCAAGATATATGAAGAAAGGACCCATCTAATTGCATGTCAATGGTTTCAAGAAGGGGTACGAACACTTTCCTCTACATTAAAGATATGAGACTGAAAGATTTTATAAGGCAATACATGACTGTTATTGAGTTAGGCATAAATTCTGCCCAAGGAGAAAGTTTTGGGTAATTTGAATTTAGGGAAAAAACTAATGTGTGTTCAAAACCATACCTAAATTCTTATTAAAAGACAGTTACATAAACATGGCTCATATACCTGATCTTTGAAAGTAATGCCATTTTAAAAGTAAATCTGATAGCTCTGCAGTTGAGATGTTATAAAAGAAGACATCTCTTTGCATTGTAGAAAATAGCACACATTGCACATGTAAATAACACAGAGAATATTTTAACAGGAGATATTCACTACATGGTCAAACTAGAAGACATGTGTAAAGAAAAGAAATAATGAATGTGCAATATTTGAGAAATTCCTTAAGAACCTCTCATCTACAAATAGCAGAGACCTTATACTGGAGAGGATGCCTGTGAATATAATGAGTATGGGAAAGTTTTCACATACTAATCCACAGTGACTCAACATTTGTTAAATCACATGAGGAAAAAAAACCCTATAAGTGTAATGAATATGGGAAAGAGTTCTACCATCACACTCAGCTTTCTATACACAAAAAGGACACATACTGGAGCAAAACCCTATAAATGTAATGAGTGTGGAAAATTCTTCAGCCAAAGGACTAATTTTACTCACACCAAAGAATTCACATGAGAGAGAAACTTTATAAATGTAATAAATGTAGGAAAGAGTTCAGTTGAAGCACTCGGCTTTATACACACCAAAGAACTCACACTGGAGAGAAACCCTATAAATGTAATAAATGTGGGAAACACTTCAGCCAAAGCACTAACTTACTTACATTCACACCAAAGAACTTACACAGGAGAGAAACCGTTTAAATTTAAAGAATATGGGAAAGCTTTCTGTTATCCTTTATTCTTTAATCAACATAAGAGAATTCACACTGAAGAGAAACCATAGAAATCCTTTCGTCAAAACTCTGGCCTTATCATTAAAGAATTTACATGAAAGAGGAAACCTATACAGTTTACACTTGAACAATGCAGGAGTTAGGGGTGTCAACACCTCACACATTTAAAAATCTGTGTATAACTTTTGACTCCCCAAAATTTGGGCATCCCTCAGTGACTGCAGGGGGTTTGGTTTCCCCTGTGAACACCAAAATCCAAGGATGCTTAAGTCTCTTATATAAGATGGTGTAGAACAATGCATCCAGTTGGCCTTCTGCATCCACAGATTCCTAAATTTAGATCAAAAAGTGTTTTTTTGTTTGTTTGTTTGTTTGCTTGAATCCACAGATGCAAAACCTAGGCATATTTATTGAAAAAAAAAATTCACATAAAAAGTGGACTCATGCATTTCAAACTCATGTTGCTCAAGGGCCAGCTGTATATGAAATGGATATGGCCAAAATTCCAGGCATATGTCTTACCCTTTACTTAAAGAAAATAATCACATGGAATGGAAATCTTCAATGAGTCTTTGACCTTAGTTGATGTGAAGTAACACACATTGTAAACATAAAGAACTGTCTCCATACTCAGTTCTAACATATACACCAGAGCATTCACACAAGGTAGAAATTATATGTATATAATCAATATGACTTCACTGTGTGCCTTCATTTATCATTTATCTTTTAAACAACATGAGCAAACTCTACAGAAGAAACTGCAAAAAAAAAAAAATTCTATTGAGAATCTTTTAACCCACACTTCATCCAAGAAGTATTCAGAATTTTGTCAAATGACTTATTATAAACAATGTAAGATGAACATGTAGATTTGTGCTGTAATCCAGCAAAAGATTTCTTAGGCAGGAATGTTTAATGGAGAATTTTTAAGAAGTAATAAAAATTAGATTAAAAATTTTTAGTAGATTAGTACTTGTAATTATATATACAGTAAAAGTTGTTCCTCAAAATATCTAATATGTTGTTCAATGTATATGTATATTTTTGTGCATCTTTAAAAATAATTTTAGAGACCTGAATCAATCAAAATAACCTAAATAAACTGAAGAATTATAAATATAAAATAGTATAATTTAACTATTATGTCCATATTTTCAAAGGTATATACATAGTAAATATTAACACAAACATGGAAGAATAAACATATAGTTTGAATAAAGTTCAGTATTAAAATAATATTCCTCTTTTCAGAATGTCAAGCCTGTCCACATTTTTCTGTCTTCACTCCCACAATCATTCCTGTCTTGAACAGGTCACAGGGGAAGAGAGAGAAGGAATGAGAGACCAGGAGACCAAGTTGAAGTAAAAAAAAAACTAGCAGAGGGAGAAGGGAGTACAAGTGGGTGATGGGGCAGCTGTGCCTAGGTACATGGCTGGCATCTGAGGAACAAGACATTGCTAGAGAAGGGATAGATTGAAGGAAGCATTTGGTGACCTTAGGAGTTGACAAGAGGCATAAGGAGGCAAGTCAGTTAACAAGGGTGCAGAAGGGGGCATCTGAAGTAGGCTCAGGGTCATGGAGAGGCTAAGCCGCTGGAAGTGACATGAGCAAGGAAAGAGCAGGGCTTTGGGACAGGTACTGGTGATCCAGAATATGCACAGACCTTGGGAAAAAGGTCCAGTTAGGGAAGGCTAATATGGGTTAAAGGATCGGGGAAGACAGTGTACACTAAGGGGACCTAGGAGTCTGAGATGAAGGGTTGGGACAAGTACAGAGAGTCTGAGTTGAGTCTAAATCGCCTTCTCTCTCTGCTTTCTGTTAAATCCCAAGCAGTTCTTCTATATAAATTAGAGCCTCAGACTCTGAGTTGGAAAGGAACTGACATAATTTTGCTCAACAGTATTCTAAATTTTCCCCCCAAGATTCTTCCCCTGTGGTTAAGCCCTGTATAATCTCCCTTTATTTCTGTTCTGGCCTTCGAATGTGACAGAATATCATTCTCCTAATTAGGTTACATTATATGGAAATGGTAAAGGTGTTTTGCAAATGTCATTAAGATCCCTAATCATTGATTATGAAATATTACAAGGGAGTTTTTCCTGAATGAGCATAACCCAATCAGGTGATACCTTTCAAAAAGGTACTGCAAGTCAGAAACAGAGGATGTCAGAGAGATGTGACCCAGAGACAGTCTACTGCTGGCCTTGAAAAAACAAAAGATAACCAGTAACTAATAGAAAAAGTAACATATAGGATAGGGTAGAAGGGAATACTGAAGAAGTAGTATAAGGAGGAGTGACACTTCTGAGAATACCTGTCTGTATAGTTTTGGTCTTGGAACTTCTTATGTACTCAAAAATGCAATTTTATCAACAAGGAAGGGCAAAAAAGAAAAAAAGAAAAAAGAAAAAAAATGAGCTGAATTTTATATTAGGTTACTACCATAATCCCACAAAATAAACCAAGAAAAATTCAAGTAAATTTTGAACCCAGTGTTTTTATTGTATAATCTCAAGTGAAGTACAAAAATACCTACAAATTATTCTTACAGCTACTTGATTTTTTTCCCCCAATAGAGTGGATGTAGCAATTTTAGAAGGGTACTGTATGACTGAGTACATGATTGAACATATTTAGGTTTTTCAGCCTAGGTTACCGGGTAGTGGAAAACGGAGATAAAAATACTTAAGGAAGAAAATAGGTCTCAGGGTACTGTATTAGAATTAGAAATTAGGTTTATTAGCATGAATTCATAATGTGTGTTGTTTTGTGTATGGGTGTGCACACATGTGTGTATGTATAGGTATGTGTGTTTCCTTCCTAACCATGTGCACTGAAAGAGCCTAGAAGCCATGATACCTCAGCCATGATGGCAAATATCACACAAATCTTGGTTTCTAAATTTTATTCCTCAATAATAGTGACAAGGCTTCCATGAGGAAAGAGTTGATTGAGGCAAGCAAATATAAGATTAGTGCTGGGGGAGGGAAAGTACAAAGTGAGCCTAAGTTGTCTTTTGCTAAAAAGTAAGGAAGTACTCACACCAAAAAAGGGAATAGGTGAAAAGGAAACAAAAGGTGGTTTGAAGGAGCCCCCATGGCCGCATTTGGGACAAATTTATCTTCAGAATGAAGAATGACAATGAATTTTAACACATTGAGTAATAAAAAACAAGAAATCACACTGTGAGTAAAGTAACATAGTCATAAACACACGCGCTCATGCCTTTTTATGTGGAGGGAAATGAAACACAGTCCCTTCCATTACTATACCAACTAAAAAATTGTGGAAGGAATAGTAGGAAAAAAATCATTATTTGAAATTGCCAAAGTAGAAAAAATCAGCAGTGGAGACATTCATTCGGTAAACACTCCTTATGTAAATCTCTAAGAAAGACGAAACATGACTTGTGCAGTGTTCCAGAATAAATAAAACAAAATGAACACTACCATATAAATTAAATCTCACCACAAGAAAACAGAAAGAAAACATCATTTAGGGGGATTACAGTAAAAGGCTGGCTCATACTCTACAAAAATGGCAATTTCATGAAAAACAATGACTGAAAACTGTTCTAGGATACAGGAACCAGCAAAAGATGACAACTAAAAGCAATGTGTAATTCAGGATTGGATCCTGGAGAGTGACTAATTAAACAATTGCATTTACATTAGTACCAAAAAGAAAGAAATACTTCAGAATATATTTAACATAAATATTAAATTGTACACTAAAAACTACAAAACATTTTTTAGTTGAAAAAAATTTTTAATTATGTTTATTGGGGTGTAACTCGTTAAAAAAGTTATATAGATTTCAAGTGTACAATTAATCATAAGTCATATGTATATTGCTTGGTGTCCACCCAAAGTTAAATTTCCTTCTGTCACCATATATTTGACCCCCTTTACTCTTATCTACCTCCCCCCTCCCACCTTTCCCTCTGCTAACCACTGAATGGATGTCTATGTCTAGAGTTTTGTTTGTTTTGTTCATTTGTTGCTTTCAGTTTTACATCCCACATGAACGAAATCATATGGTTCTCAACTTTTTATGTCTGACTTATTTTGCTTAGAATTATAATCTCAAGATCCATCCATGTTGTCACAATGGCAGCATTTCACCTTTTCTTATTACTGAGTAATATTCCATTGTATATGTGTACTACATCTTCTTTATCCAATCATCCATTGAAGGACGCTTCAGTTGTTTCCATGCCTTGGCTACCATGAATAATACTGCGAGGAACATCGGGGTGAATGTATCTTTAAGGATAAATGTTTTCCATTTTGAGAGATAGATATCCAGAAGAGGGATTGCTGGGTCATGTAGTAATTCTGTTCTTAATTTTTTGAGGACGCTTCATACTGTTTTCCACAGTGACTGTACTAATTTATATTCTCACCAGCAGTGTATGAAGATTCCTTTTTCCTCAGAAACTCTTCAACAGTTGTTATTACTTGTCCTGTTAATATAGCCATTCTTACAGGTGTGAGGTGGTATCTCATTGTGATTTTGATTTGTATTTATCTATAGCTAGTGAAGATGAGCATCTTTTCATATGTCTGTTGGCCATTTGTATGTGGAAAATGAAAGATGTCCTAAGAAAAGGAAATAACTAAATTTTCTACCTAAAAGTGAAATGAATTGAAAGACTTAATAGTAAGATAACAATACTTCCAAATTGATCTATGGATTCAATGCAGTCTTTTAACAAAATCCCAGGTGGCATTATGGGAGAGCTTGACAAGCTGACCATAAATTTCACATGGAAATGCAAGGAATAAACAAAACAACCTTGAAAGAAAAAATAAATTGAGTACTCACACTTCCCAGTTTCAGATCTTACTACAAAGCTACCTTAATCAAGACTCTGTGGTACTGGCATAGGAATAGACTTATAGATCAATAGAAATAAAATTGAGAGTTTAGAAATAAATCCTCATATTTACAGTTTATGTTTGACAAGGGTTTTAATAACATTCAATGAGAAATATAATGTCTTTTTAACAAATGGTACTGTAGCAATGGGGCATCCACATGCAAAAGGGAGAAGTTGTACCCCTACCTAACATCATATACAAAAAAAAAATTTTAATGAATAAAATACCTAAGTATAAAAACTAATATTCCAAAACTCTTAGGAGAAAAAGATGTAAATATTTGTGTCCTTGAATTAAGCAATGGTTTCTCAGATATGGCTCCAAAAGCATATGAAACCAAAGAAAAAATTAATAAATCAGACTTTATCAAAATTAAAATATTTGGACACTAACAAAAAAGCTGAAAGGCAGCCCACATGATGGGAAGAAGTAACTGTAAATCATATATCTGAAGAAAGTCTAGTATGTAGAATATGTAAAGAATTTTTACAACTCAAAAATTAAAGAAAATAATAATCCAAATTAAAAACAGGCAAAAATTTGAATAGCTACTTCTCCAAAAAAGATATAACAATGAGAACACAAAAAGATGCTCAAAATCATTAGTCATTAGGGAAACGCAAATGAAAACTGCAGTGTGGTACCACTTCACTGCCACTAGGATAACTAGAATAAAGACAGATAGTAAGTGTTTGAGAGGATGTGGAAAAATTGGGACTATCATACATTGCAAGTAGGAATGTAAAATGGTGCACTATTTTGAAAAGCAGCTTGACAGTCCTTCAAAATGATAGACATAGAGATATCATATACTCAGCAATTCTATTTCTACTGATCTGATCATAACCAAAAGTGCACGTTCGTACAAAAATATATACATAATTGTTCTTATCAGCACTTTTAGCCAAAAAGTGGAGACAACCCAAATGTCCATAAATGAATGAAAGAATAAACAAAATGTGCTATGTCCATACAATGGAATATTATTTGGCTGTTAAAAAGTATGAAGTGATACATGTTCGTACACTGATGAACCTTGAAAACATTAAGTGAAAGAAGCTAGACAAGATACATATTATTTGATTCAATTTATATGATATTCCCATACTCCTGGGTTTTAATGTGATAGCCCATGATCATTATTAATAACTAAATGTTTTTTATTACATTTATGTTTACAGTACATTTAAAAAATTCTATGGGAAGAAAACAAAAACATATACTCCAATTTGTCTCTTCTTATTTTTAACCTTCTTTAGGTTAATTCTTCCTTTCTCCTCCAAATCATCCAAACCTTCAAAAAATTGTTATTATTTGAAAACGAGGGAATTTTAAAAATAAAAGCAGAGTATAAAATGGGTTGCTGTATTTCAAATAACATTCTAAATTAGGTGTAACCTTTAGAGATACCACAGGTCACTCTGTACCTTGAAAATGATACCTACTATTTCATTTTCACAGAGGCAAGAACTCACAACACAGGCTCAGCATGAAGGGTATCTCAGTTATCTGAACAATTACTGACAGCAAACTAGAACCAAGAATATAGAATCAAGCAATTAGAATACAGAATATTTAAAAAAAAAAAAAAGGCTGGATAATTTCCCTCCAACTTTGCAGGCATGCTTCTGATTGTATTAGGTATGAGGCCTGTGTGTTTACTTCTTCCCAGCAGACTAGGCATATTAGCTCAAAAGCCCACCAGAACAAAACTCAAACTTTTACACACTGAATTGTTTTAAACATAGCTTGAATTAGCATTATTTTAACCATTTAGAGCTTGCCTGCTCTGCATACCCTGTGAAAAAGCACCTGCCATCTGCTAGGACTATACGTCTCTAAGCTGCTGCTAGCTCTTTGTAGTTCTCTGACTCAGATGCCCATTTTGTGGCTGAATTCATCAGGACAGTGAAGCATCCTTCGCTAGACGTTCCCTTGCTCTACTTTCCTTCTGAATGGTGGCCCCACACTATTGCCTCTAGGAGGAGTCATCCTGTGAGGGACTTCCCTTCACAGGCAAGTTGTCAATGTGCTGCTCAAATCAAGCTAGTTGTGTGGTTCTGTCACCTTGTAGTCATGTAACTATCCTTTATCCACCCCGAAGTCCAATGATCTGACTACAATTGCTCAACATACTTACATACATACGTCAGTGGAGATAAATCCTATTGGCACGTGAGCTTCTCTGGGAAAGCAATGTGTATGTCCTGGGGAGTCCCAGCACCAGGACAGGAATGGCCCACAGTGGGCAGCAGGACCTGCTTTCTCTCCTGGAGACACATTAGGAAGAGGGTGTGACTCCTCAGGATCACAGCTAACATCAACTACAGCTTGGCGTAAGTTATATATTGTCTTAAGCAGATTAAATGTAATAACAATATGACCAGATTTTTAGAAAGTGATTAGAAAATATTTAAATATAAAAGTTAGATGAAGAGTGGTGTACCCGTATCAATTTAATTTGTAAAATATTCTTTATCTGCAAACACGAGGTACCTACTAGCTATAATAATTTGATGTATACAGTATCAACAAATAAGTACTCATAACTCTAAGATAAAGGAATTAAGCTACTTTGACCTTAGAATTTAGGAAACTGAGTCACAGAAAGTTCTGTGACAAGGTCTCATGGGCTGTGACAGTAGAAATGAGAACCCATGGGGTCTGTCTCCAAGGTCTGAACTTCTAATCACTAATTTGTTCTCTAATCTTTGTTCACACTTCCACATGTCCCTGCCTGATCACAACCCCTGCCTGTACAATGAGGGTGCCAAGATGCTGAATTTTGGTTGCTCATCATCCTCACACAACTTGACTGTTTCCATCTTGCCTGCACAGTAAATCACTTGTGGATTTTTTTTTTTAAAATGACATTTCAGTTTCACCCAGAGATGTGTTCATTCAATTAGTCTCAATCTAATTTGGAGATTGTACCAGTTTAAGAGCACAAATCAGCTGAGTTATCTCTTGAGAGCATTTCCCCTTGAGATTTAGGTTCAGTATTGGGGTTTGAAGGGTAATATACTTCCAAGCCCTGGGGTAAAGCAAGGGAAGTCTCCTTTGTGAGAACTTGCATTTTACTTGGGAAAGAGTACATTGTTAATAAGGGCTTATGTAGTGTCTGATAGGTTAGGGGATTTTATCTTATTAGTTTTTTCAGGGCTGCTGTGAAGGAAGCATAGCAGTGGCTTAGTCTGGGAAACAAGCAGGTGCGTAATTCAAGCCTCACCTGAATAAGATGTGAGATGGGGTCATGGGATGAACTCGTGCCCCAACTTAGTTCAGGTCAAAATTATTATGGAAAACATCCAAGGAGCGTTCTTGGCCTGGAAAAACAAAGCTGCCTGTCTCTGGCCCCACAGAGATTCCCAGGGGCAGAGGCAAAGCTAAAGACTATCCAACGGTTTACACTAGATGTCCATGATACTGCCCCTATGACCCGGGGTCATAGCACACTAAGACACTGGTCAAGTGAGGTGAAGGTCTCTATTGTGTCACCACCAGAGCACAGATGGAAACGGGTGCTACTGATGGGAACGAGTGGGGCTAAGCAGTGTGGAAGGAGCTGTTGGAGAAAGGGAAGACTCAGAGAGGCTAAATTTAACATACATGCCAAAGAATGGAACTCAAATGTGTGTGTTTACAACCGCACAGAGAAAACGAAAACTTCACCAACACAATAGATTTTTAAGGAACAGGGTTTATTGTTTAAATATTTACAATAATCTATAAAAAAGTAATCTATTTTCCTATAAAATTCTGCATTCAGTATTTCCGGATCACTCTATTTTGCATTTATATGCCACATTTTTCTGGTGAATAGTTATTTTCTCAAAATTCTGAATTATTTGCTAAAAGTATGTTAAAGGCTCTCTTAGAGGGTTCTTTCTCTCTAGACTCTTTCCTGATGTGAAATCTGAAGGTTTCTCCACTTTGATTTTAGGACTGCTAGCTTCTCACTGTGAGAACTGTAATGCTGACTATAAAATGAATAAGCACTGAAGACTTTCCTTCTTTCATGACACCTAAGAGTATTTTGTACCATCTGAATCAGCACACGTGCCACAAGTATTCTCTATGAATAAAAGATTTCTCATAATTTTTAATTGAATTACTTCTCGAGAATGAATTATTTGATAGTCTTCAAAAGGTTTTATTCTCTTACATCCTGTTTTAATGGTTATTTCTTCACTGAGTTTTCTCATGCACACCATGCCTTGTGCTTGGCTGAATACTTGTTCACAGTGATTACAAACCTAAAGGTTCTCCTAAGTGGAGTTTGCTCATGTTGTTTAGCCATGAATTATAAATGAAAGCATTCCCACACTGATTACAGATCAAGGAGTTATCCCCATGCGATTTCTCTTGTGTACTTAAAGTTCAAAGCTGTTGCTGAAGACTGCTGCATTCCTTATATTTCCAGTGTGAGTTCTATATGTCATCTATGGCCAGACCTCTGACTGAAGGTTTTGCCACATGGATGTCATACGTAACAATTCTCTTCTATATAAACCTGCATATGTCAGATGAGTATGGATGACTGCAGGATCTTCCACACTGATTACAGACAGTGTTTCTTCAATGTGTGAGTCCTCTTTCTGTGTTTAAATGTTAAAGCTATGATTGATGTTTTTTCCACATTCGTTGCATGTATACCTTGTCATCTAAGGTCAGAATATTTACTAAAGGAATTCATGATTTTCTTTCCATTGTGGGTTCCTTCATGTCGTCTAAGGGCAGAACACTGACTGAAGGCTTTTCCACATAGCTGACATCGATACGGTTTTTCTCCAGTGTGAGTTATCTCATGTCGTCTAAGAGCAGAACATTTATTGAAGGCTTTCCCACATAGAAGACATTCATATGGTTGTTCTCCAGTGTGTGTTCTCTCATGCTGTCTGAGGTTAGAGGACTGAGTGAAGGCTTTCCCACATAGATGACATTCATACGGTTTTTCTCCAGTGTGAGTTAGACTGTGTTTTCTAAGGTCGGAGCTTTGAATAAAGGCATTCCCACAGATACGGCATTCATACGGTCTCTCTCCAGTGTGAGTCATCTCATGTCGTCTAAGGGTAGAGCTATTCATAAAGGCTTTCCCACAGAGATGGCACTCATATGATTTACCTCTAGTGTAAGTCTGCTTATGTTGTTTAAGGTATGACAGGTCACTAAGGGAATTCTGACACTGTTTGCTGATAAAAGGTTTCTTTTCCATGTGAGTTAACAAATTTTGAGTTATTGTGGAGCTATGAGTGAAATCTCCTCCCAAATCATTATATTCATAGGGATCCTCTGGAATGTGAGATTTCTGTTTTGGAGAAAGAGATGAAAGTCTGTTAACGGTTTGGCCACATTAGTTCATACATTCGTTCTCTACATATGAGTCTTATATTAATCTTTCAGTGATAGTCTCCAATTAAAATTTTTCCAATGTTATCTGTATACACATGGTGTTACTTCCCTCCATATATAAAGGTTTTCTCTTTTGTAGCTTCCCAACTGCAAAGCTTATAGATTAATTTTGAAGAATTCAATATGTTTCAAAGACTAGGCATACGAACAATGTTCATGCAATTAAATACTGCATCTTTTTATTAAGATCTCAAGATATAGTTTTGACCTCAGGCTAATTCCTTCACTTAATTCAAACTACCCAAAACTTTTTGCTCAGAGAAAGAATAAGAGTTTAACATAAATCAGGCTGCTGTGCTCAATTACTAACATCCCATTGCCAGGTATTCAATTTGGATGACCAGGGTCAACACCCATGAAACTTACCATTGGCATGATTATAAATGTGTCCTTCGGGCTGATTTGTTGTGTGGCTATTATTTCTTGTTTTTTAATGGCACTTTCTCTGCCTAAAATAATCGGAAAAAAAAAAAATTAAACAGCATTAGGGGAATAAAATGCTGAAAAGCACCAAGACCTATCTGTGTATGTCTCAAAAATTAGCATTTTGATGGGGAATACTCTAAAAAGTAGAAACAACATTATAGGGCACTGACAATTAATAAGATTTTCAGGACTGAAATGTGAACAAAGTAAAATGGAGATGAGATAATGGGTAGGTAAAGAGAGGGAAAATCTTCCAAGGGGAGGATTAGGACAAGAGTTATTATGTGAAAGTTTAACTTCAGTAAGTATATGAATATCCTTCTCCCTAAAGCCAATGGCAAAGGGACACATGAATTATGATTGACATATGGAAGGAATAATGACATCTAAAGAATTATGCTTCAATGTCCTTCATCTATAATTTAGAAAATATCACTTACTTAACAAAATCTTCACTTGGAATTCTTAAGGATATAGTTGTTCACTGACCAGGCACCTCCTCATATTGAAGCACTCATCCTCACCTGAACTCTGGCTTTGGAGAAATCCAATTCCTTCACTCCACAGTTCTTCTCCTTGCTCCAACTGGAAAATCGCATGATGATACCCTATTCATGGAAAAAAGGTACATGGATTTTGAGATGTCCTAATATGTGCATTATAATCAAGTCCAGAACAGGCTACTGAAGAAGAATAAGAACACTGATGGTCAGTCCAGGCAACAACACTTTGAACAAAGAAAACACTGAAGATCCTTCACCAGAATGAAAAGAAATCCAGATCATGTGTCTAAAATAGTGAGGACCTCTGGATCCTGATGTCCATGCCCATGTTCAAAGTCAGAATGAGGAATCCTCAGTCTTTTCAAAGATGGAGAAATTAAATGTCGCCACAGTGGGTTGAATATTATTTTCAAACAGATGCCAATAATCATTAGTTCCATAAGAATAATCAAGTTTTGTTAGTTTAACTCTGGTCTCAAGCTTTAGCATAGTGATTAGAACAGAATAATTATTTAGAAAATATTTTATCAATTTACTTATGCATGCAAAAAATATTTACTGAATTTCCAGTTCTGTTCTGAGTATTAGAGACATGAAATTGTGATCAAGATTACATTCTAGTGGGGGTAACAAACTAAGTGTAAATAAATGAAAAGAGCAACTCTCTTTCATGTAGTTATAAGATCTATGAAAGAATCAGGGTAGAGAGTAGAGTGGGTGTGTGTAAGAATCAGGGTAGAAAACAGTGGGTGTATTCCAGATACTTGTTGATTTAATAAATAAATGAAGACCTACATACCCACCAATTATCTATACACATACATAAAAGCGGACAGACTCACCCAGGGAGACCAGATGACTAATAGTTTCCAGCATCACATCTCTGAACAGTTTTCTCTGGGATGTGTCCAGCAGGGCCCACTCTTCCTGAGTGAAGTCTATAGCTACATCTTCAAACATCACTGATTCCTAAAACATCATGAATATTCTGGTTTAGACAGAGAAATTCCTGCCAATGTCCACAGTGAGAGGGTTGAGATGACAACATTGAAAAAAGAAGTGGAGAAGCTGGGTATATAGAAAGATCAAACTGAGTCTGGGGTTCCCATCAGTTCATTCTCAGAGCTAAGCTGGAATGTGCCTTTCAGATACATCACAGAGATATACACGGTCTGAATTAATAAACTTTTACTCTAAATAAATATTATATGAAATATGGTATAATATAACCTGGAAATTTTCCAACAAACTGGTAATTATTACTTCTAGACACATGAGTATAAAAATTGCCTTTAAAGACTCATAACTAAAACTCTCTTCCTAATTAATGTCAAGTAACTTTCCAGACTTATCATTAAGGCACACAATAACCATGATTTGCCACTTTTAAACCATGACTATGGTTATATCATTGACCTAGATGAATTTCAGATTTTTTGTCTATGAAATGGTTTAATGACGTTTTATTATTTGAAAGATCAAATGAACTAATATATAAAGTTTATCCTATCTAGGTAAACATGTATTAAATACAAGCCATTAGCTTATTACTCACTAAAGTGTCCAAGACCTTTGAAACAATTTCCAGCATTCATCGAAACTGAAGATCTACTAGTAGGTACTGTCTGTCTTAATGCTACAGGACACAGGTGTTCATAACACTATAAGGTCAGATGGTTCAGCAGCACAAGCCAGGGCCCTCTGAAAGGGCTGTACTGATGAAGGACAGTCCTAGCCTGACCATTCCTGTGAGATAAGGCCTCCCATTCTGTTTTTCTCTGGGACCTCAAACACCAGTTATTGCCATCTCTCTTGTAGCTTTATCTTGTCTCCATGGTAACAGCTTAAAAAACAATCTTGATTGGTTTTGGTCTATCTAGTTCTTCAAAAATTTCCACAGGTCTTAAATTTTACTCTACTATATCCCTCTCCTTCATGTGCAAACAAAATTAAGGAAAAAATACTCCCTATTCATTAACTCCAGTTACCAAATATGAAATAAAAGATGAATTACAAAAAGGTAAAATGTGTGGTTGGGACAAGAACAACAATTTTAATGATCTCTTTAAGAAGTTTCCAAAAGTACAAATATACTCTATCAAAACTTTAAATTTAAAAATGGAAAAAAATAAATGAATGATTCCTCATGTTTCCTCTAGTTTAAACCTCCTATGCTCCCTTCAACATGTCACAGCCCTCACCCAGGACCTGTAACACTGAATTAACTGCCTTTACCTGATAAAACCATTGCCTCCCTAATGGACTGTAATGTTCTGCTCCTTGCTCATTTCTATTCACCACAACCCTCACACCATTATAGCCAATAACATGATTAATGAATGAATTATTTCCTAGTGAGGTCACAGACTGAATTAGAGAGAAAGAAAACTTATCTCTTCTGTAAATGCACACCTGCTGGAATAAATTAGTATGATGTTAGGAAGAATATTAGCTATTGAGGAGACCTACTATATCCATCTCATAATACTGGAGGTATTTCACTGGAGCTCAGATCCTTGAATACTTCCTGACTGAACTTAGAACACTGATGCCAGTAGGAGAAACCTGCCCAACACTGTCAATAGTGATGTAATTTCAGTAGAAAGAGGCATTCCCTACTCACCAATGGCTGCATTGTCAATAATTCAGTTGCCAGCTGTCTTTCTCTGGGTTTTCTCTCACAGACAGTCCAAACATTAAGCAGGCAAAGCTGGGGATAGAGAAAGAAGTCATGAGACCCCGGTCTCGTGCAAAATTTCCAGACCCTGCTATTATGAGTCCCCAATGTACACCTGGCTGAGACTCCCAGTATAATCAACAAACATGCAATATACTCTACGGGAAATGCACAGAGGACTCTCCTCTTTCTCCAGAGTCAAAAGAAAGATTATGACTATAGTTGATAATAAAAAACATAGAAATACAGATATGTGATAAGAACATTGAAAGTATTGAGTTTTGTATGTTAAACAGGCCATGGCATCCAGTTATTTGATTCCTTTCCTGATTCCAAAGCATAGTGATCCCTAACTCATGCCACGTGGAGATTTTGGTTTCTACTTATAGATAAATACTGTGGGAATTTCTCAGATTTCATTATTCTTGCCTTATGCACTAGCACTGGTTCTCCATCATCCATAGAGCCATCTAGACCTTCACATTTTTTCTGCTCACAAGTCTCCTTGGGCATCAAGAAACCAAGGATCTATTTTATGATGAGAGCTAATTAATCACTCCTTTTGGAGAGGTCATTGGCACCCAGTCTAGTCTCTAAAAATCCCCTGCATCAGAAAGTAGCAGGAGCACGTACATGAGTCATAATGTTAATGTCATGTACTGCCTCAATCCTCTAAGTCAAGGATGTCCAGAAAACATAGAATGGCTGGGGTTTAGGAGGAATTCTAGGTGATCCATCTCATATTTTCACAAGGTGGTAGCTAAAATTCTTGATATCCTATTTTATATTAATCTTCATTAGGCACAGTATCCTTGAATTTCATTAGACACAAACACACATGTATTATGAATGTGCATATATATGTAATACACACAAAGATGTATGTGAGAGACACATAGAGAAAACATTTATAAACTGTAAATTCTCCTCTGAAATACCAATAATAATCAAAAGTATTTCATGGAAAGATGAAAATGTCATAAAAGTTGAATTAACTCATCCATTTGTAACTGAGGACCAGAAAACAACAAAAATAAATAAATTTGTATCAAATGTGACTCTGTGTTTGGATATTTACATATATTCATCTATTTAATCCTCACAGAAAACCTACTGATTATAGTTTATTTACCAATTTAACAAATGACATAACCAGAAGAGGTTCAAAAAACTAATAATATAAGTCATACAGCTAAAAAAAGATACATCTGTAATTTTAATTTTGCTCTGTCTCCTATGCTCAAATTCCTTAAGAATTACATACTACCAGTAGGTTTTACCTGAGCATCACCTCTATAACCAGTTCCTCTCCCATGCCCTCTGCAAAGAACTCCTCAATACTACTGTAATGTCTCAAGACTCCCTTTAAAAAAAAAAAAAAATTATATATATATATATATATAGTATCCTGGCAGTCTCACACATTTATGCAACTGCTTCCATTTCTTTTATTGCTATCTCTAAAATGAAAGTGACCGATTTCTTGTCTGGATTCCATTTTTGAGCTATAATCTCTGCTTGCAGACTTACACTTAAAATGTAATATTTCTCAGGACAACACCCCCATCCCTCCAAATATAAAAATCACTCTTCTTCTATTCTCCAACTTTAGTTAATGGCTCCATGAGACATCTGAGTATTTTACATCAGGGGTCCCCAACCCCCCAACTGTGGACCAGTACCAGTCCGTGGCCTGTTAGGAACTGGGCTGCACAGCAAGAGGTGAGCAGCGGGGGAGCAAGGAAAGCTTGATCTGTATTTGCAGCTGCTCCCCAGTACTAGCTAGTCACCGTCTCAGCTCCACCTGAGATCATCAGGCATTATGTTCTCATAGAAGCACGGGTCCCGGTGTCAAAAAGGTTGGAGACCACTGTGACCTTACTGAACCAACAAACACATTGCTATTACCTCTCTACACTGGGCACTATTATTAACCTTCATTTCCACCTATACAAACTTAATCCCCATATACAAACTTCCCACCCCACACACATTTTACTTCCATTTTAGTTGAAATCTCAATTATAGAGAGATACGTTCACTGAACTCCAATCAAAGTTAGCCTTTTCCTTCCCCTCTGCTTTGACATAAATGAACTCTACTATTCTTTCAGGCTGCTAACCTAATTTGTATATATGTATGTATACATCTATGTATCTATCTCTATCTATCTATCTATCTATCTATCTATCTATCTATCTATCTATCTATCATCTATCTATCTTATACTGATGATCTAAATGCAGGAAAATCAACCTTTGAATGGTAAAATCAGGCAAGTTTCCCTCTGACCACAATATATATGATAAATACAGAGAAATTCTATGTTCACAGTAAGGGAATCTACCCTCAGGCTGCCTGCTCCCTAATGCCTGCAGTCAAACAATTATTTTCTGGTTGTAAACCTTTCTGAAATAAAAGTGTCTATCCTTCCTAGTAAAAATTCTCTCCAGTACTTACAAAACCCAAATAGATGGAAAAGCCAATGAAGTCACTCTTCATTGATGCAGTCACCATACAAAAGATCTGAGCTTCTTCTCTCTAGATAAATCACGCTCTTGATGGAGATCTATCTTTATAAGCAATTGATAGCCTCATCAATCATATAAATCAAAACATATACTCTGATTAATCTGGATGCCAGTCAATATAAAATTAATCAAGGCAGGCCTTTTTTAACAAAATACTAACTAGGTTATTCATACAGATGTAATGAAGAAAAACAGATAATGTCCTTTCTTTTTCTAAAAACACTTTATTTTTGAGTCATTTTAGGTTCAAAGCAAAATTGGGGGGAAAGTACAGTTCCTAAATATCACCTGTCCACACAAATAAACAGCCTTCCTCACTGTAACATCCGCCACCAGAGTGGTACTTTTGTAACAGTTAATGAACCTACATTGACACAGCATTATTACCCGAAGTTCATAGTTTACATTAGTGTTCACTCTTGGTGTTGTACATTCTATGAGTTTTGGAAAATGTATAATGTCAAAAGTATTGTACAGAATAGACTCACCGCCCTAAAGAACCTCTGTGCTATGCCTATTCATCTCTCCTCTGACTCAAACCCTGACAACCACTGATCTTTTTACTGTCTTCATAGGTTTGATTTTTCCAGAATGTCATATAGTTGGAATCAAACAATATGCAATCTTTTCAGATTGGCTTCTTTTACTTAGTCATATGCATTTAAAGTTCCTCTATGTGTCTTCAAGGCTTGATAGCTCATTTCTTTTTACTGCTGAATAAAATTCCATTGTTTGGATATACCACAATTTATTTACCCATTATATTACTTAAGAACACCTTAGTTGCTTCCAAGTTTTGACAATTATGAGTAAAGCTACTAATAAAACATTCATGTTCAGGTTTTTGTGTGGGCATATATTTTCCAACTCAGCTGGATAAATAGCAAGAAGCACGATTGATGGATCATATGATAAGAATGTTTAATTTTGTAAAAAACTTCTAAACTGTCTTTCAGAGTGGCTGCAACAGTTTGCAATCCTACCAAAAAGGAATGAGGGTTCCTGCTGCTCCTCACCATTATCTGGTGTTCTCAGTATTTTTGATTTTCTAATAGACAAGGAGTGATATCTCATTTTTGTTTTAATTTGCAAATCTCTAATGACATATGTTGAGCATCTTTTCATATGCTTATTTCCTATCTGTGTATCTTCTTTGGTGAGGTGCCTGTTCAGATCTTTTGTCATTTTTCATGGGGTTGTTCAGTTTCTTGTTGTTGAGTTTTAAGAGTATTTTATAAATTGTAGATAATAGTCCTTTATCAAATGTGTTTTGCAAATATTTTCTTTCAGCTTCTGGCTTGTATTCTTATTTTCTTAACAGTGTTTTTAACAGAGCAGAAGCTTTTCATTTTAATCAAGCCCAGGTTATCGATTACTTCTTTCATGGACCATATCTTTGGTATTGATCTAAAAAGTTACTACCAAACCCAAAGTCATCTAAATTTTTCTCCTATGTTTTCTTCTAAAAGTTTTATAGTTTTGTGTTTTACAATTAAGTCTACTGTATTTTTTCAGGTAACTTTTGAAAAGGGTGTATGGTCTATGTCTAGATTCTTTTTTTTTTTTTTAATGTGGATTTCCAGTTGTTACCTTCCCCTTTTGAAGACTTTTTTTCTCCACTGTATTGTTTTGCTTCTTTGCAAAATATCAAATATATCCACACAAAGACTGTATTTGTGTGGGTGTATTTCTGGGCTACCCACTGTGTTTCAATAATCTGTTTGTCTCTTATTTCACCAAAAGATTATGCTCTTTAATTCTTCATCCTTCTAAAAGTCTCAAAAGCAACCCTCATCTCTTTTCTGAAAAGTCTCACTATTTTGTGGATGTTGGTTGTTATGGGCAATACTGTAGAAAGCAAAAGCAAGAGATCTGCTCTTTGAGAGAATCTGTAATCTATTTAAATCTTTCAGGCTGTGTGCATCAAGGTGACTCTAAGTAGAAACATTTGTGCTTAAAATATACATACAAAGGACATATTTTCCAGGTATCTCAATTGTGCATATTTTACCACCAAGGAATAAAAACAGAGTTCACTGTAGTTCTCTTCAAGTCAGATTTAGTTAATGATTAAGGAGAGTAAAACCCTATGAGTTTCAAAATATTAGGGCTTCATAGAATAAATGGTTTAGCTTCACGATTGATTTTACTGTAAATAAGATATGCTTTAACTGTTTTTGAAAATATTAAACGTTTGAAAGACTAAGAACATATCTTAAGATATATGGAGATAAAAAGATATAAAAGATCAAACTGTTTTTGAAAAAAAATATTGCAATATACCATTAATTTTAAGTACAAGCATCTGATTTTTTTTAGTAATTGTCATCATCATCATCGTCACCGTCACCATCATCATTATCATCACGGAGTATGAGTGCCTTAAGGACAAAAGAATGCTAAACTAGTTTCTCCTGAAGTTGAATGCCCAGAGGTTAAGGGCCCAGGCTACGGACACAGCCTGCCAGGGCCCCAGCTTCCCCACATGCTGGTGATGCACGAATGGAGAAATGGCCCATACTCCTTCGTAGGATCGTTGAGAGGTAAAAATGGGTTAATGAGTGTAAAGTGCTCACATTTGGAACACTATGAGTCACTGCAATAAATACATCTTCTTGCAAACTTCCATAATTAAAGTAGGAATTTTGAAATATTTATGCCTCAGATCAGGTAGCCTCCCACACTGGAACCCTGATCCCATGTATCTCCAAGAGAGATGCCTTATAACAGGGGTCTCTCCCTGCAAGAGCCAAACAGTCTGATAATCAAGGGACTAAAATCAACTGCCTTCAATTGAATCAGGAAGTGCAATATGATGTTCAGGGCCCTTGGATGATGTTCAGGCCCTTGGATAATATCAGAACTTGACTGAACCATCATCTATAAACCCTCGAGGAGCCCAGGGTGGCTTCTGTGTGAGAACTGCCATCCTAGGTATACCACAAAGTCTCTCAAGCATTTTCCCAAATAGAGTCCATACATACCCTGTAAGGTATCAGGTACATATCACCATAGTGCAGAATATTCAGCGAGCACCTTCCAAAGCTTACAAACTCTGCAAAGGGAGAAAATTGACACAGTCATCTCCAAAACTGAGGGGAGTCCAAGATTCCTCCTCTGAGCCCTTGCTGTCCTCCTCCATGGCCACAAGGCCAGAAACTGGTTGGATGGCCTGCTCCAATTGTGCCCCGAGCTCTTATACCAGTGTTTTCCATTTCAGGGTGCTTGGACTAGGCCCTACACTCTATACCCTGCGAACCCCTGCCTCTACCCTGAGCTTTGAGGTGCCTGCTCTTCTCAGAATAGTAGAATAGCCCTCCCCTTGGCCAGTAGTCCATATCTAGAAATTTGAATCTTTCTGTAATGCATAGGAAAGAAAATGCCTTCAGCATCACAAAAACAAGCAGTGTCAAGATAGTTACCAAGCTCTGCTCTCTGCCTGTTGTATACATGTACTATAATGAAGAATTTGAATCTTTTGCCTTCTAGGATGAGTGAAGGAGTCTGAGGAACTGGAAGGTTGTTTAAATATCTGGGTGTGGGGGGTGAAAACTGGATTTTGGGCACTGTTTCCTCTTATTTTCCTCTGTAAGTCACCCAACAGGGAGGACAGAGCTTTCAATCAGATCTGGAAGAGAATCCCCAGATTAATGCAAGGATCTGATAACTAGGGAAAGGCAGCCAATACCCAGGACAGTTCACAATGCTTAAAAGATACTCCATAAATATGGTTTACCAATTTGAGTTATTCAGAAAATATAGGAGAAAGAAGGAAGATCTAGGCAAACTAATAAGGCTTTAACCATGGGATTATGTTGGATTTTGACTTCAAGGCAAATTTAGATTGAAATGAAAAATAATATTTTAACTTTAGAATTTTTCTTCTAATGAAATATAGGGATATCCAGGGAACCCTATGCGTATGAAACAAGACAGCCCTATGAACGGGAAGAATGTACCAGATAGCACTGTGCTCTGTCCATGCTTCCAAGTTGTAGGCATCCAAGAAGATCATGAGTGGATGAGAACTAGTAAATAAAAAGCAGCTGATCAGGAGCTGATCTTTCTTAGATTATGGAAAACCCCAACAAGGTCCCACAAATTTTTCAAATGTCCTGTGCTAAACAGTCATTATTTTGACCTAGGGAAGAGTTCCTGCTACAGTACAATCCTGACATATGTCTCTCTAAACTACTACCATGAATTCATGTGGTTTACTGACAATTCAACTCAATGAAAATTACTTGGGGGAAAAAAAAAAAAAAACCAATGCAGTAACTATTAAAAAAGATAAAGTATAAAGGAGGTAGAAGTAAAAAGGTAACTGAATATTAATATTCAAGAAATCCTTTGCCCTGGAGGAAAGCATCATTTAAAAACTATCCAATAATTTTAGTAATGGAAGAATTACAATTTATTAGATACTTTAATTAATAGAACTTCAAAACGGAATTACAAGAATGCAAGTCAAAGATTTACAAGACAAGAGAAGAAGAAGTGATTTGGCAGAGCTCCAAAATTTCCAAAAGTAAAACGAAAATCACGTGAGAAGAGACCATGTTGGGAAATAAAAGAAAGGAAAAGAGACAATGCTAAAAAATCACTTATGTGGATGACATGCTTTAAAATGACCGAAAGGAAAAGGATTAAGTAAAAACTATTGAAAGGATTGGAAAGAAATTGAAAGCTGTGAAAGACAAGCCCACAACTATAAAATCCATGTTACTGGTAAAGACAACAAAGGAAATGATATGACATAAATAATTTTATGATTTAATTCAATAAAGGAGACCAGAACATAATAACCACAGAAGACACAATATGCCAACTTAAAATCTTTTAAATAACCTTGCCATAATTTCTTCAAAATAGACATTATGAAAAATAATACTTGAACATATTATATAAAAGTACCATTGGAACAAAGCTAGAACATCATTCATAGAAAATTGTCTTAATTTTTTTTATTAATTTAAAAAGGGTTACAATAATATAAGTACCTACCTCAAAAAGAAATAAAATGGAAAAATTCACTTGAGGAAACTCTTAAGAGCAATTAACTTGAAGAATTAGAAAATAAATTATTCATAAGCCAAAATGGTAGAGTAAAAACTTAAGATGTAGATCAATATGCTCAGTGGAACTTTCTGTGATGGAGAAAACGTTCTATATCTGCATTGTACAATACCACAGCTACCAGGCATATGTGGTTACAAAACATCTGAAATCTGGCTAGCATTACTATGGATATGACATAGTTATTTAATTTTAATCAATTGAAGTTGAATAGCCACATGCGACCAGTAGTTACTATATTAGATATCACAGATCTAGAATCTTGGGGAGGCGGTTAAAATAATAAAATAGATTCAAGACAAAAATGGGAAAGGAACACAAACAGTCAAAAACAGGACATGAAATTGGTGGAGTAAATGTTGACAGAATAAAATTTAAAGACTGTAAGATGTTGCTTTGATATAACAAATGTCTAAAAACAGATATGCAGAGAACCAGACACACTGGGATTCTATGGACATAAAGTTCAAAATCCCTGGAGGAAATCTGAACTTAAAAATAAAATGGAAGATGAATGAATACAAAAATTTACAATACACATTTTGATGTGACAAAAATAAACTATATGACTAATAAGGAGAAGGGGAGTGTTGCACAGTAACACTGGCCACATAGTACTTTCAAGAACATGCTAAGACTTTATTAGCTATTCAATAAAAATGAGAAGCCAACCTAACTTTTTGGCTAATAGGAAATTTTTTTTTTAAAAAATGTTAATTCATAGCACAATGTAGTTATAGTTTTATCACCATCATTCACAATTTAATTATACATTTAAGTGGAATTCCTATGCCTGCAGAGATAAAATCTTCTGGCTTAAGATTTCTGGCTCCCATAGCAAAGTAATTCTACCAGGAGACACCATAAATATGCCATTGTATCTCCGGTCATTTTGTTTATTTCTCAAAAATGTCTGGCAATCCCATTAGGTTTTGCATGTCAATTCCAACTCCCATGCAAAATAAATAGTATTTCAAACCTTTGGTATGAATGATGGATTTCCAGACTCATTTTTCCTCTTTCATTCATCAGATGGTTTATAATTTATTTCACAAATGAAGTAGATAATTTTGGAGGTAGGCACTTCTAACCATTAAATTTTAAAGTAGTCTTGCACTCACATCCATTGTTTATGCCATCTCTCCCATAACAGGTGAGGAATTACTTATAATTCCACCTAGGATCTTTATGTTTGGGTCCTATAATTTCCTGCCATATCATGAATTTTGTTATTACTTATAAAATATACACTTTATCTTACAACTCTCTCTCAATATGATCCATCCTCTTAACATTTATCTCCCAATCTGAAATCTGAATTTAAAAAAATAAATAAAACACTTCTGGATTACTTCTATTTTCAGCTGCTGCTCCCTCATTACCTTTTTAATTCAAGAGTGAGGGTAGAGTCCATTCATCAGCAGTTCTCCCAATCCTACCCATAATCCCACTTCATTTTTGTTTGTTTGTTTGTTTGTTTGGTCCCTGTTAATTCATGGGCATCATTACCATTGATATTAGTTCACAGACAAAACTCCTGAAACACCTCTGGAGGTACTGCCAGGTCCATGCTGATGGGGAAACCTAGGAGAAGAGGTCCTAGGGCTGCTTGATACTCTAGAAAAAAAAGTATGTCTGTTTAAGAAGATTTCTTTGACAAAATGATGTCTTTCAGTGGAGGTGGACTTAAATGATCCTTCTCTCACCAATTCGTCCAGGCTAACAAGTAGTCATGTACAGAAGTAGAGAGACCCGGTTACTACTCATTTTTTAAAACTTCCACACCTTAAAACACTTCAGTGAATATGTTTCTCAGTAAGTGAAATAAGCCAGTCACAAAGACAAATATGTTATGATTCCGCTTATATGATCAGTCATATTCATAGATACAGAAAGTAGGATGGTGGCTGCCAGGGGATGGGGAAGAGGGAATGGGGAGTTATTGTTTAATGGATATAGCTTCAGTTTTGCAAATGAAAGAGTTCTGGAAATGAATGGTAGTTACAGTTTAGACAACAATGTGAATATACTTAATGTACTTACCTGTACATTCTAAAACGGTTAAGATGGCAAATGTTATATGTGTATTTTACCACAACAACAAACAAAAACAAAAAACAAAAACAAAACACAGCCTGGAATGCTCTGAGTATTCTGCCAGAGACATAAATTATACCTTAAATTTCTCTATTGTTCCAAAACAAAAGTGAACCTCAAATTAACCATTTGCTCAATGCTTGATTTTTAGTTTGTTTCTCCTGCCTCAAAGTGGTATCAACATGAATGTCTTTGACATACTTAATTAATAATGAGTTTATTACTTTGAGGGACATTCACAGAAGGTGCATTCATTGCTAGTCATGGGCTCATGTGTGTTTCAAAGTGAACAGATATTGCCTGGTTGCTAAACTCCAAATGTAGCACACTTAATGGCTCTATATGCAATGTATGAAGATACTTTTTTTTCATTATCATATAAAGCAGGATTTTTCACTCTGGTTAATGTTAGCAGTCAGAGGAGATTAAGCAAGGCATGTTTACATTATTACATCCTTGTTTAAATGCTTTGCCTTTCTATGCATATAGAAAATTATTTTCTCATATACATTCTATATATCTATATGCCTACATATATCTATAAAGATATATCCATTATTTTGAGCACCTCTGTATGATGCCTATTTTGGAGGAACTTTTATAATACTCCTGCTCTATGCAGTTATCCAACACATCATGGCATTTTTAAGAGTTTCCTACTTGACTATATTTTCTTGCCAGTGGATCACCATGTGTTACTGCATCATTCTTTAAATAAACAATCCTTCTCTCACAGAGGATCTCATGGAATTCTTTATAAAGTCTATTCTAGGTAGAATGGGATCTAACTGGCTCTGAATTGTTATTTTTGAGGGACCATAGTTTACAATTATTAAAAATCTTTCCCATTCTCTCCTTTGTTCATAATTATTATCCCCTTTTTCCTTTGGTGTTTTATTTCCAGCATTCCACACAGAGAATTGTCTAAGTTCTCCAGGATCTGTTCCTGCTGCCTGTTTTCTCCACCTGACAGCCAGAGGAACAGGGATGACACCTTCCAGCAGCCCCAGACAGAAATATAGTAACAGACATGTGCAGATGTTGAAGGACCTGGGAAAAGCAGATGGCAGAAAGGCAGCTGGCACTGAGGGCTGCGACAATTCTGGGGGCTTAATGTTCCTTGTAGAGGGGCAGGAAGTGGATCAGCAATCCAGTCTGCATTCCAAAGAGGTCCCTCACTCCTGCCAGATGTCCAGGCTCCAAGACAGGGATGGGTGTGGGGGCAGCAGGCAGGCTGTGGACCTGGGCTCTTGTCCTCCCAGCAAGCCTCACCTACAGGCAATCTCTGAGAAGTCCTTGTTATCACCTATGACCCACTTCCGGTGTTTCTATTTCTCTCCTTCTGCTTGTTCTTCACCTTTAGGGAACACATTTCAGGGAGCAGATCTAAGATTCTGAGGGACACGACACCGAGTCCTGCTCTGGGTATCTGGTCATTCACTCACAGAAGTCTGGATTCTATTTGCCCATCTCCTTTGGTTTCTTATTATGATTGTTTTCACCATAAAGACCATTATTATTGTTGTTGTTAATCATCATGATTGTAATTATTACAATTATGATTTATATCTGTTGTTAGGCAACACTAAATCAATGTTCACTTTCTACTCAGGGTGTCAAACTTACTGAAAGGAACTACAGAGGATTTCCCCAAAATACATATAAACACACAGATGCTTCCAGGTCAGTCCCGGTGCCCTTTCCAGATATGAGTGCCCACAAATTTTCCAAGAGTCCTGAGTGGCCATTCTGACAGGAAAGACTGGACAAGGACATCATGGCCTGCCTGAGCCTCTGGAAAATATTATAAATCACCTTGGGGATGAGCAACCACTCATGCCTGTGTGCAAGGCCCAGAGAGTACATCTGTGGCCCACCAGGCTCAATGAAAAATTTCCTAAGACTCCTCGGGGCCCAGGAATAGAAAGAACAAGCATGGAAGGATAGAGAGGTGGTCCCTTTCCTCTGGAGCCTGTGAAGTATTTTGTAAGTACTATGCCCCAGAATCAAGGAACTGTTCAAGCCACTCTACAGATCTACAAACACAGAGGAGGGCACAGAGGGACCAACCCAGTCTCCCACAACATCTCCAGGTTCAGAAGCAAGATGCCAGAAGTACATACCTGAAGGTGGTAGGGTGGAACAGAAGTCAGAAAGTGCAGCAAGACAGTCAGGGTCAAGAAAGTGCTGTAGCCTTAATGTTCAGGATAGGTGGAGCTTTTGAGCGCTGGGGGGCAGGGCATGGTCCCTGAGTCAGCCACCTCCCAGGGAGACTAGATTCTCTAGAAGGCACATACACAGAAACATTTAAATAAAGCAATATAAAAGTTGTCTCTGAACGACAGATTATTTTCCAGATGTATTTTTATAGCTTATAATATTTTTGCTCATTTGTATTTCAGCATTTTGGAATAATGAACACATCTAAATAAAAATCCATTTAATATTTTTAAAAGAAAAAAGATGACAGCTGTTATGACATGAGTGTGGATTACACAGAAAATCAAAATAACAGCTTATTTGCAACAAGGAAAACTTATAGTCAACAAATAATAAGCCACTTTGAAAATCATATAGCAATTAAACAAATCCAAGCAAGAGGAGTTATTTTTTACATTAAATCTGATGTTTTCATATATCACTCAGCCTTCTGATGGAAACTGGTTCAGTGAGAATTCTGCTGTCCTGAAATATATTTGTTTCTAATATATGCTATTAAAAAATATTAATACTGTCTAATAAAGTTTCTATGATTCATTAAACGTTATGAACTTAAAAAAAAACTCTTCCCCGCTACTCTTAATCTTTTGAGTACCTCAGATAAGACATTAAGCATTTCATAGATATCATCGCTAGAAATGAAGCTCTACAAAATTTATATTTTTACATCCATTCAATATGTACCAAATTTTTTTCTGCTCCTGAGCTTCTCAGACTCCCTCCTATTCTGCGGATCTTTAACCCCCAAATAGCTTCATATTCCTTCTCCAAGCTGCCTTTACAAAGTCAGTGCCCCTTCCCTCCTCCTCACTGGAGAGATACTTTTGAATGTACACTTAGTTTAAAAAGTCTGGGCTCTCCCCTATTAAGCTGCCTTGTGACTGTGGGGCAGGCAAGGAGGAACATTAGGTGGCCAAAATAGAGGAACCAGCATTGTTCTCACAGGAATGACATGGCCCAGATGGGATAGTGGCAGTTCTCATCCTTGTCCTTAAAAATTATAGATCATGTTTCAAACTACTGAGCAAGAGCCACTTCTCTTTCATGGTTTTAATCACAATGATCTAAAATATCTAACTCCTCTTTTCCAGAACATCTGACAAAATTCCATAACAATCCAGTTCATCCTTGATCATTTTCAGAGACAGGGCAAAGAGAACATGTATTTAATTGGAAACTTTAGCTCACAGCCCACTTAGTTAAAAGATAACATGGGGAGAAAGACGTTGAATATTAGACTAATTGGTTAAAGTAGGTTTTGATTGTCAAAGTAAAAAAATCACCAATATCCTTACCAAGAACACATTGAAATAGTGTAAAATTATTTGCTAAGCACCATAGGATGTCATTAACATATAAAAAAGGTTGGAAAACCATTGAGACCGCATAATCTGAATTGGACACAATACATTTGAAAGGGAATACAGATTGGAAATTAAGAACAAAACTCTAATGAATTTGAGATCTACCCTTCCTTTGCCCCCATTTCTACTGTTGGTCAAAACTCCCTCCTCCTAGTCTGTTCTCTTTCATCTCTCTGCTGATCCTCTTTTTGTCTATTTTCATTTCTCTCACTGCTTTTTGCCTAGGTCACTCTCTTTCATTCTTACTGTGTCTTTCCAAATCCACCGGACTCACCCTCCCTCCTCAGTTTTACCCTCCTCCTGTTCCTCCTTCACTCTCCCTAACTCACTCTGTCTCTCTGGTTCTCCCTTGGTCTCCATTTCCTCATCACCCGCCTCGCCCCTGCATTCACAGGACTAGAATAAACATAATCCTGCCCAGGAAGAGCACATTTTTCCAGTGGACACCAGAAATGTAAACACACCTTGACAAGCACAGCCAGTGGGATGGGTCTGGAAACAGAACAAGGAGTGTCATAGTACAGGGGCAGGTGAGTGCCCCAGCACGGGGTTCTGGGGCCTCCCTGAGGCGGGGACTGTGAAGGGGAGGCCTGAGGAGCAGCAGAGCTGGGCCCCAGAACTACGCCAGAATGGGGAGGTTGACTCAGGAGAGGGCTGGGGTCTCTAGAACCCCAAGGTAGGAGGAGGGCGGGGCTACTGGCAGCTACCCCCAGGCACCGCAAAACCGCCTCCAGACACTGCGCGGGTGGAAAGAAGAGACGGTGAAAACAAACAAGACAGAAAGGTCGAGGCAGGGTCTGGTCGCGGAGCTATTTTACCTGAAACTGACGCGGATCCAGATCTGGCAGCAAAGCGGTTCTTGACTAGGCGGAGCTCCCCCCGACTGGAGATAGCGAATGCGGGTTCTGTAATGTCCCCAGGATCCTGGACTCCGGGTGTGGAGGACGCGGCGCTGAGAACATCAACGTGCAAGTTTGAACTAAATACTAAAACTCGCTCCAGGAAACTGGACCCTTGACCTGGGAAATCTGCTTCCGGGTCGGCAAGCAACTGCGAACTGGGGGGCGGAGCCTTGGAGGCGGGGCTTGTGGTGGGCTGGCCTGGCGTTCCTCCGCTTGGTCCCCAGGCGTTTCCGAGTGTGTGCTGCTGACCACAGAACTTGAGTCTCCGAATTTGCGTCTGCAGGGGTGTGTTGCAGGTCCAGTGGGCCCCGCTGATCCCACCCTATTTCAAGTTCAATGTTGCTTTAAAGTCAAAGTTTTGAGTGTGGAGCCACTTATATGAATGCGGAGGTGTTTCCCGGTCAACAACTTCAAAACAGGTTAAATCAAAAACTCTTTTTTGTGAGCATGTCCTGTCTGGGTAAGTCGCTGTAGGCGGTGATTGGATTAGGAACGTCCGCAGCTTCACTAATTTAACCGTTTTTTTGTTGTTTTTCTTTGTTTGTTTGTTTTCTAATGAGAACTAGAATGTGGACACCGAACTCGCCGTTGTGAAATGTGAAATTTCACACTGACAAACACAAAAGGTGGTTTCCATTTCTATTCTCTATCACTGGGAAGCAGAGACTCAACCGCAGGCTCAGTTCCAGAAACTTGACGGGTGAGGATGGAGGGCTGAGTAATTGCTTAAAAAAAATAAATAAATAAAATAATGCTTGTGTGTACGTGTATGTAAATATTTCTCCTTTACATTTAATTTATTTCACGTTTCTTGAGACTTATACATTCAAATACCTTTGAGACAAATTCGAATGACATCCTACAACTTGCATGTCATTATTTTCCAGATATATTGTAATTTAACATTTTTCTTTTTCTTTATGTTCAGAATGACCTGTATTTTTATTTGAAAAATGAGGTATTTTAACCTATGTTCTGTTTTCTGTTTCTGGATATTTCATGTCAAGTATGGATAATGAGGCTTGTAAAAAGTGTGCACCTGAGGAGATATGTAGATTATGTTTCTAACCACTGAAAAGTCGATTTTTCATTATTTCCAGATACGTTTGATTGGAATATCTATTTTCTCACATGAATATTTAAAAGCACAGTAAAACTGAATTTTCAAATTTCAGTTGTCTCATTTACACCTTTAATAAATTTTAATGCGAAATATGAGTTAAAATTTCCTTTGTAAATTCTGAAGTTCATGCTAGAGGAAATTTGACATGACTAAATCCCAACTATTCATGCTGCAGAAATTTCTCAAAGATTATGTCCAAAGAAGAACTCTTCTGGTTTCCTCATGACTAATATAAGTTTCTCCAACTTTTAAGTTCTTTTTTTTTAACTGTTAAATATTTGGACTCAAATGAATTTAAATTCTGGAAGATAACATTCTCTTAGGCAGGGGAACAGTAAAAACTATGGGCTTCATGCCACTGCTTCTCTGAGTCTCTAGGATTGAGATCAATTAACTTGAACTCACTTCACTCCTCTCAGATCTGTAGGGGAAACGACACAGATTCAAGAGCCGGGACTGCACATGATTTGCAGTCAGGGAATCCAGATATCAGAACGCCTCCCCAGTTTAGTTTTTTCATCGCTCTCTGTCTTTACATAGAAGTCAAGTGACATAGATCTGCCTGTGTAAACTATCCAGCCTCCAATCCACCTCCCCATCAAATTTTCTGTGTTATTTTTACATGGTGTGTGCTTGGGGAGGCTAAAAGTCAACTGAAGTAATTCCTCTTGGGTGCACATGGGATGCATCCTGTTTGGAAGTTCCCTCACTAGAGAATTAGAATTATCTAGAGAGTGTTTAACATCCCAACACTCAGGACTCTCGCAATACCCACTAAACTTGTATCTCTGGGAGAAGAACCCAGACATCTGTATTTTTAAAATCTCATTATATGATTCCAATACGACCCAAAGAGAATCAGTCTAAACGCAGTGCTTATCACACTTCAATATGTGTACAAATCACTTGAGGGACATTTTTTCATATGTATATATTGATGCAGTGGAGCTTGGTTGGGCCTGAGATTCTGTATTTCTAATAAGCTGCAGGTCCAACCAAACTCCTCTTTATTTTCCAGTAAATAAACTTGGGTAATAAAAGTAATTTTTCAAGATCAGCAATATTTAGAAATCAAAGTACCTGTAGAATATATCATATCTGGGAGAATTTTGTTAACGTTGAAAAAATTTTATCTGCAACAAGCTCAACTACTGTATCTACAGGCCCCAATTACCTTGGGCTAAAATTGGTCTATTTCCACTGGAAGAGTCATCTGAGATTCATATTTTAGAGGATGAACCACTGACATGTCCTGTGGTATGTGATAAATCACTCTTGGACATCTTTTTATTGTGGTACTTATTGTATTCTACTGTGATGTTGTTTTCCCACCTGACCTCACTTCTGGATGATGAATTCTTTGAGGGTAGAAATCACATCTTATTCTTCTCTGTACATGTATCCCAGAATCTGGCTCAACTCTTGGCATGTAGTAGATATTCAGTAAATGATTGTGGAATAATTGGTTAAAATAGAGCTATTTTTCATCCTGTAAGTGTAACATGTTGGTCTAGAAATTTATTGTTACTTTCATTACGCATGTCATGTAGTTATGTATGTAATTTTGTTGCAGTTGACTACTGAGCATTTCCTTTTCAAATCCCAAAGGAGCTTTATAAATATATAACACATTGTTACTCATGTGTAAGAGTCCAAGTCACATTAAGGGTATTTTTCTTTATTGTTTTTATTCTTTGCCAGTAAATCTGGTATTACCTTGATATATTTTTTCCATAAAATTGGAAAACTATAAAACTATAAAAGTTCTTGATATTGTCTTCTTAATTTATTTGAAGCAAGTTCTTTCATACACTCTTCTAGGAAATGTACATGGTTAGTGTTATTTTGAAAGCAGTTTGATGGCTAATGTATTTTGATGAAGAATTTGGGAATATCATGATTTATAAGATATTCTTACATGTAGGATTCTACCTTTTGGAGGCATCTGATTAACTCAGTCCCACTAATCTAATTACTACTTGATCCAATCACATTTGATCTAATTATCTCTTGGAATAATATTCACTAATTATTTACCATTCCTAGCATTTAAAAATATTAATACATGTGTAAAATTTTAAGTATATATTTTATACAAGTAAAAACATTTGTATATTTGTCAATACACTTTCTGTTTTCATTCTGCATCTTGCCTTTTGACTCAAATAATTGTTCCTGAAAAATCTATCAACACATGTAGCTCTTTTTCATTCAAGTTCATGGAGATTTACTATTTATTTATGCACTAGAGTTTTCTTTTTTAATCCTTTCTCCTGTTGGTTGACATTTGTATAGTTCCAACACTTCCCTTCCAATAGAAGTGTAGCCATGGGTATTTCTGGGCAAATATCCTTGTTAATATGAACAGAAATAAGAAATGGGATTAATGGATCATCATGTTTTCAGGCATTTCCTCACATAGTCCCAGTCCCCTTGATATGATTCAGAAATCTGTGACTATGGTTGCTAAGACCACAAGGATGCTCTTAAAATTTTTACTAGGCTAAAAAGAGACAGGATCCCCTCCCCCAAAACTCCCCTGCAAGCCTGAGAGGGTTCCGTCCTCCAGGGGCTTTAATATTTCAGAGAACTTGACTTTCCAAAGGACACCAAGTGGTATGGGGACTTCCAGGATTGGCTGTGTGTTATGTATTTGGTGAACCCTCCTAAACATCTTCATTAAGTCACACCTCAGTCATGACCAGAGAAACTAGTAAATGTTGTATAACAAATACAAAAATTGGTCATAAGAATAATAATGAATAACAGCAATAATGATAATGATGACATAAGTAGGTATAATTTTAATAATGAAAATATTAATTGAAGGAGATGGAAATTAGGATACAGATTCTCCTAAGTGTACAACGATGTACAAATACAGGTCCTCAACAGGAAATTTAGAGTCAGTCTTAGAATTGCACCCCAAAATGAGTTCTATGAAGGCAAACACGAGCAGCAGTAGAGAAAGGGAAAACAAGTCACAGGTGAGCATGGTTTACCATGGGGACCTGTGTGTGAACCCTTCCAGGAGGGGAAAACTGGACAGTGGTAGAAAACTCTGGCTTGTGCCCTTCCACAAGACACTCAATAGCTCCCAGTAGTTCAGCCAGAAGGCGGGTCTCTCAAGCCACTCTGGCTCCTCCATCTTCTGACTCAGAAGCCCTGTCTACTAAAAACTCTAAGGCCCCAATACTCCATCAGCCTCCACCAATTGGCTGCTTTTCTGCCATCTTGTCCTCCAAGGCCCCTAATGGTCTGGGTATCTCAGTTCCCATACTTCCACCTAACGGTATTGTAGAGTATCATTCACTGTGCTCCTGGGCTATCAGGGTTGAAACAGGTCAGGAGGTGAGGGCTGAGATAATGCTGAGGGCTTAATCTACATGGTACACTTGGCTTCTTCGTGGTGGCTGTAGCTCTGGCTTCTGCCTTCCTTGCATGACACCAGCCCCATCAGCCAGTCGATAGACTTCTGAAATTTGTTGAGTATATGCTGCGGCCTGGCTCTCATGTAGGGTCCTCCTATTACAGCTCCTTAAGTGTGTTGTCCCAGGGTTTGCACATTACTTCTCTGTCCACCAATATCCTTCTCATAATTGGTTTTCTTTTACATCCTGTTGGTTGATTTTCCTTATGGTACTATTTTCTTCATACAGATCTAGGACTCTGACTCTAAACTACACCTAGTCCTGACATTGGTATCTTGTTTACTTTTATCATTAGTAGTAGTGTTAGTGTTAATGGCACTATGATCATCATCTCTATTGTTATTGTAATTTATTGTATCTTTAGTATTACATTTATTATTATGGATTTTCTTTTTTGTTTGTTGTTACACAACATTGAATAGAGTTTCCCTCTTTACAAACAGTATCCAATTTACTGGAAACTGTTACAGAGGTTTTCCCAAAAGAACTGCACACATAATTATGCTCTCTGATTCCAGCTGTATTACTTGGTTCCCTCTTGTAAGATAAGTCTAGTTTATCATTCCAAGGCCCCTCTGGAGGAATGTATCTGCCTTTGCTGTCAGGGGAGACCATTACAGGGTGCCCTTAGCCTACCTAAGCCTCTAGAAAAATTCACTAGTCCCCTTGAGCACAACAAACCCTTGTGTTGTCCTGGAAGACACAAGGAGATTGTCCTTGGCCCTACAGGGCCATGAAATTTTTTTTCTAAGTGTACTCAGGGGCCAATATTGCTCTCAGCTTTCTAAAAAACCTGGTTGAAGCATCACCACCTGCCCTAACATCCTCAGTATTTTCTACTTCAGCTCAGAGCCAGGGAGCCAATATAATTGAAAACCGAGGTGCAAGGGTAGCAGCCTAGGAATGCCTGACTCTCTGAAAATATTCTAAGTCCCCTCATTGGCTCAAGAAATTCTACTACTGCACTGGAAGGCACAAAAATGTCAACCTGCCTGCCTAGGCAACCACAGATTTTTCTAAGTCCTACAGGAAGCCCTCAATGTGTAAAAACTGACCACAAAAATAATCCATAATGAGAAATGAAGATGAATAATTATTGATAATATACTAATAAAATATTGATAAATACTAATAAAAATTCTAATAATAATAATATATAATAACAAAAATGATGATCATCTTAATGATAAAATTACCACCAGTATTAATGATAATAAAAATAAACCTAAGGTAATAGAGTACAGACTTCCTTATGAATGACAAAGTACCGCTATCTGGTCTCCTGGGATGATTTGGAATCAGAGTCTGAGTTCTACACAAAGAAAAAATAAAATAAGGCAGAAAGTAGCAACAGAGAGGAATAGAAAACAAGGAAGGAGGAGGACATTCGTGAATTTGGCAACTCTTGCACAAACCATGGAGGGGTGTCCTAAAGGGCAGAGACGGACTTTGGTCCTGAGCCTTCCCATCACTCCACACCCACCAGATTCAGAAGTCGCCCCACTATCTTGGGCTCCATACAAGGAGTGCAAGACTCCAGATCCACACCAAGGAGTGCACAGAAGCCCCGACTATACCTATATTAAGCCCCAGCATTACCTCAGCCTTCACTGCCTCGATGGCCTTCTGCCAGCTATTTCTCCCGAAACCCTGGAGGTCCAGACGTATTGCTTCTGGATAACTCAGCAGGGGACTATAGATAGATATCATCAACAGTTGTTCCCTGACCAGCAGGGGGCAACACAGGCCAGCAGGAGTGGGTCATGGACTTCTGACCAACACAGAACATTCAAGACTTGCTCAGGCTGGAAGGTCACCATCTCCATGTCTTCCAGTGCCAGCATTGGACACCTGAAGGTACTTAGAATATTTCCAGAGGCTCAGGTGGGCCTTGGACACACTCGTGCCTCAAGTATTAACAATGACAGTTTCTGGGCTCTGAGCTGATGTGGAAAATTCTAAGGGGGCACATACTTATGTAGACACCCTGCCCAACTTTCCCAAAAGAGTAAGGGCAGTTCTTACCACCCTGAGGAGAATTAGAAAAACTTGAGATGGCTCTGGCAGTCCAAAGACTCCCACCATGGGTCACCAAGGCCAGAACAAGAGGTTGCTGGAACCTCAAGGGGACTTGCAAAGTTTGAGAGGCTCAGGCAGACCAAGGGCATCCTCCCTCTGGACTTCCTGACATCAAAAGCCATTCCCTGCTTACAGAGGGGTCCCAGGGATACCTTGAATGTCATTCATGACTTGTCTGTGCCTTCAGGAGCAGATCCTGTGCCTCCAAGTTGACTTAGAAAATTTTGTGGTAACTCCGATGGGCCAATGATACCCTCACTGGAACTTATAGGCCAGCAAAGGTGGTTTCTGACTCCTCCAAGGTACTGCTACATTTTTCCAGAGTCTCTGGAAATATAAGGACCCCAGGCAGTAAAGGGAAACATGGGAACAGCTGTGTATATATTCATGTCTGTCATCATATTCAGTATATCAAACTGCCTCTATTCAATGTGTTTAATCACCACAAAAATAATCCAAGATAAAAATGGTAATAAAAATTAATGATGAATAACAACCAAGACTATTGTGAAGATGCACAAAATGATATAAATACTAGTAATTTTAATAAATATTAAACTAAGGAGACAGAGATTATAGTACAGATTTCCCTAAGTGAATAACTAGGCATTGATATGGGGTTAGTTTGGAGTCAGAGTCATAGGATTGCATTATGAAACATATTTCATAATTGCAAATGTGAGCAACAGGAGGGAAAAGATAGTTCTCAAGAAAGCATAGTGAGTGCTGGGATCTGAGCATAAATTGCTAGAGGAGAGGAGTATTGGACAGAGGTTGAAAGACTCTGGTCTTGACTGCCACAGGACACTCAGCAGCTTTCAGTAATTCAGCCAGGTAGCTGGTTGGGCAGTGTTCTCTGCAAGGAAGACAGAACTCCAGAGCCATATCCACCTCACACTGCAGGCAGAAGCACTGTCTTCAAGGAACTTTAAGCCCCAGTACTACCTCAGCCCTCATCACCTGACTGCCCTTCTGCCACCTGATCTACCCAAGCCCCTCGAGTTCAGGGCACCTAGGTTCCATATCTCTGCCTGTTTGTTGGAAGGTACGATCTTATGTGCTCCCTGGCCAGCAGGGGGCAACATAGGCCAGCAGCAGGAGTTCACTGTCCTTGGAAGACAGAATTCTGCTTTTGCTCAGGTGGGCTACCACCCTCCCTGTGCCTTTAGTACAGCTAAATAAAGCCTTCCCTGAAAGTTCAAAAAGACTTAAACCATTTCCAGCACCTCAGGCATCACAAGATGCCTTCTGTGTGCCTCCTATGTCAATAATGGCAGCTCCTGGGGTGTAAAACTTAAAACTGACTAGAAAAATTTGAGGAAGCTCTGGAGGGCCTGAGACACCCTCTCCTGCCATTACAAGTAGAAACCAGTGGTTCTGCCCTCCCTCCCCAGGTGATTTAGAAAAGTTACCTGAGTCTCAGGAGGGCCCCAGATGTTATTCACAGCCATCTAAGCCATCAGAAGTGGTTCCTGGGCCCCAGAGATGACTTAAAAAGTTTTGTGGTGGCTCTGGCAGGGCTGAGATGCCCTCACTTTGACCCGCAGGCTGAGACAAGTGGTTGCTGGGCCCTCAAGGATACTTCCAAGTGTTTGCAGAGGTTGTGCCTGAACAGAGATGCTCTCCCCAAATCTCCCCTGCTGGCCTTAGCTGGTCTCTGCCTCAGGAAGGGACTTGAACATTTAAAGAAACTTGTCAGTTTCTAGTTCAGCTCAAGGGCCCAGGAAGGACTCTTGCCTTCCTGAAAAGGCTGGAGAGAGGTTCTCGCTCACCTGATTCTTTGCATAATTTTCTATCTTTTGGACCCCAGGACTTGATGTTTTCTGAAATAGATGTGTAGGGATAGCTTACAAAGCCCACCTGACCTCTGGAAATGTTCTCTGTTTCTGTGGGTGACACAGAAATGCTGATGCTGTACTGGAAGGCAAGGAGACTGGGGCCTACCAGCCCTGGCTTGACTTGGTCTGAAAGATCTTTCGAGATGGCTCACTCATGTGGCTGTTAACAAGAGGCCTTAGTTGGACATTTCTATAGTCTTGCTTGGGTATCTTCGTGAAATGTATGCTGGTTTCACCCAGAGTGAGGATTCCAATAACACAGGATTGAAGCTGTAACATCTCTTATGACCTAGTCTCAGAACTTATACTCCATCATTTCTGCAATATCCCATTGGTTACACAGGTCAGCCCCCTTCCGTACAGAAGGGAACTGCACTAGCGTATGAGTACTAGGATAGAAGATCATTAAGAGCTATTTTGGAGACTAGCTACTAGTTGAACTTCGCTTACTAGTCCAGAGCTTAATAAATATTGTTACTGAATACTTAGGCACTCAGATGAAATATATTGGATTACTCATAAATGCCCACTTTATACATGTTGTTATGCCCCTGTAATTCGTAGTCTCAAAATTTTCCCTCTGTATTGCTGCAGATTCTGGGTTCCGAGGTAAGGCAGTTGAAAGAAAATGCAGGGAGCTGTAGGCAGCTGTGACATAGCTCTATTCCAGCAAGGGCATAGCCCACCTAGCATGGCAATGGTGCCTTTTATACACAGGTTAAACAATAGTGACACACTGCCAGGTAATGGGAGCCCATGCATGTGTACTGGGCACATGGTTACAAAAGGGGAGAAGTGCTGAGTCACTTCCAGTAGGAAGTTAGCTGCTAAGGGTGTTGGGAGGAGAACTGACTATAGCCATCTTTCTCTGCCACACCCTCCCTTCTCTATACACAGTTTGGAGCCTCATCTAGCCTCTATTGCTACAATTGCTTTCTTCCACATAGATCGTTCTGTCAATTTAGTTATCACAGGCCAATTCCTGAGTATTCTTTATAAAACTAGGACCTAATTTTGCATGGATTATGGTGTGTGCTTCACACCTCTGTGCTGTGAATACACACACACACACACACACACACATACACACAATGTTATCACCCATAAAAGCCAAACATGAGATCTATTCTAAGACAGAGAACTTAGAATACTCTAATGTTAGAGCTAGAAAGAAGCTTAGCGATGATCTAGGTTGATGTTTTCCAATGAGTACTCTAGAATAAATTTTGAAATAACTACCTAGGAAACTCATTTAAAATGCAGATTTCTAGTCTCCACTGCACTTCACCAAACTAATATTTCCTGGAGTGGATCTTAGTGCCTACATTTTTAAGCAACTTTCCCAGTTGGTTTTATGCACAATAATGAGTGAGAGCCCCCAATCTACCTTCAACAGGTTTAGATCTACATAGATGCTACTGAGGTTCAAGGAAGATAGTCTCCTGTTTGCGTCCATGTCTCTGGTTAGTAGCAGGTTTAGAGATTTAGAACTTAAATCCAGACCTGCTGCCTCCAAGTTTAGTGGCATTTCACTGCCCTGCATTTTTATAGTCGATGAGAAGGATTTGAAAATATAGGACAACACAATTCAACTTGCTCCTTAGTTCTAAGGAGCAAAGCAAGGTCCTAGCAAGTAAGAAGCTCACACATTGATGGGGAAGGTAAATGTATGTTTAGCAGACTACCAACCATATGGTAAGCACCATACCATGAGTAGAGCATTGTGGGCGTTCAGACCAGGAGTGAGGGGATGATTAATTATTAGCAAAGCTAGTAAAGCCTGGTAAGTATTAACTAACAAAACGTTTAGTCATTAAACTGGCTGGTTTCTCAACATAGTCTGACTCATTGTAACTTAATATAGATAGTTCTTTGTTCATAGACTTTAATCTGTTGCCAAAGTGTTTGTAGCTTATGTTCCCATTTAACAAGGTTTTGTGGTCAAAACTGTGTGCCCACGTCCTCCTAATGAACTGAGTGTCCAACAAAACAAAGATTTGCAGTCTCCTTAAGAAGGCCACTGTGTATACATAGACCTCCTCTGTCCACGAACATCCCTAATGAGGTACAGAAGGGCACTTATTACCCAGACAAAGACATTCCGCTGGTGCTAGAGAGCCGCAGACGGAAGTTTTCTCTGCGTCTTGGAAATGAAGCCAAGCTTTCTCCTTTCTTCAACCATGAGGATTGCTGTCCTCCTCTTTACCATTCTCTTCTTTATGAACCAAGTTATACCAGGTAACAACAACAAAAACTTTATGAAAACCTTGGTAAGAGTAGAGTGCCTGAGACCTTATGGGGATCCAGTACTCAGACCTAAATCCCATCACCAATGCCATAAGAAGAGGTCTCATAGCAAATCTGGAAGACCCGTTGGCTGACAGCCCTGTAGCCACCTATCTCAGTTCTCCATAGCTATCTCAGACTAAATGAAATGGTCTTGAAACCCTTTTTGTTTCATCTCTAAAAATTAATTTAATTGAGCAAGTTTACTAGCAGTTTCTAGATGTAGATAAAAAAAAAAAAGGCACATTATCCTACTAAATCTTGGTCTCCAAAACTCTTCTACTTACTTTCAGCAAAAGGTAATTATCCTAGGATACTGGCATAAGAGTTATGCTAAAGCTAGAGGGGCTCAGGCAGAAGCAATTGGTAAGGAGGGTTCTCTTGGAAATGTTTACATTAAATCTAAGAAATCTCTAACCCATTGTACCTCAATTCTGTTGGCCCCCCAGTCTTGACTCTGCCCCTTGATGCTTCATCTCAACCCCTGATTTTTCCTCTTCCTTTTCAACATCTAATCATCTACAGTAGGACTTAAACACAGGAATCATAGATGATACTGTAAGAGAGTGTATCTTCCTGCATTCAGCATGCACACATGGATCACAGGTATAAGATACCTCGTACAAACAGGTATCTGTGCATGTATCTCCTTGCTTTTACCCAAGAAAGTGACCAGACACCCAAAATAGAAATTTCCTAGAACTCTTGGAAGTGTAGATCCAATAAGAGGAATAAGCAACTTATTGCTCTATATCAAGTGGAATATCTTCTTATCTTTTCCTGAGAAATCAGGGCCTCAAGTGTTGGGAAGGAGTAAAGTAGTCATAGATATGTAAATGTGGGTGATCCTCTTATGTTTTAAGAAACTGTTGATTGCTATGCTTTATGTTGAAAAAAGGCACCTCCCACAATTTTCAACCAAAAATAAAATAGGAGGAATGCCTATTCCTGGTAAAATCAAACTGTCCTATCTGTGTTTTAAAGGACTATTTACTGCTAATGGGTAGACAGTACTTCAGGTTTGGAGAGTTGGAGTCAGGAAGATGCAGCTTGTGAGAGAAATTCCAACTTTGTTTTAGGAGAACTAATCTGGAAGAAGTAGAGGGGAGAAATTGAAGTGGGGAGAGACAGTAGCGGGGAGAACAGTTTTATTTATTGGATATCTGTTATGCATCACTGTGTGCCCTTATTAGGAAGCAGGCATACAAAGAAAGAAAAGATGATATGGCCCTTGACTTCCACGAAGACATAGGCCAGTCACCTTCATTGCTATATAGTCCAGAGAGGAGTCAGTAAGCCCCACCACCCCACCACCAAATAGAATATTAGTATAGGATGAAATGAGAACCATGAGAGAAATAAATCATGACCAAAGGAAAAGCAAAAGCCAAAAACAACATAAGGTTTAAGAGCTTAAGGCACTAAGGCTTAGAGGGACCTGATTGTAGGAGATGGCTTTGGAAGAAAAATCATGACATCAATTTAGTACCAAGAGTGTTTGAGACTATCTATCCAAGGTTTTCATCTGCCTCTTTTCTTAGTAATAGTCTCTCTGTGTGTACATGTGCATGCATGTATGACTTTGTATATGTGTGAGGTATATCTACTACCCCACCCTCTATAAGGGTTTGGAGATGAATGGCTGGTTGATCTAGAACTACTGCCCCAGGGCTGGAGTTAAGCTATCCCATCCCACTGTGAAGAAATGATATGTTAGAAACTCATTGAACACATTATGAATTAACTTGAATGTGCTTTCTCTTTTTTGAAAAAGGAAGAATAAGTATTTTTTAAACAAATGCAAAAATGTTTTTTAACAAAAGGATAGTTACCCTCGTTACATTTAGCAGGAAAGATTCAATAGCTACAGATATCGTAAAATCATTCATTGACAAGATTCAAAGAGGTATTGATGATTAAGTCTATTTTTCTTATTTTATAAATGAAAAAATCAAGGCCCTGAAAAGTGAAATCCCTCCAGCAAGGTTAAAGAGTGAGCTAACTGTCAGTCAAGTCTTTGTCTTCAGTCCTGACTTTCACTATACAACCCACCCTAGGGTTCCATTAGGCTATTTCCTTTGAATGACTCTCTGATGACTGCTTAAAGGTGAGGCCATATCTGATTATAGTAACTCAGGAGCACACAAAGCTGGTGACTTCAGAGCCCATCTGATTAGTATTTACTAAGTAATCATCCTTGAGAAACATATGAGTTATATGGAAGAAAGTAACTTAAAATATGTGTCCGACATCCGTATCTCTAAGAAATGAATACTTTTAACCAGCTTTCAAAACTTTCAAATTTTGAAAACTAATTTATTTTTTTCTGTTTGTCTTCATTGCCACTCAACCCAAATAAAAAGAAAGCAGTGTAATAGTTAGAAGAGCAGAGGCAAAAGCATTACTTACAGCCACAATGGAATGCACCAAGATTAGAAAGGAGAGGAGGTAAGATGAGGCCGGTGGGGCAAAAGAAATGGGGCTGAGGACACAAACTTTAGCTTTGGCCTTCTTCACTCCCTTACTAAATCACTATATGATTTTGGGCAAGTTGCTTTTTTTCCCTGTCTTATTTCCTAATCTGTAAAATAACTAATTGGACAAGATCATCTACTATGCTCATAGTAACTATAATTGTTTCAAAAGCAAATAGGTAGGCATGACAGGGTACCCATAGTATGCAAAATATGAGATGTACCAGAGAGAACTAATAAAAACAATAAAGTAAGAAAAATACCCTTAACATGACTTGGATTCTTACACACGAGTAACAGTGTGTTATATATTTACAAAGCTCCTTTGGGATTTGAAAAGGAAATGCTCAGTAGTCAACTACAACAGAATTATGCACATAACTACATGACGTGTATAATGAAAGTAACAATAAATTCCAGACCAACATGTTACACTTACAGGATGAAAAATAGCTCTATTTTAACCAATTATTCCACAATCATTTACTGAATATCTACTATAAGCCAAGACTTGAGCCAGGTTCTGGGATACATGTTCAGAGAAGAAAAAGATGTGATTTCTGCCCTCAAAGAATTCATCATCCAGAAGTGAAGTCAGATGGAGAAACAACATCATAGTAGAATACAATAAGTACCACAATAAAGGAATGTCCAAGAGTGATTTATCACATACCACAGGACATGCCAGTGGTTCATCCTCTAAAATATGAATCTCAGATGACCCTTCCAGTGGAAATAGGCCAGTTTTAGCTCAAGGTAGTTGGGGCCTGTAGATACAGTAGTTGAGCTTGTTACAGATAAAAGGAAGAGATGTACAGCCCTGGGAATAAAAAACTCAAGGTTCCAGGTGATTTCTACATAGTGCTCAACACTTAGAATGATAATTTATTTAAAAAAAAATACCCTTTAATTATTTCCCAATTCACATTTTAGGTAAAAACATCATGTTGCATATTTAATTTTCATATCCTTTAGCTAATTGCTTTGTGAACTTGATGAATTAAATTAAATTTAACACATTTGATTTTCAGGTCAATTCAAAAGGCGTTTATCGAATATATATAAATGCCCTATACTGATTTGAAACTATTCAAGAAATGGTTTTTGTGTTCCAGAATAAAAAATCTAGATGTGCTGGTTTCTATACCTCTCTTACTGTTATCAAAGAGCTTAAGAAGCTGTCATGGAAAAGGAACAGTTTGTTACATATGGAGACTACTCTAATTCTATTAAACCACTTTTGAAACTGAGAATCTCAGTGTGTGTGGCCTACCCCCAGCACAGCAATATATTAGGATATAAATCAAATTCTACTCAACGTTTTTAACAGTATATTTGTTTAGTTCTCAAGAAGAACTTTTAATGTATGCAGTGGTTTCTGGAGCAGGGTTACAACCTCAAAGACTAGTACCAGAGAGATAAGGAGTGAGTGCAGCATCAGGATGGAAGAAATACTCTCATGGACACACACTATCTGTATATTAAATACATAGGAATAGTGTTCCTTTCTCCCAGAAAAATATCCTCTCTAACAATTTCCATGAAGTATATTATCTTTTAGATCTGTATTTCAGTTCTACTTTTGAAAGACACAAGGAGAGAGGGATAGAGAGAGAGAGAAAGAGACGAAAGAGGGAGATTGAGATTTCTCTAAAAAGTTTTTCTACTGCCTTAGGAAAATCAGCAATACAAGACTGATATTAAATAAAAATGATCTGTACTATCAGTATTAGGAGATAATAAGGAGTAAGAAGAACTAGGATAAGCTAGAGTGTGTTTGCCCTAGAACTTCTAAAGGGACAAGGCTACCCAGGTCTGGCCTTTTGTTACTTCGATGCACCCAATATTGCCAGATTTTTCAAGAATGCCAAAAATCCAACTTTTGTGTGAAAGCAGATTTTTAAGCATTGGCTTAAGAAATCAAATAACAACAAAAACAAAAACCCATCCAAGATTGTTTCCAGACACTCTCCCCTCTCCGTGTAATTCAATAAAAATTCAATAAAAATTCAGAGACTAATAAGTAATTACAATAACCCTCTTCTCTGTGCAGCCAGGGGCAGATTCAAGGAGGTATGTGAGCGTCCAAATGGCTTCTGCCAAGAATTTTGTATCGAAACAGAAATCCAGGCCGGGAGATGTTTAAATGGACGACCGTGCTGCCTGCCCATGGGGAATCACCCACAAATCGATCTTACTACACCCAAGAAGGATTGAAATCTTTTCAAAGTGTTTTGTTTGGATATTTTATTCTCTTGCTCTCTCCTGCTCTCTCATCACTCTGTTTTTTCTCTCACAGTGATTCTCATTGAGCACTCAATAAATAATAAAGCAAAACTAGCAAACACAAAACCTATTTTGCAAATTCATATGCTATAGTTTCACTCTATTGCCATTTGGTCGCCATCTTTCTGTCTGGTCCGAGTGAGCTCCTGGTTGAGCGGGGGCACTTTTATCATACCTCTCGTTTATGCCTGGCACAGCCATCTTCCACTCTTCGTCCTGGGAGACTACTGCCCTTTCCCACTGGGAAAATGCACCACTTCATTCCATGCAGCCTTGTGGGGGCTCCCTTCCTGCCAAAAGCAGCACGCAGGAAACCTGAACAAGCAGATTTCCTCATATCAGTCAGACTTCACCAGCAATCTGCATCATTCAGAGTAACACCTGGATGAAAGACAATTTCTTCTATATTCTTTTCAAAGGCAGTGTGCTGGGCCTGCCCACACACTTCTGGCTGAGATGCACAGAGTATCTCTGGTTCCCATCTCTCATTGGATATGGCCATTCAACTTTTCCTCTCACCCTGGAAGCCATGGTGTTTGCTACCAATGCCTACTATAACAAATTACCACAGATTTAGTGGCTCAAAGCAAAACAAATATTTTAGAGGATAGTTCTGTAGGGCAGAAGTCTGCCATAAATCTCAATGAATTAAAATCAAGGCATGGACAGGGCCATGCTCCTTTATGGAGGCTGTTCCCTTCCTCCAAGATCATGACAGCAATGGTGGGCTGCTCCTATTCATCATGAGTGACCAGGGTTAGTCCATCTTTAAAGCCAGCAATGGACTTGACTCTTTCTCACATCTTAACACTCAGAACTCATATCCTGTCTCCTTCTTCCCCTTTTTCGTGTCCTTGTGATTGCATTGGGCCTATCTGATAAACCAGGATAATCTCCCTATTTTAAGGTGAGACGATTAGCAACTTTAATTCAACCTTCAAGTTCAATTCCCCTTTGCCATGTAAGGTGACATATTCACAGGTTTCGGAGATTAAATAAGAATGTCTGTGGCAGGAGGAGGAGTGACATTATTTCACCTATAACAGCCACTGAATGTTTTTCTCACACATCATTATTTTGTTCAACTTAGAGATGGTTTTAGTTGCTTCATGTAAAGAAACTATCGCTGTTAGAGTTTTGCGTGAAAAGTTGTAGAGGTCTCCCCTTAGTCACGAGAAGAGTATATAATCAAGGAATTTTTTTTTTTTTCTGTCTCTGGAACTTATTCATCTTCTAACTGAAAGTTTGTGCCTTTTGACCAACATCTTCTCAATTCCTGCGCCACACCCCTAGTAACCATTGTTCTACTCTCTAACTATGAGTTCCACTTCTTTTAGATTCTGCATGTAAATAAGATCATACAGTATTTGTCTTTTGGTATCTGACTTATTTCATTTAGCGTAATGTCCTCAAGGTTTATTCATGTTGTTGGAAAGGACAATATTTCCTTTTTTTTTAAAGCTGAATAATATCTATATATTGCATTATGTATCATATATATTTATATGTAATATGTTTATACATAAGGGATGTATAGTTCTAGTTTTAACTTTTTGAGGAAACTTCCATATTGTTTTCCATAATGGTTATCAATTTATATTTTTACCAATAGTGTATGAGGGTTCCCTTTTCTCCACATCCTCACCAACACTTGTTATTTCTTGTCTTTTTGGTAATAGCCATTCTAATGAGTGCGAGGTCATACCTTGGTGTGGTTTTAATTTGCATTTCCCTGATGAATAGTGATGTTGAGCACCTTTTCATATACCTATTGGCCATTTGTACATCTTTTTTGCAAAAATATCTACTCAGGTTCTTTGCCCAATTTTCTTTTCAGATACGTATTTATTGCAAAATGACTACCCCAGGAAGGTTATCTAACACACCTAGTTCACACAGTTACCATTTTGTGTGTGTGTGTGTTACAAATTTTTAAGATTTACTCTCAGCAACTTTCAAGCATACAATACAGTATTATCAACTATAGACACCATGCTACAAATTAGAACCCCAGAACTTATTTATCTTATAACTGGAAGTTTCTACCCTTTGACTACCTTCACCTATTCACCCACACCCTGTAGCAACCACCAATCTACTAGTTGTTTCTATGAGTTTGATTTTTTTTAGATTCCATAAATAAGTAAGATCATATGGTATTTGTCTTTTTCTGTCTGACTTATTTCACTTAGCATAATGCTCTCAAGTTTCATCCATGTTGCTATAAATGGCAGAATTTCCTTCTCTTTCATGGCTAAATAATATTCCACTATATGTATATGTGTATGTGCACACATAACATATGTATATATTTTCTTTATCCATTTTTTGAGGAATCTCTATACTATTTTACCATAGTGGCTGTACAAATTTACAGTCCCACCATCAGTGCACAGGGTTCCTTTTCTTTTACTTTTTTTTTTGTGGAAAAATGTCTGTTTAGGTTCTTTGCCCATTTTTAAAATTATTTATTTTTTATTATTGCATCGAATGAGTTTCTTATATATTTTGGATGTTAACCCCTTATTAGGTATATCATTTGCAAATATTTTCTCCCATTCCATAGGTTGCCTTTTCATTTTGTTGATTGTTTCTTTTGCTGTTCAGAGTTTTTTAGTTGGATGTAGTTTTACTTGTTGATTTTTGCTTTTGTGTTTTGTGCCTTTGATGTCACATCCAAAAAACTGTTGTGAAGATCAATGTCAAGGAACTTTCCCCTATGTTTTCTTCTAGGAGTTTTATAGTGTCAGGTCTTACATTTAAGTCTAATCAGTTTTGAGTTGTTTTTTTTGTGTAGGATGTAAAAGGGTCCATTTTCATTCTTTTACATGTGGATATCAAGTTTCTCAACACCATTTATTGGAGAAACTGTCCTTTTCTCATTGAGTGTTCTTGTCTTCCTTGCTAAATATTAGTTGACTGTATATGTTTGGGTTTATCCTGGCTCTTGATTCTGTTCTATCAGTCTATGCGTCCGTTTTCATGCCAGTAACATACTATTTTGATTATTATAGCTTTGTAATATAGTTTGAAATTAGGACATGTGATGCACCAGTTTTGTTCCTGTTCAAGATTGCTTTGGCTATTTGGGATCTGTTGTGGTTCCATGAAAGTTTTAGGATTTTTTTTTTTTTCTATAAAAAAAATCTCACTGGAATTTTGATAGGAATTGCATTAAATTTGTAATAAGGATTGCTTTGTGTAGGATGGATCTTTTAACATTAATTCTTTTGACCCAGGAACATTGGATTTCTTTCCATTTATTTGTGTCTTCTTCAATTTATTTCATCATTATCTTATAGTTTTCAACATATAAATCTTTAGTTAAATCTATTCCTAAGTATTTTATTTTTATGCTATTGTAAATAATGTTGTTTTATTAATTTTTCAGATAGTTTGTTTTTAGTATATAGAAGTGCAACTAAATTTTGTATGTTTATTTTGTATCCTGAAATTTTATTGTATTTATTAGTTCAACAGTTATTTATGGAGTCTTTAGGCTTTTCTGTGTATAAGATCATTTCATCTGCAAACAGACAATTTTTAAAATAGAATTACCATATTATCCAGAAATTCTACTTCTGAGTATTTCTTCAAAAGAAATAAAACCACTAACTAGAAAATATATTTGCATCCTATGTTCATTACAGCATTATTCTCAATAGCCAAGACATGGAAACAACCTAAGTGCTCATCAATGAATGAGTGTCCAGAGCAGTATTATTCAGCCATTAAAAGAAAAAAGAAGTCCTGCTATTTGCAACAACATGGATGGACTTTGATAGCATTGTGCTATATGAAATAAGTTAAACAGAGAAAGACAAATACTGTATGATCTCACCTACATATGGAATCCAAAAACATACCTTAATTCATAGATACAGAGGACAGATTTGTGGTCACCAGAAGCAAGAGTGGGGAGTGGGCAAAATGAGTGAGGGAAGTCAAACAGCGCAAACTTCCAGTCATAAAATAAATAAGTCTTGGGGATGTAATGTACAGCATGGTGACTATCGTTAACAATACTGTATTGTAAAAGTGGAAGTTGTTAAGATAGTTAATATTAAAAGTTCTCATCACAAGGAAAAAATTTATAACTATGTATGGTGATGGATATTAATAATAACTGTGGTAATCACTTCACAATATATACGTATTTTGAATCATTATGCTATATATCTAAAACATATAATGTTATATATCAACTGTATCTCAGCAAATTTTTCTTTCTTTTCCAATTATAAAACAAGAAGACAGAAATTCAGTAAGCAAATGAAAGACTTGAACAATATTAACAACCAAGTTAATCTAATTAATATTACTTTTAAACTTCACAAAACAACAGCAAAATAAACATTTTTTTAAAGTGTGCACTTAGCAATATACACCATATTCTGGGCCACAAAACAAGTCTTGATAAACATAAAATTATCCAAATCATACAAAGTATCCTCTGTGACTTTCATAGAACTTAACTAGGAATTAACACTCAATATTTGGAAAATTCACATATATTTGGAAATTAAACATTATACTTCTGAATAAAAACTAGTAAGCATTTTCAATTAAATAAAAACGAAAACAACATATCAAAATGTGTGAAATAAAGCTAATGTAGCATCATGTAGTAAATTTATAGTGTTCAAATTTGTTAAATAAGAACAAATTAAATCTAAACAAGAAAAGGAGATTAATAAAGATAATAAACAGAAAATCAAGAGAGAACAAAAATAAAATCAAAAGCTGGTTATTTGATGATGTGAGTAAAATTTATAAATCTCTTACCACACTCATCTGGGAGGAAGTCAGAGAGAAAACACAAATTACCAATATCAGCAATGAAGAAAGGACATCAGATTCTACAGATATTAGATGGATAACCAGGCATTATTAGGCATAACTTTATGTCTATAAATTCAACAACTTTGATGAAAATGAGCAAAATCTTTTAAAGAGACAAACTATCAAAACTCACTTAAGAAAAGAAATATATAAGAAAGAAGAAAACACACTGTAGGGATTGGACTGGGGACCAGAGATGTATATAAAAAGATATGAGGGGAATTTTGGAGGTGAGAATTGTTCTAGGTATTAACTGTGGTATGGATTATACAACTATATGCATTTTTCAAAATGTATAGAAATGAACACTAAATTTTAATGAATACAGTCAATGTGTGTAAGGGATAGCTTGATAAATCTGACGTAAAACAAAACAAATATTAGCTCTGTTCCTGTCTTCTGCTTTTTCTGATCCCCTTATCTGACTCCTAATAACCTTATCTTCTTTTCATTAAACATTAATGTCATAATATAATTTATTTATAAGAATTTATTTTACACGTCCTAGAGGGTATTACGCTAAGTGAAATAAGTCAGAGAAAGACAAATACCATGATTTCACTTAAATGTGGAATCTATAAAATAAAATAAATGAACAAACAAAACACAAACATAGATACAGAGAACAAACTGATGTTTGCCAGATGGGAGAGGGGTTGAGGGACTAGGTGACAAAGGTGATGATGTTGAGAAGTACAAATTGGTGGTTACCGAATAGTCACAAGAATGTAAAGTACAGCAGGGGTCCCCAACCCTGGGGCCGCAGACCAATACTGATATGACCTGTTAGGAACCTGGCCACACAGCAGAAGGTGAGCTGTGGCGGCAAGCGAGCAAAGCTTCATCTGCAGCTACTCCTCAGCGCTAGCATCACCATCTCAGCTCCACCTCAGATCATCAGGCATTAGATTCTCATAGGAGCACCGGTCACTGGTGCCAAAAAGGTTGGGGACCACTGAAGTACAGCATAGGGAATATAGTCAATAATATTGTAATAACTATGTATGGTGCCAGGTAGGTATTAGACTTGTTGGGGGAATTACATTATAAGTTATATAAATGTCTAATCACTATGTTGTACACCTGAAACTAATATTATATTTCAACTGTAACTGAAAAATTTTAAAAATTGCAGGAAAATAATTTGCTATATTTCTCCACCCAGAACATAGACTTCCAGAGTAACCATAGCTTCCTCCCGTATAACTTTCTTGTAACTTTGAGGACTGGCACAACTATAGGGACAGATAAACCCCGGAGGAGGTCCAGTCATGCAGAAAACCTACACTGTTCTTTCTTAGCCCAAATTATAAAACAATATGCACTGATACTGAAGAGCAGAAAAGTATCCTGTATGGTTCTGCTCCTGATTCATTCATATGGCCCATACTTTTTCCTGGGTTCATTTAAAGTCAGCTGAAATCTGATGACCCTATAGTCAAATCTAAGCCCTAAGAATTGGTCCAAACAGCTAGGGAAATGAAAGAAAACAAAATAAACCCTTAGATGAGGATTTTGATACCATAAACCAGAGTTCTCAACTGGAGACACTTTTGCACCTGCACATAACTGGCAATGTCTGGAGACATTTTTGGTTGTGAAAACCAGAAAGGTCATCCTGGCATCTAGTGGGTGGGGGCCAGGGGTGCTACTAAACATCTTGCAATGGACAGGAATGACTTTCAAGACAGAATTATGTGGCACCACATGCCGATAGCGCTGAAGCTTTGACACATGAGAAGAACCAGCAAGGATATATAACTGGCCTGGAGGGCACGTTGCAGTCCTCCTCGGACACCAGTCTCACCTGTAGATCTGAAGAAAGCAGCTACCACTCCATGTCTGTTCTTTGCAATGCTGTGCCTTCAATTCGTGGACAGGCAGCATCTGAAAGTCATTTTTTGACATTCCAGCATAATTGTTAATGTTTTTATTCTTACATATTGTTTCTCTCTTCTTTTTGCTTCTCCATCTTTTTCAGTGCCTAACAAACTTTTGGCCCAATTAGCATCAGATCTGATTGCCCAAAAGAATCTGACTTAATTCATTCCCAGTTCCACAATGATTCATGAGACAGTTTCTCTAGATTACTTAAAACCTGTCAAAGAAATTACCAAAGAGTTTGCAATATATTCTCTAAAACATTTGCATGTCAAAAATAATTAAGACTATAGAATTAAGACTACATAAAACATTGCTTCACTTTTATCACCTTTTTCTGTTGTAACTTCGTTCCAATTTCCCTCTTCTATCCTCAGTGATGCTAGGACTGAGACTGTGCAAATTACATTTATTTCCCAGACTCCTTTGCAGAGTGGCTTGTAATTAGGTTACGGCAAATGATAGGCACTGGGGATGGGGGCTTGGAGTTTGAAAAACAGAAGGGACTTTCTTCCGAATTGTTCCTGTCATCATTGTCAGAGCGATGACAATGGTTACAGCAGCAACAATTGGCTCCAGTGTCCACCTTCTCATGGCCCTCTAGAAACAATTTCTTCATGTCTTCAAACAGATACCAGCAGCAATTAGTCGATGCCTCTTTCCATATGTCTGAGGACTAACTCTGAAAGGTCTCTCCTCAGAGCTTCAGAGATACCAACAGCAGCAGGGCAGCGTGCCCCTCCTCCAAAAGCCCTCTCCAGGCTCCTGGTGTCTTCCTTGTTGTCATCCCACTGAGGCATGTTTCACGCTGCCTGCAGTTATCTCTGGGTTACCTCCACGTTCCCTTTGAGACCTCAGTATCTGTTTAACGAATCCTGACTTAAATGTCCTTTGTTCAAAATATTAGTGTGTTCTAACTAACTGGATCCCGGCTGATATCACTGCTACTGTCATTGCTGCTGCTAATGTTTCTCCTGCTGCTACTGCTCTCACAACGACTATGTCATCCAATTATCTGTAAGATACGCAGGCCTAGTTAACTAATGAATAAGTGGACAAGGAGTAATGCAGACTGTAATTCATCTTTCATAGTTGATAGATCAAAGTAGGTGGAAAATACATTAAGACTGATTCTAGAAGATCTGAAACAATTTGTAAAGTAAGATCTAGAAGATTTTACTCTAAACATTATAAATGTGAGATATAATTCAATTTCTATTTTCTTCAGAACATAAAGAACTGGCTATGTATTGTCTTTCCAAGATCCTCAATCATTCTAAGCGGAATTAGCACAGACAGATATATTTGATCATAAATTCATGTAAATGGAATTTGATAACAAATGAAAAAATAAGCATAAAATAATTCAAAAACATTCTTAATAACTAGAGAGGAAAACATTATAAAATTCTAGTACCAGTTTACTAATCAGATAAGCTAATATCACTCCTACCTAATAGATAGGATTATTATATAAGACAAAGTAAAATATAAAGTTTTATTCAACTTAATTGAATAATTCTGACAATGACTGTGTTCTATTGTGTATCTTCTTAAACATAGTTTCCCCATTTTCCTCTTCTTTACTAACAAAAGATCACAACCTACCCCGCCCCCCACAAACACATATTATACAATTTTAGGAAGAAACAGCGGCAGAGAAAGGAAAGACTGAGCATTAACCTAAAAGAGACTGAAATCCAAAGAAGTTGTTTTAACAAGAAAAGACTGAGATACGAGATACAAATGATTTCCTATTAGCTACTATTATTTAAAATTGTTCTAGAAATTCTAGTCTCCAAAATTAGTCAAAAGAAGAGAACAAAAATAAATAAGAAAGTGAAAGTAAAAAACGAGAAGAATTTTTCAGTATTTGATAATGACACTTTTTTAAAAGGGAAAAATATTACTGAAAATCTGTACTACCCATAGAGTGGCTGCTTCTGACATGGCTACCAGTAATCTCTACCTCCTAGTCTTCTTGACCTATATCATCTCCATTCTTTGAGTGTCGGTGGACCTAGCGACATGCTTCTAATGAACAGAATATAACAACAGGGATGGGATATCACTGACCTGTGATTGGATTTTAAAAGACTGATTTCCATCCTACTCACTCTCATTCCCTTTTGCTGATTTGCTCTGGTAAAGCCAGCTGCCATCTTTGGAGATGCTCTATGGAGAGGCCCACCTGGTAAGGAGCCAGGTGTGTCCAACAGCCCAAGGAGAACTGAATCCTGCCCCAAACCACGAGAGTGAATTAGAAGCATCCCACCTTGTGATGACTGCAGCATTATGAGAGACCTATGTACCAGAATGCTTGACCTACAGAAATTCTAAGATAATAAAAGTTGTTTTAAGCCACCATGTTTGGGGACAATTCATTATGTAGCAATTGGTAACTAATATACAGACAGAATTAAGAAAGGTAATGAATTTTAAATTAACATTGAAATCATACCAACATCAGCCAGAACACATGATTCAAATTTGATCTAATTAAGAGATACAGCGGAGAAAGGGTGATGGTGGAGGGGATTCAGAAAAATGTTAAGTGGAAAAGTGAGACTTAATAATACATAGAAAGATACAGAAATTTTTCGTTGTCAGAATCTAGTGTTTTTAAAATACAATCGAAAGTATATTTTTAGATAATTGGATCTAATAGTTTTACGAGTTGAAAAAAATTAATGAGTTACTAGATCCTTCAAATAACTCAAACAAATTTCAGCAAATATCACTAAAATCTTTTTATATATTTATTTAAATATTCATCAAAGGAGTTTAGTACATTATCAAGCATTTAAAATATCAACATCCTAATTATTTAATACATAACACATTGGTAGGTATATATATGTAGCAGAACACAACTAAATCTTAGAGGAATTATTTCTTTATATACCACAATTAATACCTGTTGGAGTGGAAATAAAGATACAGAATGAATGAAGATAACATTTAGCAAAATAAAAAATAGAGGCAATATTTTTAATAGCCAATGACTTGGCTGCCTGGGTGAGGTTGGATGGTGCAAGGAGGGAGATGAAACAGTAGTCACCCTTGGGTTGTGGGAGGTGGAGTTGATCAAAAGTGAAATGGTAAAGTTGTGAATCAGGAAATGCATGAGATTCACCAATGTTCAAATCCAAAGAAATGGCAGACAGTCTTTTCTTTCTGGTTCTCATATCTCAGAATCAGGTGGCCACATACCATCTGAAACTTTGGATGAAGCAATGAGATAAATAAACAAACAACAACTCTATATGGATATTTGTTTGCTTTCTTCCATTATGATGATGCTCCCAATGACATGAGATAGGATTTGTAACTGAACACTGTAATTGCTTCTGCTCACTCCCTGATTATGTTTATTACCAATAGTAATAATTTTCTTCCAGCAGCATCTACAATGTCTCTTATAGCTTTATCATAGAGTATTATTCATTGTTCTCCCTTCTTCCAACAAGGAGTATAAAGTTGAAGAAACATTGGTTTATCACAAGGAGTACTCTTGAACCAATGATTGTTTCATATTTCTTTATTCTCTCTCTCTCTCTCTCCATCTCTCACTCTCCCTCCCCACATACACACACATATGTGCGCACACACACACATACACACACACACTCAGACACATAATTGTATGCAAGGTAGATAGAGTTATTTGTATGGTTATTTAAATATTTTATATATTTAACTCTTTGACATATGGCTGAAAAAGACGTGAAAAACAACCGTAATACCTTCCTCCTCCTCCCAGCTGTATTCACGCCCCCAAAGACAGAGGCATGCTGTCCATTGCTGGGTAGTGTATGACTAAAAGTTAACAGCCAAAAACAATAAACGTTTTTACTATCTAAGCAATTTACGTGGCGAGGCTTAGCTGAGGACCTTTGGCTCGAGAGCTCTTCTGAGGTGGCTATCAAGCTTTGGCCTGAACTGGAGGTTTGCCTGCAGGCTGGGCTGTGGGTGGATGGGAGGAATCTGCTGCTGGGCTCACTCTTGTGCTTATTGACAGGCCTCAGGTCTTCACTTGCTGATCGCTAGTCATCAATCATGGCCACATGAGTCTTTCCATAGGGTGTCTTTGAACATGGCAGCTAGCTCTACTCAGAGAGAGAGCATGAGAGATGGTGCCCAAGATGGAAAAATACTCTTCTTGTAACCTAATCTAGGAAGTGGCATCCCATCCCATGTGCTGTATTCTACTCATTAGTTCAGCTTACTCTCAAGAAAGGAGATTCTTCAAGAGCATGAGCACAAGGAGGCAAGGATCATTAGGGACCATCATAAAAGCTGATAATCCTAACATTCAACAGAGTAGCTTTTTATACAGATAGTTCAATTCAGGTTAAGACAAAACACAATTATTATAGCGACTATTCTGCCAATATAGCAAAAGATATCTATACTGGAAAAGATATCTATACGATTAAATTTCAGTAGTGGAATTCCAAGTAATTTATTTTTTTCTACTTTTCTGTGTTTTCTACATTTTCTATAAAATTTATAAAAAATATTAAAAATCTATTTAAAAGGCCACAAAATTTAAAAAGATGTCGAAATATGCTTTCAACATGGCAGTGTGTTATAAAGATGAAATACCAAACTCTTTTGGAGCATATTTTATATCATCTTTTTTATGAAGTCTTTCCTGACATTCTCATTATCCCCTCTCTGCTGCTAACCCCTTGGTAGAAAGAACAACTCTCTCTTTTGAGCTACTATGTCCTTTACTTATATTACCGTAATTCATCCATTTAATTTTTTATCTTTCATTATCTGATTTGATCTAGCTGAGGTACCCTAGTTTTATGACACTGCCTGACACACAGTAGGTCATAAAATATGGCCAGTGGTCACACATGCATGTGCCTAAGGAAAGCAGTAGAGAACACAGCTGACTGTGAGGATATCCTGACTCTTGGGAAATGGACAGTATTAACTTCTGCTTTCTCATCCATTAAGTTACTGCCACAGTGTGTACTTCTGTGTGTGGAGATTTCCTGTGGGAGACTGAGTTATTCTCTTTTTGTCAGGCTCTACTAACCAAGAACAAACCATAGGCCTGGGGAGCATCATAAAAAGCCAGGGGTCTGCCATGCTCAGAAATTCCAGGCTCTGACCATTCTCATGCCTCTGCTCTTCACTGGCAGGTCAGCCATGAGGCACCATGTGCTTATCTCCACTCTCCTCTTTCTGACTCTCTTACCCCCAGGTAAGGCGGTGGCTGATCATTGGGATATGCTGGTATCAGTCTTAAGGATTTTTAAATCAAATATTAATAGCTTCACTAGGAGCATAACAGGGTAAAATAGGAAAGAGATTATTCCTTTAACATTGACCAGACTGTCTGATGAAATAACGTTCTGCTTTCTCCATACTTTGTATCTGAGGATGCCTTGGTGAGACATGACAATTGATGGCAGGTTGTAGGCAGGTTGATCTGAAAGGCTTATATGGCAGCTGCGCCTATCATTATATCTACTCAGTAGTCAGAAGAAGAGATGGACAGAACCCTATCAACAGGAGCTGGTGCTAAGGGCCTGTCTTTGGGAATAAGATAATTGGCTCCTGAAGGGATTGATAGGTGAGCTCTCATTATGGGAGAGTATGTCCATGGTTGTAAAAGGAAGGTGAGCATATACCTTTTTTATCCAAAGTAGACAATTTTGGAAAGTACAGTGAGCACTGTTTCAACTATATCAGAACAACAAGCAAAAATCAGAGCTGTCTCAGCCATACTGGACAAAGGATCACCCTCTATAAATGTCACAGACTCAGAATTGGGTTTCAGAAAGAGGATTACAGTCCCTAGAGAGGTGTTACTGAGAAGATCAAGTGCTGGCCCACAGTCTATGAAAGGCTTCTTATGTTAAGTAACAGTCACAAAGAATAGGTACCAAAAGCGTAAGCTTAGTCCTATAAAATGAGGCAGTTAGGAGGAACACATACTTTGGAATACTAATGCATAAATTATGTAGGAAGAAAACAATTGGGCTGAGAAATGAAAACAACAACACAAGAGGTGATACTCTGATGTCCTAAATCCTTAGTGCTAAAATGATTACTAACAGTTATCAAGTTCAAACTCATCATTTTCAGATGAGATGACCGAGGCCCATAGAAACACTTCGCAATCCTATAATTTAAGTATTCATGCATGCATCTGGAATCAATACCTCAATGTTGCCAGAGGCCAAGAGTCAACTGTGAAGAAAGAGTTTAGATTGTAGGTCAGGCAAGTCTATCTGATATCAGTGGGACCAAAATATTAAGAAGACACATATTAGACAAAACATTTTTTGTGTTTGTCCTTGGAAATACTGAAGATAGCATATTCTTCTAGAAATAAATAAGACCTTTTGGAGGTGCCTAATAGACTATAAGACAAACATTCCAATGAAAGGAGACTGTAAGAGGATTTTCAGCATTTCCAGGTTCTTTGTCCGGAAATCACCTAAAAGGAACATAAATGAGGAAAATAATTGAGAATAGAATCACATTTTAGGAGTTTCCAGAAAAGAACACTAATAGAAGGTCAGGGACACAACCAAAGTACCAATTTGAAACCACTCCTTTGCCACATAAGAACAGAATTTATGAGCTATTATTAATGAAAGCCAGAGCCACTAGTGGACTTAAGAAACAGAGAATTCAGACTAAACCGAGAATAACGTAAACAAGTTATGTATACAACACATAATCTAGAGGTAAATCTGAAAGAGGAAGAGAGCCGTTATATTGTGAATAGCCATGTATCTGATTACATTTTGGTGTGAATAAAAGTGAGAGTTTAAATAATTAATCCAAGACATTGGTTATTAAAAATAATTCCTGGCACATATCCTACACCGAGCTTTTGGTCCACGAAAAACTCATCTCATTTAGAAATGGGAGTAATGAGAAAGTTAACAGTACTGAACCTAAATGAACTTCTTTTTAAATTATGAAAGCTGGGAATATATTCTACAGATATACCTTATATATATGCTGTGATATGTGTGTAATATTAATCATCACAGCATTATTCATAAGAGCAAAAGATTAGAGATCATCTAACTGATCTCAATCAATTAAAATACAGTGTAATAAATAATGGACTATCTATGTATAATGAAATACTGAATTATTATAAAACAGAATGACAATACAATGACAAGAAAATGAATTAAGTATAAGAACTAGAAATGAGAAGCATTTGGCTATTCTAATTTGCAATTGATATAATAGTAATTACACATTTAACTATTGCAATATTGATGGAAATTGCATTTCTTCTCTGGTTGCTGGCTATTATAATCGTGCTAAAAGTTCTTGAATATATTTCTTGGTTTCCCTGGGGTGCCATCTTAGAACTGGAATTGGATCATATAATATGAATCCTTAGCTTTATGAGGTGAAAGCAAGCTGTTTCAAAGTTGGATGAACCAATTTAGAAATCCACCAACAGTATTTGAAAGTGGTAGGGATTAAACAATATCTAGAATTAAAATACTTGACAACAAAGATAAATAATTGGGAGGAGTTAAAGAATGACTATGAAGCTCTAAAGTCATCATATCACGTAAGGGCAAATGTTTCCATTAGTTTTAGGCTTTGATATATTAAAAATGCATGTTTTAATTCTATGAGAACCACTAAAAGAACAGGAACAATGGTTTAATTTCCCCAAGAAATAAAGAAAAATAATCCAATAAAAAAGAAAAAAACAAGAGAAATAAAAGTAAAAGAGACTAGGCAAAGCAAAAACAAATTAGAATGGCAGAATTAAACTCAAATATACTAGTGACTATATTAAAGTGTGAATAGGTTAATTTTCTAGTTCAAATCAAAGATAGTGCTTATCTTAAAAATAAAACAAGTAAATCTAACTACATGGGACAAAAAACACGCCTAAACTATAAGCATTCAGAAAGGTTAGAAGAAAATGAATATTATTATGGGCTGAATTATGTCCCTCCTAAAATCCAAATGTTTGACTCTAAGCCTCAGTACCTCAGCATATGACCATATTTAGAGACTGGTTCTTAATTACAAAGGTAATTAAGTTAAAATGAAGCCATTAGGGTAAAACCCAGTCCAATATGACTGGTATCCTTAAAAGAGGAGAAAATTTAAACCTAGACACATACATGGAGAACACAATGTAAAGACAAAAAGAGAAAATGGCCATCTACGAACCAAGGAGACAGGCTTGAAACTCATCCTTCGATCAGTTCTCTCAGAAAGAATCAATGGCCTTTGTTTAATTTTAATTTTAATTACATTTTTAAAATATTTTTTATTTTAAAATTATAGTTGACATACAATATTATATTAGTTTCAGGTGTGCAACATAGTGATTAGACATTTATATAACTTACAAAGTGATCATCTCAATAAATTTGGTACCCATCTGGCACCATACATAGTTGTTACAATATTATTGTAACATATAATCCTTGTGCTATACTTTACATCTTCATGACTATTTTGTAACTGCCAGTTAATACTTTTTAATCCTTTTCCCTGTTTCACCCATCCTCCTAAACGCACCCCCATCTGGAAATCAACAATTTGTTCTTTGTATCTATGAGTTTGTTTCTGTTTTATTTGTTAATTTTGTTTTTTAGATTCCATGTATAAGTAAAATCGTATGGTATTTGTTTTACTCTGTCTAACTTCACTCCACTCCACACAATACGTTATAGGTTCATTCATGTTATTGTGATGGTAAGATTTGTTCTTTTCTATCTCAGTAATATTCCATTATATGTATGTACCACCTCTTCTTTATCCATTCATCCATTGATGAACACCCAAGGTGCCTCCATATCTTGGTTATCGTGAATAACACTGCAATGAATATATGAATGCATATGTCCCTTTGAAGTAATGTTTTGAGTTTCTTAGAATAAGTACTCAGAAGTGGGATTTCTGGGTCATTCTTTGTATCTTGTTATAGCCTTTGTTTTAAAGTCTATTTTGTCTAGTATTGCTATCACAGCTTTTCTGTTTGTTTCCACTTTCACGAAATACCTTTTTACATCCCTTCATTTTCAGTCTGTGTGTCTTTTAATCTGAAGTGAGTTTCTGATAGGCAACACACATAAGGGCTTTGTTTTCTTAACCATTCAGCCACCCTATGTTTTTTGATTGGAGCATTGAATCCATTTACATTTGAAGTAATTGTAGATAGATATGTAGTTATTGCCATTTTATTATTCATATTTTTTATCTTTTTTTCTCCCTTTTCTTCTTAAAGAAATCCCTCTGGCATTTCTTGTAATACTTGTTTGATGGTGATGAACTCCTCTAGATTTTTCTTGTCTGGGAAGCTTTTTAACTGTCCTTCGATTATAAAGTATAGTTTTCGTGGTCAAGTAATTTTGATTGTAGGTCCTTGCTTTTCATTCCTTTAAATATTTCATGCCGATTCCTTCTGGCCTGCAAAATTTCTGTTGAGAAATCAGCTGACAGTCTTATGGGAGCTCCCTTGTAGTAACAAAGTGCTTTTCTCTTGCTGCTTTTAAGATTCTTTCTTTGTCTTTAATCTTTGGCATTTTCATTATGCTGTGTCTTGTTGTGGGCCTCTTTGAACTCATCCTGTTTGTGATTCTCTGCACTTCCTGAGCTTGTATGTCTATTTCCTTCACCAGGTTAGGGAAGTTTTCTGTTATTATTTCTTGAAATAGGTTTTCAATTCCTTGCTTTCTCTTTTCTCCTTTGATATCCCCATGATGTGACTGTTGGTATGCATGATGTTGTTTCAGAGGCCCCTTAAATTAATCTCATTTTTTTAAGATTCTTTTTTCTTATTGATGTTTCAATTGGGTTTTTTTCTTTCACCTTATCTTCTAAATCACAAATTCAATTCTCTGCTTTATCTAATCTACTATTGATTACCTCTAATGTATTCTTTCCCTCAGTTATTGCATTCTTTGTTTCTGATTGATTCTTTTTTGTATTTTCTGTCTCCATTTCTATGTTTCCTACCTCTTTCTCGAAGTTCTCACTGATATCGTTGAGCATCCTTATAACCAGTGTTTAAAACTCTGCGTCTGGTAGATTGCTTATCTCCATTTAATTTAGTTTTTGTTTTTTTGTTGTTTTTTTTTTTTTCCTGGAGCTTTGTTCTGTTCTTTCATGTGGGATATGTTTTTTTCTCTCCCCATTTTGGCTGCCCCCTGTCTTTGTTTCTATGTATGAGGTAGGGCTGCCATGTCTCCCAGTCTTAATTGAGTATCCTTATATAGTAGGTGTGCTGTGGGGACCAGTGGCACAGTCTCTCTTGTCTTCTGAGCCAGGTGCTCCAGGTATGTCCCTTGTGGGTTGTGTATGCCCTCCTGTTGTAGCTGAGCTTTGGCGTCTGTTTGCACATCAATGGGAGGGATTAACTCTCAGCCAAATTGGTTACGAGGACTACAGTGGAAGAGCTATTGTGCAGGGGTATACCCTATGGAGCAGAATTTGCAGGGTTCCGATGCCTGCCCAGTCTGCCCGTTGGGTATGCCATTTGTAGAGGTTGTTAGGTGGTACTCTGGTGTGATTTGAAGCTGGCTATCAGCGCCGAGCTGATCAAGAAGGTAAGGTTTCAGTGGTGAGATGCCCAGTTGGAAGAATGCAGAAGAGGCCGACATGAGAATGAAACGGCAGGCACCAACTTTATTACGGAGAGCGCAGTTCTATTGCGGGAAGTGCAGTCTATTGCAGGGAGCAGGCTTCTGCTCCCTTTCTTGTGCTCCTCTTCTACTCTCCAGGGGACTGCATGGCTCCACACATATCAGAATACAATAGTGGCATTCAGCCACACATGCATGATGCAATAAGCTGAATTATGTTTACATATTTTAGGCGTAGGTGCTCTACTACACTAACATAACATTCTAATTCTGGGGTCCTATTCCTAGCGAGCCTGGATCACAGCCAGACCTGGGACTAGCCAGGCCTGGGACCCACATGGGCCATTGAGTGTGTTGGTTCTGGGCCCTCTTGGGAGGGGCTCTGTTACAGGCTAATGTCAGCCACTGCCTGTACCCTGCCCAGGGCCACTTGGTATGAGTTACAAAGTGATCTTCAAATGGTTGCCACTTGTGTTAGGTTTGGAGGTGCTTGGGAGAACCTAAGCTGTGAACCAAGGTCAGCAGCTGCTAGTGCCAGACTTGGGGATACTTAGCAAAAAGTACAGGGCATAGTGAGGACAGACGATTTTTGTTTGGGATCAGTGAAGCTTTGAGAGATTTTAGGAAAGTCCACAGCATGAGGCAAGACAGGTCATTAATATGGAAAAGCAACTGGAAGTGACTTGGGTGGGCCCACAAATTGGGTAGGAGCAAAGTCTCAGGAAATCACCAGGTCAAGGCAAATGGTGTTAGCCAGGTCGATGGAGACTCAGACATGACACCTGCCTGAGTCTACATGCTGGGTCAGGAGAGGGCTCAACAAAGGAACAATGGTTTCTGCCAGCACTTCTGTCTGGGGGAGGCTGCCCCTCCAGCTCTTACCCCAAAGCCAGACAACTCAGCTCTTCCCTGTATGTCCTTGGTGCCTTTCAAGCTGCTGCCCCAGTGCTTGAACTCAGAGCAAGTGAGTCTATCAGCATGTATGTCTGAGTGTGGGCCCTTTAAGAAGCATGCCGGAGATTCCAGCAGCCCTCTGTCTCACTTAGCCACAATCTCCACTGGTTTTCATGGCTAAAAGTTATGGAGACTTCTCTTTTCGGGCACTGGAACTCTGGGCTAGAGAGCTTGGTGTGGGGTTGGGCCCCCTCTCTCCTCAGGGGAGACCTCTGCAGCCAAGATATCCCTCCCTATTTTTAACTGCCACTTATGGGTGTGGGACCAGCCCGTTCCATTTCTCTACCCGTCCTTTCTACTGCTCGTTTCTTCTGTATATCCTTAGTGATAGGACTTCTATTTATCTAGACTTCAGGCAATTTTCCATGATGATTGTTCTATAGTTTAATTGTAATTTTGATGTGATCATGAGGGAAGCAAGCACAGCGTTTATCTACTATGCTATCTTGATCGGAAGCCAGACTCAATGCTCTTGACACCTTGATCTCAGACTTCTACCTTCCAGAACTGTGAGAAAAAAATTTCTCCTATTTAAGCCACCAGTATGTGGTACTTTTTTTATGGCAGCTCTAAAACACAGATTAAAAAATATATTCCATGGATGTATTACCCAGCAAGGAAATTGAAAATTTCTATAAATAAAGCTATTTCAAATTGTTAAAAGATTCAATTAATCAAGAAATTGAAATAAACAAGTTTACATGCACCAGATAATGGATTCTCATACTATATTAGGAATGAAATGACAAAACTCATCTTCCTCTCACTAATTAATAGGGCAACCAGCAAATATCGGTAAATACATAAAATATTTGAACAACATGATTAGCAGATTTAGAACACCACATCGAATAACTACAAAATGATTAACAAACATAAAACAATGCACCCAATTACAAAATACACATTTTTAAGTGCAGCCAAAGAATTTATAAAAATGGCCATTTAATCATAAAGCAGATGTCAAAATTTCAAAGATTAAAATTAATCAGTTTATAAAATCACCATGTTGTACACTTTAAACTTACACAATATTATGTGTCAATCATATCTCAATATCACTGGAAAAATAAATTAGTAAAATCTTGGAAAATTAGAAAAACAATTTTCTTTGAACCTAATTCATTTAAGCTAGAAATTATTTACACAAATATAAACATTTGGAAATTAAGAAATATACTTCTACATTAGGCATGTGACAAAATGAAAATTAGAAAATGAGTTATACTAAAATAAGCTATATGTCAAAACTTGTGGAATAAAAGTAAATTAGAATTTAGAGAAACACATGAAAGAAAAAATATAAAAATCAAAAAGTCAAAAGTTGGCTTTTTAAAGATTAATACACTTTATAGTAATCTGATGACATTGATCAAGAAAAAATGAGAACATACTTAAAATAACCATCTCAGTTGACATCACAAACTCTGTTTCAGAGATTCAAAGAAAAGTAAAGGATGTCATAAATTTGTGCACTATATTCCATACTCTCTTGTGTACTTAGAATTTTCTCTGCAACAGTCATTCCCTCTTCTTTATATCAATTTTCTTTCTACTGGATTATTAGCATTAGCATAAAAGCATACTATAGTTTTTCTGATCTGAAGAAAAAATTTTTTTGCTCCTCTTCTAACGCAAGCTATCACTATCTATTTATATTCCATTTTGCAATAAAATGCCTTAAAAGAATTGTCCATACATTCTGTCTCTAATTTCTTGCTTCTCATTCTTTCTCAAATATATCCTGATCAGGCATTTTCCCGATCCCTTCCCCTTCTACTGAACCTACTTTTGTCAGAGTTACCAAAAATCTCCACATCGCTAGACCCAATGGTCATTTCTCAAGGTGACCTTATTTGGCCCATCATCAGCATTTGACACAGGTGGTCATTCTTCTTATTGTACTTTCTTCAATTGGCTTCCAGGATAGTACATCCCTTGATTCTCACCTGCATCACTGGAGGTGCCTCTTCAGTTTTCTTTGCTGCTTCCTCTTCTTCTCCCATAATTCTTCATATTGGAGAGATCCACGGCTCAGTTCCTGGCCCTTTTCTCTTCTCTCTCTCCATTCAATCCTTGGGTCCAGTCTCATCCTTTTAAATTCTCCTCCCGAACCTCTCTTCTGAACTTCAGACTTGTAATGAATGGCCAATCACGGTAACTTATATCTCTATTTGGATGTTTAATTTCCAAATTAATATATCCAAAATGAGCTCCTGAATTTTTTCCCACATATCTCCTCTATATACAGCTTCCTCCCATCACAATGTGCCATGGCCAGCATTCCATGGAGCCTCTCATGGCTCTTCTACACTCCCCTCCCCAGTAGACCTCCATGTCTGCATCCTAGGAGGTGTCTCTCAGGGCTCCTGTATTGTGACCAGCCTCAGAGAACAGTTGCCCCATACTCAGTGAAAGGGCAAAGTGTTCGCAAAATTTCTCTCTTTTGTGGCTAGATAATATTCTATTGTTATATATGCCACATTTTCATCATCCACTGACAGATTCAATGTCAATGGATTTAACATCTATCCTGTTGATGGACTCTTAGGTTGTTTTTATGTCTTAACCATTGCGAATATTGCTGCAATGAACATGAGAATGCAGTTAGCTCTTTTAAATAGTGATTTCATCTCCTTCAAATAGATACCCAGAAGTGAGATTGCAGGATCATATAGTAGTTCTATTTTTAATTTTTTGAGGAATCATCATACTGTTTTCCACAGTGGCTGCACAAATTTACATTTCCACCAGCAGTGCACCAGTGTTCACTTTTCTCCACATTCTCACCAGTACTCGTTATCTCTTGTCTCTTTGGTAATAGCCTTTCTAACAGGCATGAGATGATATATCAGTGTGGTTTTGATGCGTTTTCTGATGATTAGTGATGTTGAACCCTTTTTCATGTACTTGTTGGCCATTTGTTAGTCTTTGTTGGAAAAATATCTATTCAAGTCCTCTGCCCATATTTTAATTTGTAGGATATTTTTTGTTTTTGTTTTTTGCTTGAATTGTATGGGTTCCTTATATATTTGGGATATTAACCCCTTATCAGATATATAGTTTGCAAATATTTTTTTCCCATTCTATAGGATGACTTGTCATTTTATTGATTGTTTCTTTTTATGTGGAGAGACTTTTTAGTTTGATGCAGTCCCACTTATTTATTTTTCCTTTTATGGCTGTGCTTTTAGTGTCATAACCAAAAAATTCATTGCCAAGACCAATGTCAAGAAAATTTTTTCCTGTGTTTTCCTCTAGGACTTTATGGCTTTGGGTCTTACACTGAAACCTTTAATCCTGTTCAAGTTATTTTTTTTGAGTGGTGTAAAGTAGGGGTCCAGTTTTATCATTTTGCATGTGGATATCCAGTTTTCCCAGCACCGTTTATTGAAGAAACTATCCTTTCTGCATTGAGTGTTCTTGGTTTCTTTGTCAAACATTAGTTGACTATATACACATAGGTTTATTTCCAGCCTCTCAATTCGGTTTCATTGTTCTATTGTGTCTGTTTTTATAATAATACCATACTGTTTTGAATGCCATAGCTTTGGAATATAGTTTGACATTGCAAGTGTGATGCCTCTAGATTTGTTCTTCTTTCTCAAGATTTCCTTGGCTTTGGGGGGTTTTCGTGGTACCATAAGACTTTTAGAATTTTCTTTTCCAATGTGCTCAATCTACACAGGTCTTTCTTTAAATAAGCTAAGCCAGGGACCCTGCTCCTGCTTTGCATGCATATAATACCTTCACATAGATATCTGCTTGTCTTTTTTCATTCTCATCATTCAGATCTCAGCTCAAATGCTACATCCTCCTCAGAAAGCCTTTCCTGTCCATTTTATAAACTCCGTTCTCCAGCTCTTTCCTGATCCATTATTGTATTATTTTGTTCTAAAACCTGCCACTTTCTGAAATTATTTTATCAATCTATTTTTGTATGGTCAGATTTTCTTTATTGAATATAAGTCTTGTGAGAATAAAAAACATTTCTGCCATTTTCACTGTTCTATTATTAGTACAAAGAAAAATGCCTGAATAGAAATTTAGTAAATCTTTGTTGAAGGTCTATACAAAGAAGTAAAACAATAAAGAAACGGGTGTATTTAAAACACATGTTTTGTCCACCCCCCTGCTGTTTCACTTTTACCAAAGTTCTTTTTGAAGCATAAATTAGCAATGCCAATAAACTTATAAGGATGGAAAGATTTATTAACACTCAAGCAAAAAGGAAAGACAGTGAACATGATGCAGCCACTGAATAGCCCTTGTCCAACTTCTTTTCTCCATATAGAAAGGCTCAATCCCGAACTCTTCCATTCTCACACTAAGAGTATTTATGGTTTTACATTCATGAACTGATTATCTCACTGACTCTTTTTCAGCAGTAAGAAGTGGTTTGGGTCCCTCTGAAAGCCACTGTATCAATCTGTCTGGAATTTGCAGGAGAGACATCTGCAAAGTAATAGAGGATGAAGTTTCTGGCTGCCGAAGAAGGTGGAAATGCTGCAGAGCATGGTGGGTCCTCATACCAGTTCCCACACCACTTATCTATTCAGATTATCAGGAACCCAGGAAGCGCAGAATAAAATAAAGTGAAGAAAAGTGTCGAAAAGAAAATTCTTTGCATCTGAAAACTTTGGAATATACATATTGATTTATTCCAGCTTTATTTCAAATTTTTATTATCCTTTGTCAATAAAAATAAATAAATATCGATTTCGAATCTACTCAGATGGTACTTCTTTGTGACTCATTTTCAGCTCCAATATCTTTAAAAGTGAAAAAGCCCATTGATTTAACAATTTTTTAAAAATTTGTCAAAAAACCTGAAAGATTAACAAAAAAAGCTGGAAAATATAATTATATGAAACATAATTAAATAGACACACAGAAAGCACGAAGAAAATGCCAAGGCAAAATACAGAGGAAATCCAGAACATATCGTGGAGCGGGAGAGATATAGATAAAGAAAGGGGAGAAAATTGGAATAAGGAAAGAGGAAATAATATAAGATAAAACATAAAGATTGTAACTGTGTGGCAGATAACTGGAAAGAGATGAAAACAAGAAGGGAGAGAGAATGAAAGGTTGAAGGTAAACTGAAATGTTTATTAAGTACCCTAAAAGTTAAAACCTCAATTAAAAAAGAGATTTTGATATTTTACTCCTATGAAGAAACATTGTGATCATTTAGATACTCAGTGTTTTACTCCACTAGACATATAATACTTCATAGAACCTAAACATTTTACTGTAAAAATATATAGACCCCTTTCGAGCATATGCTGTCAATATTCCTTTTAAATAGACGTTTTGATGCTTCATAACTTCTGACTACAAGTTCATCTTCCCACATCATGTCAGAAGTTCTCACTGTCCTTTCCTGATCCCTCAAAGCAGTTCTTAGAAAGAGTCTTAGTTTACATTCATTTATAAGATTTTTCTGATTATAAAATGTAGTTTTGTAGTGAAGACTCCCCTTTTTTTTTCCTATAATGCAATATTTATGATGTCTTTATTCATTTGTTTAGTTCGCAGAATATGGATATTTTCTGCAATAATTTGGTACAATCTTATCTTAACTAGATTTAGGGAAAAACTGACTTTAAAACAGTAAAGTTATGCTGTAGGTCAGGAACTAAGTACATAAATGGTGAGAGAGCTAGATGGTTTGCTTTCACTTCCTCCTCTTCCCTCCTCTCCACTCTCTCGGGATACCAGCTACAGGCATCACACCTGAATTGCATTTAGTTTACAAAGACTATGTCTATTTTGGGTAGAGATAATAAACTGAGCCTCTCTACCTAGTCAATCTAGCCCTATATTAGTTATCCAGCCCTAGACTCTACAAAATTGGGTGCACAATATTTGTTCTGCAAGTAAACTGACTTCCTGTGAGTGTTTCTAAAAGTTCATAAGAGTCTCTTAATCTGGCTTTATTAAATTAAAATAATGTGGTACCCAATACCTATAATTTGGACTTGGCATGATCCCAAAGTGATTGTTTTTCTTATTTAGCCTGGAACCACGATGTCTTATATCACTAAGGGAAAAAAAACCGGAAAGACTGATATAATAGAGATGAAATCATAGTTTTAGTAGTTGGGGGAATGGGGAGAGGAGGACTACAAGAGAAAGAAAAAATTCTTATAAATACATGGGAAAGATGTCAAAACCTTGAAAGAACAACAGACTTTGGAGACACCTCAACTGCTATCAAAATAAGATGAGCAAACTCTCTGGAATCTCTAGGAAAAGTAACTTTCTGGTGTGTTCCAAAAAGCTGCTAGACACACTGATATATTCTTCATGGTTTTTATTAGTTTTCTCTTGTTGACTATAGAATGATCTCCTTACTTGTGTCTGTCTCTCTGCTTCCCTACAAATATCTTTTAGTTAGGCATGTACAGTAATAAAGTCTATTTATCCTATCCCTTGGCATTTTTATTCTTTTTAATCAAAATATCCTTTAATATTTACTTTACACCAGGCCTTAACATCCTATCTAAATCTTTAGGATTGTCGTGCATGCCACATTTGGCTTAATAATTCAATATGTTGACTAACCCATGAGAGGGATTGTGTGTGTGTGTGTGTTGCATGTTTCCAGCTCTTTCGTTCACGCAGTAAATATAAACATTGGATATCTGAAATAGAGATGATCATTGTAAATATTCCAGAAAGCAAATTTCAGACCTTGTCTTCCCACAGAAGCACTGATTTAATAGCCATCCAAGGATGAAAATACCATTATGAGAGTTCTGGAGTCCAGTGGAGAGATTTTAGCATGGCAATGTAGCACAAAACCTGAGAACAGCCACACCACATGGAAACAGGTAAGAAGAACAATTCCACTTTGTTTGTGGCCCCTCCTCTAAGGTGACAGCCCTCAGCACCAAAAGAGACTCCCTGGGCCTGTGATTTCTCTCACGGAGGAAAGAGAGAGCAAAGAGAGCATCTGGCTTCCCCATGCTTTAGGGGCATTGCCTAAGAGGCCCATTTTTGTCTCAACTCGTTCAGAATGCTGAGGGAACCAACACATCTAGATCATATGGGAGCAAATAAAAACAAAGAAAAGTCACAGAGACTCAAAGCCACCAACACACAGGTCTCAACAACCAATATTGCTGGCCTGCCTGCAGACCTCGCCATTCAACCTTCTCATGAACCCCAGCAGCCAACTGTCCACAGACTCTGGCAGCCTGCCTGAGCACACTCCCAAAGGTGGTCCCCTGAGCCCTCCACAGACAGCACATGGAGCTGTTAACCTAAAGATAAATGCCAAAGTGAGAAACGAGCCTTTATTCGAGATCAGAAAGAATAGCTATTTGAGAAGCACTGATTCAGGCAGAAACCCAAATAGTGTTCAGATTATGAGGTGAAAGCAAGAGCATTTTGTGAGAAAGGTAAGGGACATAACTGCATGAATAGAAAAAAGTAGTTTCTATTGGTGCAAATAAGCCAAGGAAGTGATTGCTGTAGGTGCAAATAAGCTAAGGTATTCTTTAGCTATACCTGATGGTGCTAATTTTGAGAACATCTTTCATTTTAGGTCTTGGAGTCAAGATTCTGTTTTCCTGTTAGCTTTGCAAACAGTTGTTTGAAATACAATGTTGCTTTGGCCCAGTCCAGAGGTTATTTTGCCCAGTCCAAACACTCCAAAGGTTCAAAAAGCAACACCTGAAAGGCGGAGCAACACCTGCTCTGGAATGGTTGCCTTGGCTCTGTTTTAAAACGGCTTCACTTCTGTCAACTTTTCACAGATATCAGCAGCTGGCTTGACTCTGTGGGACTGGTAAAAAGTGCATAACTGATGCTACTACTTCAGGAGGGAGGGAGAGTTGTGGAGATTGTACCTACCTTTCTAGCATAGTAGTCCACTGCCCTGGGAGAAAGGAGTGGGTGATTCTCTACACTCAGCACAACTCAGTAGGCTAGACTTGAGAATAATCTTTGGCTTCACACTGCCTTCCAGATCCACTGGGACACAGGCAAACCTTCTAGTCACACTAAGGCAGGATTTGTGTCTCCAAGGCTCCAGGCAGCCCTGCCCTTACAGGTTTGGGTAGCCCCACCCTCACGCCTTTGCTGAGCACTGCCCGTGCCATGGATTGGAGTCCCACACCTACCCTTCTCCTGAATTACAATTGCACATCGGTTGCTTGACTGGTTGGGATCTTGGGGCAACTTTGTCCCAAGGCTCCACCAGGCATTACCCTAATGAGGGCTTTCTGTAGCGGTCTCACCCTCACAGCAGTTCTCTGCCTGGGACCGTCAGCTCTCCAGGGCATCTTTTGAATCTAAGTGGAGGCAGCCATGCCCCATAGTTTTGCTAGGTACAGCACACACCATGCTAGAGGCCACAGGAGCTGCATCTGGGGCTACTGAGGAGCACAAGTGCAGAGAGCGGAGCCTCCAAAGTAGAGTGATTCCAGGTAGCAGGAGGTACCTCCTTTGAAATCATTCTATCATTCTGGCCACAGGCCCACACACTTTGGGCCAGTGTTGGGAGGGGCAGCCTCTATGATCTCTGAAATACTTTCAAGAGTTATTTTTTCATTGGACAGTAGGTCCTGCTTTCTGTTTAGATGGCTGATTAATCTCCCCATTGTCTTGATGAATAGCTCATAGCTTTTGTCGATATGACCAATCCATACTAACCTCATCAAATTCAGTGACTATCTTTGTGTTCTCTCCCAAACAAGCTTTCTCATTCCTTTCAAAGTGGTAGGCTGAGAGTTTCCAAATTTTTAAGTTCTGCTTCCTTTTTGATGAACAATTATGTCTTTAAGACATTTCTTCCTTTTTGCATTATATAATCAGTCAAGAAAACTAGGCCACTCCTTCAACACTTTGTTTAAGTATCTCCTTAGCCAAATATTCAGTTTCATAGTTCACAAGGTTTACATTTTATAAGACACTAGGACACGAACACAATTCAACCAAGTTCTTTGCCACTTTATAATAAGGACAGCCTTTCTTGTATCATCCAATAACACATTCCTCATTTCCATCTGAGAAGTCAACCAAATGACCTTTACCATCCATAGTTCTACCAACATTCTGCTCAAGATTGCGTATGTATTCTCTAAGAAAATAGAGGCTTTTTTTCCCTACGGTTCTGCTCTTTTCTTTGTGTGACCTCATCAGCGTCACCTTAAACGGTCCTACTCATGGCAAAGTAGGCTTTTTCTAGCACATACTTCAAAACTCATCCAGCCTATTACTAGTTCTCAAGCCATTTCCACATTTCTTAGGTATCTGTTACAGCAACACTCCATTTCTTGGTCAATTTTCCGTCTTAGTCCAGGCAGCTATGACAAAATACCATGGACTGGGTGGCTTAAAAATAACAGAAATTTATTTCTCAGAGTTCTAGAGCCTCAATCCAAATTCAGAGTGTCAACACAATCAAGGTTTGGTAAGATCCCTCTCTAGGTTGTAGACCGTCAACTTCTTGCTACATCCGCACATGATAAAAAGGATAAGCAAGCTCTCTGGGATTTCTTTTATGAAGGTACTAATCCCTTTCATAAAGGCTCTTCCCTCACAATTTAATCACGTTCCAAAGGTTCCACCTAATACCATCATTTTGGGGATTAGAGTTTCGACATATGAATTTGCGGGGAACACAATCATTTAAACCACAGCAGTATCATTGTCAAATTTCAATTGACTGTGGGTCTATTTCTGAACTCTGTTCTGTCCCAGTTGGTCTATATCTCTATCCATACATTAAAATCAACTGTCTTGATTATTATAGATTTATAGTAAGTTTTTAAATAGTATGTCTTCCAATATTCTTTTAAAAAATTTTTGTCATTCTATGCCTTTGAATTTGAATAAACATTTTATAACCAGCTTCTCAGTTTCTATAAAAATAAAATCATGGTGGGATTTTAGTTGGCATTATATTGGATATTTAAATCAATTTGGGGAGATTTTAGATCTTGGTGGTAATCAGTCTTCTGTTCCATGAACACTGTATGTCTCACCATTCATTTAGGTCTTTAATTCCTCCCTTTAATGTCTTCTAGTTCTCAGTATAGAAATCTTGCAAATATATTGTTAGATTTATCCCTAATTGTTTTATGTTATCTGAAATCATTGTAAATTATGTTTTTTTAAAAAAAATGTTTAAATGTCCATTGCTTGCATAAGTAAATACAATTGACTTACATGTTGTTTCTACAAACTTACTAAGCTCACTTATCATTCTAATAGTTCATTGGTGTGCTTTGAGACTTTCTACACAGAAAATCACATCATTCCTGTGCATAAAGACAGTTTATTTCTTTATTTCCAATCTGTAGGAATGTGAATTTTCTTGCTTTACTATACTGTGTAAGATCTCCAATACAGGAGTGAACATAGAAATCCTAGTCCTTTCCTTACATAAGGAAAAGATCATTCAGTTTTTCAACATTAATTATGGTGTTTTTTTAAGATTTTTTATAGATACTATTAACAGGTTAAGAAATTCCTATTTATTTGTAGTTTGCTGAGTTTTTATTCACAAATGGCTATTGATGTTGTCAGCTGTTTTTCCTACATATAGGGAGATAATCAAATGTTTTATTTGCTTTTAGTCTGAATTATATTGATTAATATTTGAATGTTGTAACAATCTTGCATTTCTAGAAAATACCCCATTTGGCTATGATTTATTATTCTTTTTATGATATGTTTATTCTTTTTTACTGTTCATGAGTAATAGTATTCTATTTTTAGTTTGATTTCTTGCAAAAGTCATTGCCAATTGGTGTACAATTAGAGTCAAAAACAACAACAAAAACAAAATTCATTGGTAATTTTCTCTTCTCTTTCAATTTTTGAGAGTTTTGAAAAATTGGAATTATTTATTCTTTAAATACTTGAGAGAATTTACCTATCAGTGACATAATTTAGTTTTGAATTTTGTTTAAATTTTAAAATTACATATTAAATTTCTTTCATAAATATAAGACTATTCATATTATCTAGAACTTTTTGAGTAAGCTTTGGAGGTTTTTTATTTCAAAAAATTGTCTAGTTTAAATAAGTTATATTCGTTAGCATAAAATGTTTAGGAACGCTATTGAAATTAAGATATATCAGGTTTTTTTTTAAGTGCTATACTTTTAATATATTTCATGTAAGCCTCATGGTAACCAAAAGGGAAAAACCTGTAGTAATTACACTATAGAACAATATTTTGTTTCCATATGTTGGGATAAGTTGAGAGAATGGGATTCTCCTTAAGCTGTAGTTATAGTCTTTTGAAAACAGATGGCTATTGAGGAAATAGTGCGCTCTTTATCTCTGATATTTTAACTCTCTTGATCTCACTATTCTTATCATTTGGGACAGTTACACAAAGGATTGATATCAGATAAGAAAATGTTATTTTTCCATGTGAACTAAGTGTATTTACCTTTCAGATGCTATTAAGAACATTGTACATGTGGGACACTAGACTCTCTTTTATGGAATAATTTAAAAATACAGCTTCTTTTCTAAAAATGGTCCTTGGACAATTCTCTTATCCTTATTGTGAAAAGAGTGTATTGTGGAAGAGTTCTCTTGAAAGTCAGAGGCCTTATGGTAATAAGGACTTCACACTCACAGGACTCTATTTCTTGGCCTCTTTCAAAAGAGAGTTGACCAAAGGTACTGACTTCTTGGGAATTTGAGAGTCCATAAAAAAAGTGAAGGATTGGTCATCTGGTTTCCTATAATTAGGTTAATTTGTCACCAAATTTAGAGACTCTAGGGTTTGGAAATATTCCAACAGAAGCTGTTTTATTTTCTTACTTGTTAAGCTTCACTGACCAAAAGGAACCTCAGTCCCTCAGAAGTAAATAAAAGGCTCTGTGTTCTACTATCCTTCATCACTCACCTCTCTACTGGGCATTCAACCATGAAACTCCATTCCGTTCTTTCTGTTCTCCTCTTCTTTGTGACTATAATACCAAAAGGTAAGATGGTGAAAATTATACAGGTAGGTTTCTTAGGAGGCCTACTAGGATGCTCAGTTACATGGTGGCCATCTCAACTCAGATCTTAATGCACAGCCTTTAGGAATTCAAAATTCCAACATGATCATCTCCCTCAGAACTTAAGAGGACAAACTTGCAAAGCAGGACAAACAGTTCCATCAACAGAAAACAAGATCCAAGAGCTCTGTGATCAGACAAAGGGGCCCAAGCAGAGAGAGGGGTGAAGAAACTTTGACTTGCAACTTAAGGATTAGCATACAGATCAAGTAGCTTTTACAAGGTCCCTGATCACAAAAGTAGAGTGAAAATGGCAGTTATTGCTTTCAACCTGGTTAGCAGTTGAAAGATGTAGAGTTTATTGGTAAGGAATATTTGTGGAGGGTAGAAGTTAGATGCATAAGACAGAGCTCAGTAAAAAAGGATCTCATCAAGTTATGAAAAACCAATAGGGAGCAGAGGAATTTGGAAAAAGCATAAACAGAGGAAAGAAGCTTCAATGGCAAAATTTTAAGCAAAAGACAAAAATATGAAAGAGGCATTTTAAGAATTTGAGTTACATCCTTAGGATCTTTAATTCAAAAGTTTGAATATTAACATGTAGAATCAAAGGAAAAAAGGAAATGTGGTCCCCTTCAAGCTGGTTCATCCAGATTTTTGTAAAAACTGATGAAATTCCTTTCTCCACTGTTAGCAGACAGATGTTCAGATCCCTCAAAATAGAACATAGTCTGGATAACTATCTCTTCCTCGATTCATCTCTAAGATTCTTTTAAATAAAATCAAAAATACTCATTTGTTTAATCTTTGCCTAACCCATGGATATCTTGGGACCTACTGGATATATAGTTGTATTCTCCTGAAGGAGTTTATATAATTCTCATGTGTTTCTCAGTTTTGTCAGAAGAAAACACAATCGTGAGGAGACATACTTATAATGGAATGTAATGTAGAACTATATGATGTTAATGACTTAAAATTAGAAGATGATTTAATTGTTAATTCTTTAATTTTACAGATAAGGGAATTCTTTCCCACATAAGGAATATGATTTTATTACGGTCACATAGGTAGCAGCAACACTGCAGCAGCTAGATCCAAGTATCTTTAATATGGGTCGGTGTTGTTTGCATCAGTCTACATGTGTGGGTATGCCCATAAAATGATAGTCTTGAATTCTGTCAAGCTTTTTACCTCAAAATTTCCCAATTAGATATTGAGGAATCTAAGGAGATTTTCAAGTCTCCTTTTTTGAGAAGACACAATATCTTTTAAACATCTCACTTCACTTTTTTCCAAATTACTTTCCTTCATTGTTTAAGGCAGACATGTTGAATCAGCTTAATGTTCTGACATTATTATTGGACTATTATTCTGGCCTTTAGATTTTCCTCATCTGTGTCCTTTAAAATCAGTTAAATGACTGAAAGCAGCTCAGCATAAAATGATTGCCTCCATCCAAAATCATATCTCGTGTTATGAGTCTGGTCTTTTATTGAAAAAGTTAAGGAGGAATAGATTTCCCGGAAGTAAAAGTCTAGCCAAAATCTAACATTATAGAGGGAGAAAGGATGTGGCAACGGCTCAGTCTTAGGGTGGGAAGAAAACTGAGAAAATACATTGTTCTAGAGCAAAGGCCAGAAACAGCTATTGGGAAAATAGGATTATAGGAAATCTAGGCCTAAGATTTAGAGAAACTAATACAATAATGACAAGACTGGACGCTCACAAATAGAATAGTACATCCAAGAGCAGGGAGCAGATAGTCAAAAATAGGCTAAAGTCAAAAGGTTTTAGAAGGAATGAGATAAAAAGCATGTGTGGGGTCAAAGAGTACTTAACTGCATCCAATGGTAACAAATATTTATTGAGCACCTATTATTTAACAAAGACTATGTTAGATACTTAGAATACAAGGGGAAACAAAAGAAAGTGATTTCCCGTAATACAGAAGACAGATGTTAGTCAAACGATTACAAAAATTAATATATAATTATAAGTTTTTTAATAAGTACAATGAAGAGGAACAGAGTATTACAAGTGGTCACTGTCTATTTGGAACGTCAGAGAAGCCTTCCTAGTGGCATGCCTTTTGAGCTGAAAACTGAAAGATAAATGTTAGTTAATGAATCCCTTGCAAGGAACACTTCTTCTAGGCAAAGGAAGAAGCCAGCGACATGTCCCTGATGAAGAAGTAAGCAGTGTGCTTAAGGAACTGCAAGAAGGCCGCTATATGAGAGCGCCAGTTTAGATTAGAAAACTTGCCAAGCATTCTATGACTTTATACCAAAGTATGGCATCAATGCTAAATCAGGGTGGAGGGGGCATTTGAAAAACGAGGAGGGCAAGGCAATCAGATTTTATTCGTGGGTAATAGTAATTACTAGTATCTAGATCACTCGGGGGGTTTTGATTTATGCACACAAACTAGGATTATCTATGGGTTCTAGGAAGCCTACAAGTTTGACAGGTTTCCTTGACAGATCTCCCACTTTGTTTCACTACTTTCATTATTTTTTCTTCAGAGTCTCTCTTCCTGGCTCTGCCATAGAAAGAGTTGCAAGTTTACAATAGTTTCCTTCTTTTCTCATCCTGAGAAAACACCAGCAACTGTGTGAAAGTAATGGGTATAAATAACAATCATGAAGGATTAGAAAATCAAAATTTCTAACTTTTCAATCTGGTAATTTCTGTAATCTAAAGGTAAATAAACCTGTTCTAATTCTGTATGGATTCTCTAAGTCATAATCATGTTTGGACTTGAAAATATGTACTCTCCCAACACTCTGCTATCTTTTGTGCCTCCATCTTTAATTTGATGAGGCCCCTTCCATATTCTCCCAAAGTAATTTCTTACTTTAGGCACCAAGATCCAGACTCTATTAAAGTAGGATCCCAGGGTAGAAGACAAAATCATCAAAGATGGTGAGGAGAGTGTATCATTGAAGGTGTGAAGGACTCGGAATTCACAGGCTGAAACAATCAGGACCAACAATAATAGATATGGGACTGGTAGGCAGGGTGAAAAACAAACCTTATGAATCTGGGAGACATTATGTAAGTGAACTGAGCCAGTCAAAGGAGATAAATGCTGCAGGATTTCACTTACATGAGGTATCTAAAATATTCAAACTCATAGAAACATAGAGTAGAAGAGTGGTTGTCAGGTGGTGGTGGGTGGGGAGAGAAATAGGAGTTGTTGTTCAAAGGGTACAAACTTTCCATTATACAAGATGAGTAAGTTCTAGAGATCTGCCATACAACATTCTATCTATAGTTAACTATATTATATTGCACACTTAAAAATGTAAGAGAATAGATCTCATGTTTGGTGTCCTTACCACAATAAAAACTGTTACATGGGGTTAATATCAGAATTAGCCTCCCCACAGATATGTCAAGAATCCTTCAGAGGCATGTCTTCCAGGTCATGATGTTCCTTTCCTCCAGGGCAGTCAAGATCAGCCCTCATTTGTCTCTCCCAAATCAGTTATGCCGGGAAGATAGTACAAGGTTAGTATATTACAGGATAGTAAAGACAAAACGAGATACAGAATGAAGTGGGTTAATAGAATGGTTTAGAAACTAACTTCTATTAATGAACATGAACAGAGTGACTCTGTTATGTAATGTCTGCTGTGATCCATAGGGAAAAGAATGAGCCCTATTTCTACAGGAAAGGCTAGAGGAAGGATCCTGAGACTAAAGGAAACTGCTATGTTGGAGCACACATTTAGTTATATGCTTCTCAGCAGCCCAATGAATTAAGACATATGGGTATATTTAAGAAATATATCTCAGCTCTGAGAGAAATTATCTCCATATACCTACATATTAAGGACATTGAACAATATAGAAAATGTGTTTCTTGCATAGTCCGGAAATGGAGAAATTAGGTAAGGTGGAATCTGAAGGGATCCATAGACTTTCTATAAAAGAAGATGAGAACCTATGCCAGGACAATTCACTAGATGGAAAATTTAACAACCCTGTGCTTTACCCATTAAATACAAAAGACACCTCTCTAGCCATGGTGACAATAACAAAGGGCCTCACACATTTCAAAACGTGCTTTCCAGGGGAAGACATCTCTCTAGAAGCTTCTAGAACTCAACTTGCCCTCTCCAAGATGTGTATAGTTCCACCCTCATCTCCTTCCCGCAAAAGGCACTTCTTTTGCCTAAGTGTCTGATCTTTTCACATATAGGTAATATTTATCTCTTCTATCCCAAAGCCATTTATTGCTTTATGTACATTACCAATAATTTGATGGTGACTTAATGATGTTGTCAAATCTCTTCTTGTGCAGCAACAACTGGCATTATCCCGGGGCAAAAACAATGTGTTCTTTTGAGAGGAGTGTGCAAAAGGGGCGGATGCACCACCACAGATGATACCATTGGTGTATGTAACGATGAAAAAAAATGTTGTAGAAAGTGGTGGATATTGTTTCCCTATGCAACGCCGGTTCCCAAATCAAAATCTCCTTAGATGGAAGCCTATATAAGCCCTTCGAACTCCAGAACACATGGACAAATTTTGCAGACTCTTGTTTAACCCAACTTGTTTTACCTCCCTTGGTTGGAAATAAATGTTCTAATTCTACATGTACTTACCCCTGAGAAATTTCTTCTTGATGTACATGCAAGTCTCTTAAGAACTATAAGACTAAACAAATAATAGAGAAATCTCATACCCTAAAGATATTTATACAAAAGATTACTTTCTTAAAAAAAAAACAAGATAAAGATAATTTTAAATATGTAAAATAACAAGTGTATAAAATAGCATTAGATGGTGTTTGATTATCTGAAGTGGAATATCAGCCTTCTTCCTTATATGATTGTGAACAAATATCATTTCATTACTATGAGAAACCAACTTGGGAGATCCGGGTTAAGGTCTGTTAATCACATGGTCTGGCTAATAACCACACCTGAGAATGAGGCACACTCCCCACTCAGTCAAGCCAACACTGGTCTGAGGCTGATGGTTCCTTCACTTCACCTTGGCCTTGGAAGAGTAGAAAAGAGGAACTCTTTGCAATTAGGCTCACTGGTAGGACAAGCTAGAGAGTTCAGGAGCTGGCAGTTCTTTCCAAATTCCATTTTCTGGCTGGAATAATTTCTAACAGAATAATAATTCTGGATCATTTCTACTTTACAGTTAAGAATATTAAAAGGCAAGAAAGATATCAGGAATCTTACATGACATGACTTACACAAAGAACCTTTTGAATGAGGCCTACCAATCAAAATTTAGGGCTTTTTTTTTTTTTCTTAACCTTAAAGCTTATAGTCAATCAAAAGGAAGGCATGTTATTTTCTAATAATTCTTTAGGATTCATGTTCCTATTATGTAGGTGGACAGCAGTTGTCCACAAGGCCATAAATTTCTTGAGTGCAAAAGCCATCTTTATCTGTACCTGTATGTCCAGCACATCCTACAGTCTTACAACACATTGTTTATAAGCACAGCTTTTGAGTCAGTCATATTTAAGTTAAAACTGCTGTTCTTTTGCTCAGTCATATATGACTTTGAACTCTTTACTTAATGTTGCTTTGACTGAAAATTATTTCAATAAACAGGAAAATAAATAAATCCTAGTGACAAAAAGATTCACTCCAGTTTATCCAAGCTTTTCAGTGACTATTCATTTCTAACAGAATGCCAGTTAAATATATATTTCAGATAAACAATGAATATTTTTAGTATAAGAATGTAGACTATTTGGCACATAGTTACACTAAAATTATTCATATGTCTAAAATTCAAATTTAATTGAGTCTCCTGTATTTTCATTTGTTAAAGCTGGCAACCCTATTTTGAATCCACATATGCAGGAAATTCCAGGAATTACCTTTGCTTGATAGAATGCTTCCTTGCCAACCACGCTGAAACTCACCTCTTAATCATTCTCCCCTATATTTTGGGTCTAATTTATCACACACTGCCTGTCTTTCTCTATGATAATAGGGCTACCTAGTTCCCATCGCTAGTTATGGGATTATTGTCATGCATTACAAATACAGGTCAGTAGATTTTTGCAAAATTTGACAGTCCTATAATCATCTGGAGCCTCATATACACTGTCCTCTTTGGATTTCACCCAATTTTCATTGCTCCTCTGCAAAAAAAACCATGGCGACTATACAAGCACTACTTAGAGAGCAACATTCAGGCTCTCTCCCTGGACATAAACATGCCCCCTCTGCTCATTTTAAATAATCTCATTGCCACAACAGCTGTTGATTCTGCTTTGCTGAGCTGTTCAGTAGATTGCGTGATAATGCCATGAAATTTGAGCAGATTAGCATGCCTTCTCCCATAGTACTTTCATCTGCCTGTTAACGTTTATGAAAATCAGGACTCATGCATACTGTACATTTAATAGTCTAATATTTTCCAAAGGAATTACATAGTTTCTTTCAATGGGTTCTTATACTCCCAATGAATGGGTAAGAATAGAACATCTGTTTTTGTAATTTAGAAGGTTATGGTACATGCCTAGTTATTACAAATTGATAAGCTTCTATTCTCACAGTATAGTAGCTATTGGTTGGAAGAATTTGTTCCTCATTCAGCAGGATATAATGAGAAAGTTAGGATGTTAATTCTAGACAAGAATTAGGGGTATAATTGTAAATTGATATTAAAGTTACATACTCCATTAATATGTTTGAAGTTTATTCCAAAATTGTGGTTTTTTTCAACTATTATATAATTTTTAATAAAAAATTTTCAGGTAGCCCTGTCATTTGTAATGAAATTGTTCTTTAAAAATGTATGTTCCCAACCATGAATAATTATCATTTCTGTTCATTGAATTCTGAATGATACCAGTGCCATTGCTTTTTTAAAGTTTTAGGGGAGATTCTAATAAAAGTAGACAAAATTTTCATTTGATGCAGTATAATTTTTCACTATATTGCTTATTAAAAAATACTGTTACACAGTATAATTAAAATATTTATTATCTCTTCCTTTTGAAGAATACTAACACAAATGTTGGCAGTTCTGATATTATTCTAAACGATATGCCTCTTGAAAACACAGAACCTTCTAAATTTCCTTTTATGACTGAAGAAACCAAGATCTTAAGAAGATAAACATATTGCCTAAGGATTTATGGATGATAAGGTTAAAGATTTAAGGTGGATGATAAAGTATACAATAAAAATAGAAGCAATATGGATTGCACAGCCAGAGCAGAATCATAAAATGTAAAGTAAGGCTTAAAACTGCAATAACATAATTCTCTTGCTTGATGTAGCCCACATAATTAATGACTATATGCTTACTATAAGCCCAATAACAAAGTAAAATGTTGCCACTTGTGTATTCAAAGAATAAGTTAAATCAATGCTCAGGAGAAGAACAGATATTATTAGTATTAATACTATACATGAATTCTTGCTGAGGTTCTTCACAAAGAGAACACCACCATATAACAGATAAGTGAGAATGGCTCACACATTCCAGACAAGAACCAGGTCCAAAACCCAGATCTACTGATTTTCCACCATACTATGTAGAGATGTTGGTTTCTGATTCATCTCAGCAAGACTGTAGATTCCTCATTCTGTTTTCAGTTTCTTCCATCCTTCAATAGGATATATACATGTTTTTTCTATGAAAGCCAATTCCCTCTGATCACAACTCAAGATAACTTGTTATTACAAGAAATTGTTTTTAAATGTTCATGGGGACTGAAAGCTCCAGAAATATGCAATATAATGTAAACAGAAGTCAATCATTCTTGAAGAATATTGTCCTAGTTTTAGTATAATTGGGAAGATCTATACTGAGATGCCAATTTTGGTTATTTGCATAGGTACATTTGAAAAGCCATTGCACTTTGGCAAATGTACTCATTAGGTTTTGGGTTCTGGTAGGCATTACATTTTTAGAGAAAAGTGAAGCTGAATTGGTAGTAGCATGTAAACTCTGGAATCCCGCTTTCTTTGGCCTCCAAAACACTGCCTCGACAGGTGTCCTGCAACAAACACTACACAAACAGCCTGATTATGGATATACCATATATCTAGGTTTGAGTGAATACAGTAGGAAGACGGTTCATCCCCAAATTTAAATAAAATGCTTATTTATGTTCATTATAATCAAGTAATTTTAAATGCAAAAATTAAATCCTTAAAAGGACAGGATAACTTCAGAGCTGTTTTACTAGAGATTTGATAAATTGGACAGGTTAAACATTGTGTATCCATCTCAAAATGTTTATAATTCTATGCTTCCATAAAATGTAATATTTTGCTTTTTCTCTCATTCTTGTTTTCCTAAATATAGTTTGTCATGGTCATTGAGCAAAGTGTGTCATATTTATTCTGTTTATGCTTTCCTGTGGCTATTTCCCTTTACTTGGATTTTCACTTATTTTGATTAAATAATATCATGCCTTTGGGCCTTCTCATTCAGGCTTATCCTGTCTTAGAGATATCAGACTGGCTTGTGATTTGGACACTTTTCCTCCAGATAGTTGGGTGGTTAATTCTCTTCCCTCCTTTAAGCCTTTACTCAAATGATACCTTTCCAATCAGGCCTCCTCCTCATTACCTTTTGAAAATTGCAACCCTGCCCAGGATTTCCAAATAACTTTTAGCCAGTTGTAATATTTGCTTTTTCCCAAAAGTACTTCTACTTTATAACAAATGGGCACATTTAATTTTATTTTTATTAATTATTTTCTATGTTATCCTTCTACAATATGAGCTCCAAGAAGGTAAGGAATTTGTCTTATTTACTGATGTATTCCAAGGAACCTCAACTTTCCCTGACAAGTATTGGGCATTCAATAAATAATTACAATGAATAAATAATAAAACATGTCAGAATGTGCGGCATATCATGTAGACCCAAACTGGCTTGTAATAAATATTTGCCAAAGCCCTGGAACAAAACACCTGTAAAAATCATTTACGAGATCGTCTGGTGGTGTCTGAAACGATGTTTGTTGGTACTAAGGAATTGCTGTTGAATGTTAGTGTGATAACAGAATTGCGGAGTATTTAATAAAAGAGTTCTTACTTTTTAAAAATATTTACTGAAATATTTGCCAGTAGAAAAACAATCTCTGAATTTTGCTTCACAATAATTTTGTAGGGGAAAGATAGTAAGTAGCTGGAGTCATAGCAGAGATGTGAATAGCTAAGAGTTGCTGAAGGTTGTCTCTTAATGATGGATACGTAGAGTTTTCTGGTACTGTTCCCTCTACATTTGTGGATATTGGAAGTTTTTCAAAAAAAAAAATTAGAAGGCTCTGTATATTGAAATAAATCACCTACCTTCTAATATGATGAATAAAATAGATGTTCTTAGGAATGTAAAATTTAGCCTATCTTTGACAGTTCAAAAACTTTATACCTCAGAGAGATTGTGAACATTACTTATTTTTCCTCTGTGTATGAATATAGATTAACAGAGTTATACTAGGTAAAATGGAGTGCCAGAAAAACTATATGAAACAGCAAAAAACAAACAGACAAACAAACAAAACAACTAAATTATGTGACACCAACTTTTTATTTCAAGGTATAAAAGGAAATAGTCACAGGAAAGCATAAATAGAATAAACATAACACTCTTTGCTCAATGACCATGACAAGCTATATTTAGGAAAACAGAATGAGAGAAAAAGCAAAACATCACATTTTATAGGAGTGTAGAATTATAAACATTTTGAGATGCATACACAATGTTTAACCTGTTTAATTTACCAAATCTCTAAAAATGTCCAGTTATTCAAAAAATGATCCAACTATTTTATATATATAAAATATATACATAAGATATATATGAGATCTTATGTAAGATATATATGACATCTTACGTATATGTCGTATATATAGCCACAATTTATATTATGATATTTGTTCCTTCTTAGCAACATTTTCCTGAAAATCTCATTCACATAGATGGTTTCATTTACTTTTTATATACAATGACTACCAAATGTCTGTTTTTAGAAGCCCAGACCTCACTTTTGTCCTGAAAGCTCATGTATACAACCGTGTATTGAATATCTTTTTGGGACATTTAAACACAATTCAAATTTTATATGGCCCAAACTAAACTAATCTCATTCTCCAAAACTGTTTTTCTTTCATGTTTCTGAAAAACACCGTGCCCTTCCCAGATCAAAAACAGAAATCTGTCCTTTATCTAGCTCCCTTCCCTTTCTGCCTCTCCATAAGTCCTGTCGGTCACAAAACCCTGTAGCCATCACCCAGATGGAGGCTATTAGGACCATGTGCCCCAAGATAGTTAGAGGGGTTCACCATCCCCACTCCTGGCTAAACAGTTGGAAGCACTGTGCTCCTCTTGTCTGACACCTCCTGGTGCACTATCAAATGCAATTTGCAAACTGTCTTATAGTTTCCTCGCTTCTCTTTGCCACTGCTATGGGCAGTACTGAACTCCAGCCTGAGGCTTTTCGCGGGACCCCAAGCTTTTGCATGATGACCGGCCAGCTGGGACCTCAGCAGCAGTGTGGGAGGGCTTGGGACCTGAATTTGGGCTGACTTTGGGCCAGCCTGGCTGGGCTGGATAGGACCCCTAGCTGTGGCGGCAGTACTGACTCTCACATGGATGGGCGCCACCAAGGCCGGGCTGGCTAGAGCATCCAAGTTGAAAACACATCCCTCTGAGGCCTAGGAGGGGTGTCCTGGGACCCACCAGCAGGACGCTCCTGAAGACCCAGGAATCACTGACAGACCCCCAGCTCCCAACAGGGGACCCATAGCCTGGAGCTGCCTGTGCAGCCTGAGTTCCCTCTGGCTATTCCCAGCCCTGCACCTTCAGTACCTAAGGTTCCCAGGATCCTCTGGCTTGAACTCACACATTGTCCCTGACTCCTGCATCCTGGCCATCCCACTGTTAACCGTAGCAATAAAAGGATATGGCTTGTTTACAGAAAAATAAAGACTGGAAGACTTAAAACAGAAAACATTTATTTCTCACAGTTCTGAAGGCTAGGTAATCCAAGATCAAGATCAGGGAAATCCCACATCTAGTAAGAGCCCACTTCCTGATGTCTAGATGGTCATCTTTTTTTTACTGTGTCCTCACATGTAGAAAAGGAGCTAGCTAGCTCTCATGTCTCTTTTTGTAAGGGCACCAATCCCATTTGTGAGGGCTCCACCCCACATGACCTTATGACCTTCCAAAGTCTACACCTCCTAAGGCCGTGGCATTGGGAATTTGATTTCAACATAAGAATTTGGGGAGACACAAATATTCAGTACATAACAATACCAAAGAGAGAATATTGTGAAATGTTCATATTCAAGCATTGAGAGGAAAGGGAAAATGTCAGAGAAGCTGTAGCATAAGCAATAACTTGATGTATCACAGTGGATGAGGAAAAGAGTAGTGAACATGAGTAGAACAAAATGAGCAAAACTCTAGAGTCAAGAAGGACAGGCCTGTCACTACATTTGAAAACTAGGAAACTATTGATGACCGTTAGCAGTGAAGAGCTCAGTTAGGATCTGAAGGCAGATTTCAAGATGTAATAAGAAGTTTAAGCTGGTATTTCAAGACATTTTGTGCAAGTAAATGCAAGAAAGTGATGGATTGTTATTGACTCTAAGAACATCTACAGAGATATTTTTAAGGCTCTGTTCAGTAGTCCAGATGAGAATTGGGCTAAATGTGCTTCCATACTAATGAAACTGTTCTGGAAATGATGTTTCTTTTTATTTCCATGCCTAGGGTCTATTAAATCATTTGAGCTGTCTTTATTTAAACTATAGGTAACAAAAATTAAAAGCAAAACAAAGAAGTTCCACCATTTTGGGGTAACTTTGTGTTTCTAAATAGAAGTATGCATAATTGGGCTGACAAATTCAAATCTAAGTTTATTAGATACAGATAATTATTTAGTGATGAGGCATGCAATCTTATAAATTTTTTTGATCTGTAATATTCATACCTGACAGACTTTTGATAAGGAAATAAACTATTTACCAAAGAATACATCTGCTTATCTGATGTGTTTGAGGAGCAAGCCTTTTATTACATAAGCATGTATTTATATCTTAATACCAGTTATGACTTATTAGTTCTGACAGAAATTAAGCATCTAAATAGGAAATGCTGTCACTCTTAGAGATGTCACCAGGAGAGAAAATTAGCTCATAGTTCCAGCTCTCTAAATCAGCCATGCATTTAAAAGAGTAAGATAAAAAAGACTGAATAACACTCGGGCTTCTGTGTATTAACATCAGGCAAATTTTCCAAGAAATATTTACTGATATCCCATTTAACTAAGCCATATCTATCACTGACAGCAGAGTAACTACTTTCAGCATTTTTATCTTGACTAAAACTGGAGAAAATCTGATAGTAATCGTGAAATTAATTTTCGTAAGGATGTAATCTACATTTATCATTTGGTAAAGTGGTTACTTTCTGGTGTAAAGCCTATTATTTTAAATGGTAAGAGAAGATATAAAAAAGTAAGACAGATTTTTCTTAATTTACTTCAAAGAAAAAATCTTTACTAATTTCTACAATTCAGTGGTTTTTCTATTTTTGAAACGAGATTCATCATGTTTTATAAAAGATGTATTTCATGATGATCAATATATTGTTTTGTGGCTTATTAATCCAATAGTGGTGATGACTGTTTTCATATTAACAGTATTACGAGAGCACTCCAAAATTATCATATAGATATGAGGGTTATTCTGGCTTAGCCATAACTGTGCAGTGATCACCAGTTTGAATCAAACCATCTAGTTCATTTAATGGGTGTCCCAATACCCTGCTTCTCCCTAATTAACCTGATATGAAACTCTGCCTGTTGACACAATATCCTCACAGCTAAGGGATAATTGCCAAATTAATGGTAGTTTAAAACTGTAGCTGTATTCCAAAAGCGTCCCCAGAATGCATTTTTCTAGGGAACACACTAGCCCATGAACCAGCTGGAGTTGTATTCTGCTTTCCTGTTAGCTCTGGTTCATGTATAGCTTTAACCATCTACCACTAAGAGCTCCACTTGGTACCCGCTCTTTTTGCTTGAATCAGTCTCATTCGTAGCTTTCCTAAAACATACAAACTCCCTATCAGTCTCTACCTGTTAAGACACTAGGCAATATACATGTAATAAGTTACTAGCAATATTCATAAAACTTCATCCTATTTTTTCATAATTGCACTATAAACTTCCCCATACTGTTTTCACTTGATTTTTGACCCTGCTATACTCTCCTCCTAGAATACCTGCACTTGTAAAGCATCTTGTAGCACTAGCTGTCAATTTATCTGTGTCCTTATATTTTAAGACACTTAAAATATAAGGACACAGATAAATTGACAGCTAGTGCTACAAGATGCTTTACTTATAGTTGGGTCTTGTTATCCATTTTTTAAAAATCTAGCCTGAAAAACTATTGTTTTATTTAGTATATAGTCTATGTCATCTTCTTATTTGTTCTCTATTTGTCTCTTCTATTCTTTGTCCTTTTAGTTGCTTTTCTTGCCTTCTTTTATATTAGTAAAGTTTTTTCTTTGTTGTTCTGTTAAATATGCTCTATTAGCCCTTTCATTATAACTTTAGAATTGTATTTTAGTGATTATGCATTCATGACTTTAAATTAGATTGTTATCACTTTCCATAAAATACAAAGTCTTACCATAGTTTATATTTATTCCCCTGCCTTTTATTTTTGCTATATATTTAACTCTACGCCTTGTAAAACCATAAGTAAAGTTTTTAGCATAGTAATTATTGTTTCTTTAAGCGGTTACTTTTTTTCTCACATATTTTCCCTTTCCAGTGCTTTTCATTTCTGCCTGCAGTTTTGCACTCCTGTTTAGAATCATTTATCTTCTACCTAAATCATTTACTTTAGTATTTCACATTGCAGTTCTAATGAAAATAAATTCCCTCAGCTGATATTTATCTGGAAAAATCATCTTCATTTTGCCCTTATTTTCTAAAAGATATTTTGCTGAGTAAAGACTTGTAGGTTGACCAGTTCTCCAAGAGTAGTAACCTATTGTTTCTTAGTTTTCATTATCTTCGTGTAAAGGCAGCTGGAAGTCTTATCATTGCTCCCTTGAATTATTATGCTCCTGCACCTCAACCCTGCTTGGTTTTAAATGTTTCTCCTTATCTTTGGTTTTCAGCACTTTGGCTGTGATATGCCTAGATGTGTTTTCTCTTTTTTCATCTTCCCAAGAGTGTGCTAACATTCTTCAATATATGTGTTATATCTCATCATTTGGGGAAAATTCATTCCACTTATCTTTTTAATACTGTTTTTGTCCTACTTTTCTCTCTTCCCTCCTGCTGTCAAACCAATTACACAAAATTAGGTAATGTGACTGTCCTACATGTCTACTGTACTCAGCAGTACTTTAAAAGGTGGCAAATAACTGCCACAAATTTTGGTTCATATCTAAAATAAGTGACCTTTCTTACATAGTGTAGTATCTTACAATATGGCATTGATTAGAAGACATTTCTGTAGATAAAGAAAAGATCATTTAAAAGTGCCAAGTATTTTCAAAATTTCAATCCAACACTTATTAAGACTATTGCTACGAAACAATACATTTGAATAGAAATATAATCTTGCTGTACAGTTCCTTTATAGACAGATATAAAGTAAATGTTTTTATTGTCTAATTTTGTTATACCAAATATAATATGCACATTAGTGGACCAGTAAGCCGTATTACCATATACTGTGGTCGATTTTGTAACTGTGAAATAGCTTGTTTTCTGGGCTTGTTGTAAGGATTAAATTTGATTATATATACAAAGCACTTGGTATATACACGGTAAAACCTAAGAAAATTCAGCTTCTAGTATTATTATATAATGTGGAGAAGTAGGCAGAAGAGGAACGTAGTACTTGGAGCATTTCTGGATTTCTCCTCTCCTAGATACCCTCTGATAGAACCTCAAGCCTATTTCAGGTATCCTAATGAACCTCCAAGCCAATCTTTACAGATGTTAGGAGGCAAAGTCTCCACTGTCCATGAGAGCTACAATCTGTCTTCACACTCTTTTTCTTTTTTATTTTTTCCTCCCCTCATATCTCTGGGTTTCTGACAGCTTAACTTGACAGATCTCATGAATAAAAGCACCAAGCTGATTACTTTCTGTTTTCTATCACAGAACTGTTGTCTGTGCAGTCTTTTGGAGAAACTAATGTAAATTCCACAAAGGAAGAAGCCCATGCTTAGAAAGCTCTTTGAAAACTCATTATAAATGAGTGGCTTTTGGAGAGGGATTAAGAAAAGAAGCATGATTGGAAAAAAAAAATCAAAAAAGCATTCAATGTAACCTGCTTGGTTTTTACTACGTATATTGATCAGTGGGGGAAAAAATTAGATAAGCCTTGGAGAATGGTACTAGCAATAAGTATTGAACTAAAATTATAAGGTGCAGAGAAGGAAGGGAGTGGGTAGGGAGGGAAATAAAAAAGAAATAAATGGAGAACAAAAGGAAATTAAGTTAAAATGCATTTGACAGCATAGCTACATACATAACATATATCCTTAAAAATACAAACTATATAACATATGGAATTGCCAAATACATAAAGTAAAAGGCAATAAGAACTATTATAGGTCCATTCTTTTGCATGTATAGCACCAACTATTGTGGTAAAGCAAGGAAGAGATGGGCAGAGATGGGAAATTTAGGCAAGTACTTTTCTAAAAAGGCAGAAGAATTATATTCACACCAGGCATAGTTCAGATTACAAAAGGTCTAATCCAGGAAGTAGCAAGGCTATTTAGAAAAATATTCTCCTAGACAATAAATAACATAATTTAAAAAAAATGGAGGGAGGGGCTTTCTTTAGCTTTATACAGAATGTGGAGTGAAACTGATCACAAAATGTTCCACATATTGTGGTCCTTTAAAGGTCCTATCAAGTTCATATAAATAAGTTGCATCCATTTGTGCACAGGTGTGCCTCTTTGTACTTGTATGTGCACAGCACATGAAGGGAAAGTAGATAGTGTTGTTGAGTTCTACATAGCTACAGGTTTTGAGAGCCACTAGATGTCAGCATTTGATAATTCTCTGAAAAAGGCTCATGCCTTTTTTATTTCTCTCTGCGACAGACTTTCTGTTCAGCCATTTTCTCCATCCATAGAAAGAATGAATGAGAAATTGTATGCAATTTAAAATAATTGGATCACATATAAGAAGATCAGCAATTCATTTGATGTAACTACTTTTCCAATCATAAGTTTTATGATATGTTAAGCAGAGATATTAATAAAAATATCAGTAGTATCTGTATGTGTATGTGTGTATGTGTGTGTACACATTGCCTGGTATGAGAAGGAACTACTTAAAGCATTCTTACCTCCTTAAACTCTGAATAAGTGCTTCTTTCCTCTTTTCAAGAGTATTTCATCTGCTGCATCATGGGAAAAAAATGAGGACATCTGATGACTTCTTTCCTGTTGTTACTCTATTGTGAATTTAATGCTTTCCACATTTTGTGTGGATATTTTTGGATATTTCAACATTTTGGCAGAACTAGTATTTCCTTGAGAGCTAGAAGAGTCTCTTGTCCATCACATGTGCAGGATAAAATCAGTGGGTCTGTGAGTGAATTAATATGTGGATTAATTGATTCATCCTAGGGAAATAATTTTAAGAACAAGTCATGTTTCTTAAGCCAGATTGAGAGCTTTGAAGAAGGCATGCTGGAGAATACTTATTAACTTTTCTTGGGCTACGGATGTTATGAATCTTCAAATAGCAACTCCTAACTTGGGAGAGAGAAGAGCCAGAGAGAGAGGGACTTTCTATCTCCACTCTATGAAAGATACAACCCAGTGAGACCTGTAGCAGCGCTCTGCCTGAGATTAAAAATGGGATATTATACAAAGTCTCTATGTGCGTAGGGGGCATTTTGGGAAAAGAAGGGCACAGATGGAACTGGAGAATTTTAATACTCACAGAGATCCTAAAGATTAGTGATGCAAAGGTGTCCTGCTGTGAACTGGCTACAGTTTGGGGTATTTATCTTTTAGTTCATTGAATGAGATCATTCTTTTAATCTCAATTCCAAAACAACATCTCCCCTTTTCTCTGAGAAACTGTAGCTACAGACCGAGACTATAAAATCTATTCATGTAGCAAACATCTATTCAGCCTGACTCTCTATGAAGCACTGTGCTAGGTTCTCTGGGGGGATACAAAGATGTATTCAAAATAGCCTCTGTTCCAAAAAGCTTAAAATAAATCATCTAACTAAATTACAACATATTATAGTCTTAATTTCCCATAATATCAGTACTTGAAACTCATATAGCACAATTAGGCAGACGACATTAAATCATTTTGCAAAAAAATTCTCATTAATGCATTTAACATATAGAGAAATCAGATCTTACCGGCTGATGTTTTTAGATAAAGTAATTGAAATTTTTAGAAGAAATGGCTTGCTCTAGGCTATGGAGTGAGCTGAAATTATATAACCATTTTCACTGGCATCCTGCTGGTAGTCTGTTCTAACTCCTATAAAATCTTGATTAAAAACAATTTGTTAAGCAATATGGACAACAGAAAATGTGAATTCTCAAGTATGTCTATATTCATTATCACTGTTACTATAATAATGCTATAGGATGGCTCCTGGACACCACATATTTGGTGGAAGAAAATTTATTTCAGTTTATTTCAGAACGATACATAGGATTTATTTCTCCTTTCACTTCAAATCTATTAAACTGAAGTAGTTCTCCACTTTTAGCTATTTCCTTTCTTAAACTATTTACTTTTTAGTAGATACACTAAAAGAAAGAGATCAGGTGTGTCCATGTGCACCTGGAAATGTTTTCTCCCTCTTGCTGGCGAGTGAAGTACTGGCAAGAACAGATCTGTCACTCAGTCAGAGAGAACAGATGGAGTGAGGAAATTTTTACGTACAGACAGCCCTGAGGAGCTGTGCAGAGAACATACTCAACAGTCATTTAGTTCTCAATCTGCCTTCACGTTGTATTTAAGATTTTGTGGAAAATGTCTAGTTTCCTTAACTGAACGCTGAATCAAATTACTTCACAAACTTTGATCCCAAACAATAACTCTTCGTGTACCATAAGAAAACAATTCAGAGTCTCAGGGCTTGTATATGAAAGCCTAAAATAGACTTTTGTAGCTTATCTTTTATTCTTTGTGCAAATTTTAACATGATATTGACAAAATGTTAGATAAGATTCATTAGTGTTAATATTAGAAGTGAGTGTGTGTGTGTATCCATTATTTACTAAAATAAAGATGAAAGACTGCTAAAAGTAATCAAGAGAAAATATTTAGAAAAATTACCAGCTATTAATTTGAAAATAATTAACTAACCAATTAGTTACTGAGCAGGAATAACCAACCATACTGAACAAAGTAGAGCCTGTGACACTTCATTTTGCTTATGTGCTTCTGATACTCTCAAACAATTGGTAAAAATGGGTATTTATAAGAAGTAGTAACTTGTGTTTGTAGGAAAAAATGTTTTGCTTTGTATAGATGACATGATTTCTTAAAGTTGCTTATCCACTGAAAGTAAAAACATTTCACATACTGTTGAACTAACTAACTCATGGACATCCAGTTTTATAGCTCTTGTATGGGCCTCCACAGAACCAGGGCATGACCATTCAGAAGAATAAGCCAATCAATCTACATGTAATGAGTGACTACTGCAAGGTTGTATCAGAGATATGCTTTCCCAGAGAGTTAAAAAAACCACATAAAACAACAACAAAAAATTATTTCAAAAGCTACTATATTGCACCTTCATAATTTTCACCTAATGATCAATGTGTTATATTTAAAGAAAATCTTATGGAATAATATAGAAAGGAAAGGGTAAGACACATCTGTGTTCAATTGATGGTGTTCTGTTCCCTTTTTACGGATAATTGTCTAGGCTATGCCTGTGGCAGTAGAGGAAGAATGAAGGAATAGTACTGTGATGGGTTAAATAGTGTCCCCATACTATTGACCAAATTGTGTCTCTCCCCCTCCTCCCCAAATTCATATTTGAAGCCCTAATGCCCCATATGACTGTATTGGCTATGGGGTCTTTAAGGAGGTGATTAAGGTTAAATAAGGTCATAAGAAGGGAGCCCTGATTTCACAGAACTTGTGCCCTTATAAGAAGAAGAGACACCAGAGCATTCCCTAAGCCATGTTAGAACAGCAGGATATGGTGGCTGTCTGTGTAGCCAGGAAGAGAGTCCATACCAGGATCTGACCGTGTCGGCAGCCTAATCTTGAACTTCCAGTTGTCAAAGCTGTTAGAAAGTAAATTGCTCTTGTTTATGACACCCAGTCAATGACATTTTGTTATGGCAACCTGAGCAGATTAAACAGGTATATCTACCCAGAATTTGTGAATGTGATCTTATTTGCAAATAGGGTCTTTGCAAATGTAATTAAGTTAAGGATCTCAACAAGAGATTATTCTTGGTTAGAGTGGATCTTAATCCAGTGGCAAGTGTCCTTACAATAGAAGGGTAGATGACACACAGAGGAGAAGATGATGTGAAAATGGAGACAGAGATTGGAGTGATGCATCCACAGGACAGTGAACACCAATGATTGCTGGCAGCCACTAAAAGTTAGGAGAGATCATGGAACAGATTCTCCTTTAATGTTTAGAAGGAATCAACCCCGCTGATACCTGGGTTTCAGACTTCTGGCTCCCCAAATTATGAGAAAATAAATTTCTATTATTTTAAGCCACTGAATTTATGGCAATTTGTTACAATAACCCTAAGAAACAAATTCAAGTGCCCATTGTTCAAGCAACTAAATACTACTGAACACATTTCTTAATAAAAATGTGTTTATAAACAGTGACCAAGGAAAGATGAAGAGAGGAGAAAAAGTTCTAGGTGCCTTTTATGGTCAATTACTATGCTCCTATCTCCGGCCCCGCAAACACTCATCTGTTTCTATCACTATAGTTTGGCCTGTTCTAGATTTTTTTATAAACAGAATCATAATATGTAGTCCTGTGTTACTAACTTCTTTGACTTACCATAATGCTTTTGAAATTTATCTATGTTGTTGCACATATTAGTGATGCGTTATTTTTATTGCTGAATAGTGTTGCATTGAATAGATGTACCCCAGTTGTTTCTCTATTCATCAATTAATGGGCATTTCTGTTGTTTCCAACTCTTAGCCATGGATAAAGTTGCATGTGTGTGAGCATATGCTTTTGTTTCTCTTGTGTATATACTTAGGAGTGAAATTTCTGGTCATATAGTCACTCTATGTTTAACCTTTTGAGGAATTATCAACTGTTTTTCAAAGTGACTGTGGTATGTCCAGACAATGGAATATTATTATTCAGTGCTAGAAATAAATGAGCTGTCAAATCATTAGAATGAAACTCAAATGTATATTGCTAAGTGAAAGAAGCAAATCTGAAAACGTTACATACTGTATGATTCCAACAATATGACAATCTGGAGAAGACAAATCTGTGGAAACAGTAAAAATCAATATGTTGGGGGAGAGGGAGAACTGAATAAGCAGAGACAAAGATTTCTAAGGCATTGAAAATACTCTGTACTACAGAGTACCACCATCCTAATCACAGGATTTCTATGGAGCTGGGTCATGAGAAAACAGAGAAAGGAAAATAAACAAGGTATTTCCCTCACTCTCTGTGAGTGTTAGGATATACCTTGCTTGCTGCTTAAGCCAGAACTAGAGGGCTTCCCTCTGAGGTTTCTCTCTATGCTGATGTCACTTCCAAAGTTTGGTTTGCATTGAGCCAAGGTCAAGGATAAAGGATTAAAAAAAATAAATAAAAGATAAAACCATCACTAATTTAGAGGTACTTAAAATTCTGGTTACTCCCCTAATTAGCCTATTACTATTTACTTTTTAAAATAGACATTATTTTTTTTAGAGCAGTTTTAGTTTCATAGCAGTATCAAATAGAAGATTTAGAGATTTCCCATATAACCTCCTGTCCCACACATGTGTAGCCTCTCCTATATCAACATCCCCACCAGACTAGTACATTTGTTATGATTGATGAATCCATATTGACACATCATAAACACCCAGAGGCCATAGTTTTTAGGGTTCACATTCAGTGTTGTACATTCCATGAGTCTGGATATATTTATAATGACATGTATCTGCCATTACATATCATATAGAGTAATCGTACTGCCCTAAACATCTTCTGTGCTCCATCTATTCATTCCTTTCACCTCCAATTTGACAATCACTGATCCTTATTCTGTATCTATAGTTTTGCTTTTTCTAGAATGTCATACAGTTGGAATCTTACAGTATGTAGCCTTCTCAGGTTGGCTTTTTTCACTTAGCAGTATGCATTTAAGGTTCCTCCACGAATTTCCATAGCTTAGTAGCTCATTTCTTTTTAATACTGAATACTATTCCCTTTTCTGGATGTATCACTCACCTGCTGCATCTTGGTCTTTTGCCTATCTTGGTTGTTTCCAAGTTTGGGCAATTATAAATAAAACAAATATAAAATCGACTTTGTCCTTCCTCTTTCTCTCTCAGACCCTTCTCAATTTTTAAGGAAATCTTCTGGCTCTACTCTAGCAACTCTGGCTACTTCACATTATCTCTGTTGTTATTGCAATGATCAGAGCTATCATAATCTCTCGCCTAAATTAATCTATTAATCTGTATGCACCGCTAGAATTTAATCTACAAAAGGTTAGAATCTTAGTATCTTTTCTACAGTGATATAGACAAGCCTTAAAACAGTACTTAGTACATAGAAAATGTTCAATAGATATTTTGTGAATGAATGAATGATGGCCAATATGTAATTTTAATAGCTAAAATATGCTGTGCCTACAATAAGCCAAGTTCTAAGTTAGATGGATGGGTGGATCAATGAATGAATCAGTGGATCAATATATATAATTCATTCCTCACTAAAACCCTGTGAGGTTGTTATTGTTATCATTCCCATCTTACAGACAGCAACATGAATAATAATCTCAATTTATTTTACTCTGTTTACATCAACTCATATTTCTCATACAGTCAGACAAGATTATTTAGCTGCTCATTTATAGTCAATGATCTCATACCTTTTGATACAAAACCTAACATCTTGATGGCCTATTCTAGGTCTCTCAGAGACTTGCAATTTAAGAGATTAAGTTAATTGCTATCAAGGAACAGCTGTTTTCATCATCACAGAATAAATGCAACTGTTGAGAGAAAATTTACAGAATTTTTACAGTGTTATTAGATGGGCAATATAAAGACATATAGATTACATATCAACCCACAATAGGGGGCCCACTTCTCTTCACAAATATTTTTATTAACAATGAAAGCTAAAATTTATCATTGAATTCTTCTAATTAGAGATATTTCTCTAAAATTATAAAACAAAAATCAAGATGTATACTAACTGACCAAGTTTTTATGGATCACATTACTTATTAAACAAAACAAAACAAAACAAAACAAAAAAACCCTGTTAACCTATTTAAAAGCAAAACAGGTAAATCAATATACTTTTAGAAAGCTAGTAGACAAATATTCCCTCATGGCATATCATCTTTAGCTAAAAGTTCTACCAAATAGCAGATACATCTAAATAACTCTATTGTTATGATCCACAGACCAAATCACTTTCTTAAGCAATTTATTTACTGTCCCTCAGGATAAATAATTCATATCGGATGGTGAGTTTGCCTTGACAGCATGACATCCGGGTTGGTTTTCATTCTTGAAGTAGTTGTTATAAAGTACACTTAAGAAAATAAATAAGCCATAATAAACATTCTCTCAAGTATATTTAATTGAAAATAATGAGACAAAAATAGAAATATAATGAAATAGTGTATTAACCTTGTACCTCAGATTTGCATTCCCTAATCAGTTACAAAGCTATTCTGAAGCCAGTCATTTAAAGCCGTAATATCAGCTTCCTAGGATACAAATTTTACTAAATAATTATAGAAAAGTGATGAAAAATGTCTAAGAAACTTTAAATTGAAAGGAGTTATAAAAATATTAAATATGATCACAATACAAAAACTGACATATTTTTGATGACATAGGTTGACCCTGTAATAAAATGACCAGAAGAGAGCACAAGCTTATTTCAAAGTACGGGATTGTCACAGACCTACTCTGTTACTGAGTTCTGACAGTAATAATTTAATGGTAATTTAGTAGTATCTTAAAGTGGTATCTTAAAATAGGTTTAAATATTAAGTTTCCGTTTAAAATTACCTTATGTTCATATCGGATTACTCATATCAGGTAACTCATATTTATATTTTAATTTATTCGTCACTGAACATCTTTGTTTTGAGTTTAAGCTATTTCTTTATTATTAAAAAAACCTGAAATTATAAGACCACAAAGTACACAAGGGTTTTTAATGTAAGACATGGGACGTTTCCAATTCCTTTGTGATGTTTTTGAACATAAGGGCTAAAAGACACGATATTATTCATAAAAAAGAAAAATAAAGATATACCCTGTGTATTCAATCACATGTAATCAACTACAATTGGTTGTAATCACTGCAAACTCCTTCATAGAATGTTATTGTTGAAAGTATCACATAATGAAGAAAATCTTCCTTTCAAAAACTGATATTCTGTTTTTTATGTTAAAAAATTGCCATTTTAAATATGACTACTTTTTAAACACTGATTTTATTAAAAAGACTGTGGTAGAAGGCCAACTGTTTTGCTTTTTAGCGTAAGATTATAAATTATAAAAACATAGATTCCCTTTTTTTGTTGTAAAAAGAAGGGAAAATGGTAAATTGCTACAATTATCATTTGGGCAGATGTCTGTGAAAATAGTTATAATATGAAACAAGCTGTCATCAGTTTAATATATTTAGTTATATTGTGCCTTTATTTATCTGTTTTACAGAGGACTTTATAGTCATTGGGAAACATTTAGCCCAAGGTCCTATAGAAAGCACAGAAGCAGAGAAAAGATAGTATGTTACCCACTTCAGCCATAGCTCAACTCAGCTGAATCATGACAGAAATCCTGAGATACAGTACAAGTCTGGTAAATAAGTTATTGAATTTTTAAATTCATTTATAAATGACAAATTTAAAAACAATCTCTACAATGCTTTTCAGCCCCTAAATTCAGTGATTATGTTCATGTAAATAATTATTTAAGACATATAATAATATAATGACCTCACCATCTCTCAGTTACTTCGCACAAAATAGCTTGCAAAACTTTACAAAGTAGATACTATTTTATTCCAGTTTCAGTTTTACAGATAAGGAAACTGAGACAAAAAGAGATTTACACTTTCTCAAAGATCACAATGGCAGGAACAATATGCAAAGAAAAAGAGATGTTCTCAAAATTCTGTATTTTCTTTCTTTCATTTTTAATTTTGTTTAATCTGATTTTTAATTGAGATATATAATCATTATATATAATGTACACAAATGAAGCTCATAGATTTAAGTGTACAGGTTCATTAGTTTTCACAAGTGTGTGCACTCATATAACCAGCATCTCAATAAACATACAGAGAACTTCCTTCACCTCAAGTTCCCTCAACAGCTTGTGAAGAAGTGAGGTGTCAGTGCACAGCTCACAAAAAGCTGAATCTTGCCAACAAGAATGTGAGTAAGATTGAAAGGAGATCCTTCCCAGGCAAGCCTTGAGATGACTGGAGTCTTCTAAGAGACCCAGAGCCAGAATATCTAGATAGTATAGATGATCTGTGCCTGGATTACTGACCCAGGGAAACAGATGTTAAATGTTGGGGTAATTTGTTAGGCAGTAATAGATAACTATATAGCAATAACAGGCTTGTTGTAGGATTCGCACTTGATTTGGGATGTTTAAGGTATTGTTCAAAGATGCACACTCTGAATTGGGTGCTGTCAGAAAGTGAGGACAATTCTATGATTAGGTATCTTAATAATTTTAATGTAAAAGGCAGGAGGAACGGGGTGGCATTAAAGGTCAAATGGCGACAAATAACAGCCACTTAAATTAGCAATGAGAGGGAGAAGTAGACTATTTGTGAGTTGAGCTTGGGCAGTTTTTGCTTTTGTCTGTGCCCAAATGTAATTCGGGAATGGCCTAGGTTTTGTCTTGCTCCATCGTGGTCACAGACTGAACGTTTTTGGTTTGGGTTCTTTAAAATTGTCTATGTTCAACTGGAGAAAATCTCTAATCGCCAGACCAGCTACCTCCAGTCGACAGCAGTCAGGGAGTGTTTTTCTCTTTTTTTGATGCATAAATCTACATGGACATTCTTGTACAAATCTTTTTGTGGACTCGTGAGTTCATTTCTCTTGAATAATACCTAGGAGTAGAATGTTCATAGTGTAGGTGCATACAAAACTTCATAAGTGTTTTTTCTCCAGTAATGTATAAAAATTCCAGATGCTTCACATTCTCAACACATAGTGTTGTCAGTTTTTTAATTTTATCTATCCTAATGAGTATAAAGTAGTATCTCATTTTGGATATAATTTGAATTTCCCTGATGATGAATGAGATTGAGCATCTTTTCAGGTGTCTATTGGTCATCTACATATCCCATTGTCAATTTTCTCTGCTCAAGCCCTTTTCAAATTAATTCACCAAATATTTACTGAAAACCTGCTATCTGTCGCACATGGTACAAGGTGCTGGAAATACAAGGCAGAATAAAATGCCTACCTCTTGAAACTTGCCTTCTATTAGAAGGAAACAAATATAACTCAATTAATTTCCCAGTAAATCACCTAATTATAATTATGCTAATTGATATAAGGGTGAATTTCAGGGATCTGAGCACAGATTTAAGAGATCTGAAAATCTTTCTTTGAGACTGAATGGTTTGAACTGCTATCTGAAGGGTAAATAGAAACGAATTAAGCAAAGAGGAGAGGAACATTCTAGGTAGAGACAAAATATATCTTTATAGTCAAGTGGACCTCCATCAAAGGATGAAGAATTCGAAGAAGGTAAGGAGCCCAGTGTGGGTGGAGCACCAATAGTCTGTAGTTGATAACGCTGAAGCCCAGGGAGAAGCAAGAGCATGCAGAGCTTTCTAAGGCACACTGTTCATGTTTAGCTTTCTTCTAAGAACAAAGGAAAGCTGCTAAACAGTTTGAAGCAGAGGACTGACAATTTGTTGTTATTTAACCTATCTGTCTGCAACCCAGATAAAGAGATTG